>NC_134580.1:114646197-114963975 GCF_037038515.1 Microtus pennsylvanicus | reverse complement strand
ATGGGGACGCCGAAGAGGATTGGGAAAGGGGAGTACCCAAGGATGTTAGTTTTATACTTACTATTTGCAATAGCCCTCAACCAGGAGGTCATCTCTTTGCTTAACTAATTAAAACTCAGAGCGCCCTGGAAGGCGACTGCGCACAGTCTGCCCTGCGAACGCTGTCCAAGTTGGCACCCTACCCTTTCCCGTGAGCCGCCCCGAGGGCGGGTGTGTCCTTCCTGCAGGGTGTGGGGGAGCCGGTTTCCCGCGACTTGAGGGGAGATTTTGGTGTGTTGGAGGGCGCTCTCCCAGCCTGGGATGGCGGCTGCAGGGGTGTCTCCGCCTGGTGTCTAGGCTTTAGTCTGGGAACCCCCGCCCCCTGCCGGCCCCTTCCTCCCGCCCCTGCTTGGTGAAGCCCTGGCTGCCTTGTTCCCAGCGGTTCCCCAGCTCTGGAACAGCTGTGTTTGCAAACTTCCCCGGGAAGGGCGGGCGCACACTCTCGTCCGGAGGGCACACGGCCTCCGCAAGCCCTTCCGGGGCTGTGGCAAGGTTTAGTAAGGGGAGGCCCGCTGGAAGTTGTGTTTTCGGGTGCAAGTGCATGCCCCCTCATCTCCCTTCGTGGCCCTCGGAACAGCTTGAGGCCGGCGTACAGCTGGCAGACTCTGCAGCAAAGCCCTTGCAACATCCCAAAATGGGTGGAAGGAAGATGGGTGCGATTGCAGAAGGGGAGGAAAGGGAAATGGTGGGGGTGTGCCCGTTGTCCAGGAGGCGTGACTCGCTGCCAGGACTGGTGCTTGGCCAAACTTGAGCTCCGAGGGTGGGTGGTAAGAGGGGGGAGCTCTGTGCCCCGGAGGATTGCTTTCCGCCACGTGCTCTGATGGGGTGCGCTCTGCTGCCTCCTACCCGCGGGTTTGGGCTGTGATTTGAAACTCTGAAGAGGGGCGGGAGAGGAGCCTGTCTGGCTCAGTCTGTGTGTGAAGCTGAGCTGGCTCTTAAAGTCTGCGTTTACAGGAGTTGGCCTCTGCCGTGGGTGCGATAAGACAGTTATCGAAAACATGCTATTAAAGGGGTCTTATTTTGGCAGGGGCTTGCTGCTGTAAGTGAAACTCTCCTCAGATCTGCGGGCTGTGTCTGTTGTGGGATTTCACTTTTACAAAGAATGTTTGTCTTGTTTGTTAATCCCCTATTAGGGAGAACTTTAAGCTAAAGAGGTTGGCCACCTCTCAATCTGGCTGGGTCCAAGCTTAGGGTGAATGCTGGCTGCCCTTGAACTGTGTTTGGACTTTAGGAGGAAGGGGCCTGCAGGTGGTTCCACCCTCCCTAGGATCAGTCCGACCCCCTCGCTTTTCACAAGACCATAAAAGGAGTCTTATTAGTGATGTGGAAAAAACGGCAGGCCTGGCTGAGGTTTATTTTGGAGAGAGGGGTCAGAGGGAGGATGACTTGGATGAAAACAGACAGGCTTGCTACTCAGGCTAGCTGGGGAAAAGTGACCTAGAAGTGTGGCTGTCTGCATTTGACACCTGGCAGAGCCCTTCACATACAAGGAGCTGAAATGGTATGGGTGGATAGCAGGTTGCCGCCACTGAAGGCGCTGAGTACTCTTCAGTGCCTTCAGGCCCCACGGGTCACCAACCATGAAATAGACTCGACTTTTCTAGAAAGAGAGAGAGACCACTGGGTCAGCACTGCGAATGTGGTTCTTTTGAAGCTGGGCCAAGTACATGCATCACTCATAAGCAAGTCTCCACCCTGCTGCCCCCAGAAAGGCCGCCTGTGAAATACAAGCTCTACTTCCCAGGGGAAGCTGAAGTTTGGGTGTATTGTTTTAGTTTATTTTCCTCGGTGTGGTTAGAGAAACGTGGCCATCTGTAACCTTCAAGAACAGCTCCTGGGTGAGTGAGCTCCTGGGCAAGCCTTAACCTTCCCTCGTTAGTGGACAGCACAGCTTCATTCACTTCAGTAATTAACATTAGAAGTTTGTCTTCAAAAATCTGGTCTCCAGGGCAGGGGGTGGCTTACTGGCAGAGTATAGGCCTGATATTCTCATAGACCCTAAGTTCCACAAATTAAAAAAAAAAGAAATTTCCCTTGGGTAGGTAACAGTGGAATGTGATGTGTAGATACTAGGACTCAAGGAAAGAACACAGAGTTTAAAAAGCAAACAGAAACTCCAGGCTCCCTTGGCCTCTTAGCCACATAAGCTGCCAACCCCTAAGCAGGCCCAGTTGTCATTTGGGCTAAGTCCTCCTAAGTTGGCTTACAAGGGAAGGGAAACACTGCGGTTGGCAAGACTTAGTCCAGTGAAGGTCATGTAATTCCTGTCTTTTTGTTTGGTATCATGGTCCCGTTCGTGGTCTAGAGAGGCAGACGAGGAAATGGTTTGGTCAGATGTGAAACACAATCTTCACCCAGCATGAGCGATGCTCTGAAGTGGGCCTCCCTTCATCAGCAACACATTTGGTTATATCCCCCTTGGGCTACATCCCACTTGGTATCAGCTGCTTGGTCCCAGTCTTTCAGCATCGTGCCCTGTGTTGCCATCCGTGCTGCAAGGGAGCTCAACTTGCAGCAACTGGCTTGATTTATTCTTCTCAATTTGGGGTACTAGGTGATAAGAGCATCATTATGACAGGTAATTGGGCTTAACAAGAAATGATTTGGGAATAAGCATTTATAAATCACTGAAATGGTTAATTTGCACCTCCCCGAATTAGTTCAAAATCCCAGGAGTGCCTGCTCATTAAAAATGCATTAGTGTAATTACTTGTGTTTTTGAGAACCTCAGTCATAGAGCTGCATTGGTGGCCCTAAATTGCAATGACTTGGGGGAGACAACCGTAGTATCTGGCTTTATCTTTAAATACCATTGACATGGCTCAGAGTCTTGCTGAGATTAATTATTTGAGGAAAAGCCCACGGAATGTGACTGTAACAGGGCAAAAGGATGCCAGCTTGAGCCCTTCTCACACTTACAGCCTGAGTAACTAAATAACCAGGGTTAGAGTCAAGTTGCCTTCAGGTGGTTAGTCCCAGAATGTAAATTACCAGTCCTTGGGTATAATTATGCTCTCTGCCATCGTTCCTCTAGATGTGTGTGGACACATGGGCGACAGAGGAATAAGGTTCTCTTTAAGTTAGCTTTTTCTGTACCTCGCCTGCGTGCTTAGCGTGTGTGCAAACAGTGCCTTGGTGTATGTGTTCAGCCCAAGGGATGATCTATGTATGGAGAAAACATCCTTTTTCTTTAAGAAATCTGCCTCAAACATGTTTATGTTGCAGTACTAAGCTTTGGGGGAAACATTGAGACCGGGTGGCTTTGCAAGCACAGTAGAATAGCTGTGACCTGCGTGGGCTGCTGTCCCAAGGACTTACTTGGTTTCTAATAGTTTTCCTTTTCCTGCAGGTATAACCGTCTCTATTTTCTTCTCCCTTGTCTTGTTTCTTAGCAACTCGCTCAAACCTCCAGTACTTACAGGAATTTGCAGCCCACCAGCTCCACACCCATAATTCTATGGGGACTCAGAACATTTGTAGAAAATGGGGAAGCTTAAGGCTCAGTGCTGTTGGAAGCTGAAGGGGTCAGAAGACAAGGCCGCAGTGATGTGGTTAGAGGAATAACTGCCCAGAGAGCCTAACATCTTTACACGTGCTGGGACCTTCAGGGACGCCTTGGAAAGAGGACAAGCAGGAAATTTAGCATGGAGGAAAGAGACTGTTTGCAAAAAGGCCAATAGTTGTCTTCAGATTTCACATGTGAAAACAGGGATGCAGGCAGCAGGCTTGGGCGGCCGGACTCAAAGTCACGCTGTTCCTGTTGAAGAAGGGCCAGACTTGGTCCCAGTGTCAGGTTTTCTAGATTACTTAACAATGTGAGGGCGCATAAACTATGTGTGTGCATAGAGAGACCTTGATGATCCATAATGACAAACAGTCCTGAGAATTTTCCCTGGTAAAGGGCTAGCAGTATCCCCGACCCTGAGGTTTTGGGATTCAAGCTGCTCAGAAGTGGCATTTGACTCCAGCTCTTAAATATACTTTAAAAATAGTTAGAACAAAAGCGACTTAACCTTTCCTTCCAAGGGCTGGAGGACACATCTGGAGGCATGAAAGTGAAGATTCTAACATGGTAGGGAGGTCTTGAATTCAGAAACTGCTGCTGCTGACTTCTGATTACTCCTTGGCCCACAGGCAGCCCCTTGGCCCTTATTCATGGTGTCAGTAACATCTCTTATTGGAGTAGCACATGCGTGGGGAAGACATTCCCAGGGTGGCTCCTAGTGGTTAAAGGGGGCATGTAAATAATCAAACTGAGTCCTCTACCAGCTCAGCCCAGTTTCTATGCGCTTTTGGTAAATAAGTAGAAAGGCTTCTTGTTCAGGCTTGCTCTGTGTGAACTGGATGGTTGTGCTTGGCTGGCTCCTCGGTATTCTATCTATTAACCTCGCCACCCTTTTGTAACTGGTGCATTTAATTATCAGTGGGATGCTTTTCTAACAGGTGAGGGTAATGATGGGAACGGGGTTAGGGGCCTCTCATTGAGAGTCTCCAATCTGGATATGAGCTCCGGGGCCCCTTGGTGAGCCTTTGAGGTGGGCTTTGATGAGAAAATCACCCTTTGTCGCCAGATCACACTCTATTGACATGTCAAACCCTGCAGAAATGGTTGCTTTCTATGGCGGGAGCCTCAGCTTGCACGCACTAGGGGGAGTGGCCTTTTCTTCACCCCTCACCTTGTCCAAACCCTAAAAGACAGGAATTGTGTGTGCCCACACATGGACTCTCTGAAACCTTTTTTGTTTCACATGTTTTGTGCCTGGAATATTTTATACTCTGGCCACCCAGACACAGGCAGGACAATAGAGCTGGCTGGACCGACTGAAGTGAGGATTACAGAGAAGAATGGGGCCTCTCCAGAAATACTGCTAATACAGGACAAGTGACAGGAAGCAACAGTTGAGTCAGCAGAGCGCATGCAGGGCCCCTGACAGACCCGGGGCCAGCAGGCTATGTACAATGGCTGTGTTGGCACTCGGGGCATTCCCAGGATGCGCTTGCCTCTGGCGGGCCTGCCTGTCGCAGCGGTCTGGGGTTTTGGACTCCACACGCGTGCTGTTTGGATGGCGGTTTGTTTGTGTCCCTCCGCTTGGCAGGAGAGGAGGCAGCCACTTCTTAGGGCTTGGTTTGGCTGCCACTGTTGCCAGGAAAAGGAAGCTCCCAGCTGCCAACACAATCACCTTTGTTTCTTACATACCCCCCCCCACACTTAATGTGGCAATTAAGTGCTTACTGCTTTGCCCAGTGCCAAGGTAACCGCCATGGAGTGGGGCAGGACAAAGAATGAACCCTAGATCAGCAGCTCAAGTGGGGAGGATAGGAGGTGGTGCCTGGTGACAGAGCCTTGGTACAGCAACTTGGTGACTGTGGTATGCCTTGGGGACTTTGATGCCAGGACTCTTCTGTAGGTAGCATTGCATGGAAATCTCCCAAAAGGCCATTCTGAAAGCTGACCAGTCCTGTTTGATGCTTCACAAGAATTGGGAGTCAGCTGCCATGCTGCCAGATGTCCTTGAGCCCCGGGCTGGGAAGGGCCAGAAGTGACTCACTCACAAATCCAGATGGAAGATCTGGTAACTATCACGCCTCTTGTTTTGCCCCCAGACTACTACTCTGGGGAGACTTAGGACACAAGAAGAAATCCAGGTGACTCCTCAAAGTTTTTTACTGTTTGAATCCCAGAAACTCAGGATTTTTGTTTGTTTGTTTGTTTGGTTTTTGGGTGTGAAGTTAAGACTGAGCTACAACTGAGCCCCTTCCAAGCCCTCCTTGGACTGGGGACTTGGCCTCTGCTGGGGGTGGTTTGGAGCAGGCAGTCACGTGTGCTGATTTGTGGCTGGGTCTCTGCTTGAGTGGCATGAGGTCCACACGGTCTAGCATCGCAGTGTTAGGACATATAGCTGGGGATGTACAGAGGTCAAGCGTGGGCCTGGGAAAAAATTAAAGCTCCCTAGCAACTAATAATCATTGCCAAATTATCTTGATTGTTGATCTATAGTGTGGGGATGGAGTGGGAGGGAAGAATGCCTCTTAATAAAAGCCTTGCAGGGAATCCTTTCTCTGAAGGCAGGGCACCCAGGCCCCAGGAGACCGGGAACTCTAATCCAGGCTCTCAAGCGAGAGCAAAGTTGTCACTGCAGGCCCCGTACCCTAACTCAAGCCCACTTCCGCCTCCCAAAAGGAAGGCACTTGATTGAAAGATCATGGTGCCAGCCCATGGGGCTGTGGTACAGTTCTGTTCCCTCTAGCCGGGGTAGGGTTGGTCATCAACTTTCGAATCCAAGATGAACCTGACAGATGGCTTGATCTTACAAGTTCTTGTGCAAAGTCTACGGATTCCTTCTGCCTTGACTATTGAAGCTGAGTTCATCCTGCTGCGCCAGCTGGTTCCACGGCACCTTCCCTTGCAGTGGTGTTTGTGGGTATTATGTGTGTTTAGTGCTTGTGCAAGTCTGTCAAAACTCTTGGTATCAATGCATTTAATCAGAGGATTAATTACAGCAATATTGTTGAAGTGAAGGATGTGGGCCTCAACGTGACCAACAAATGAAGGGCTTAATTATACAGAATCAGCCACACATCTGGCCTCATTTCGACTTGGCTCTCACCATGAATCAGTACAGAAATATAATTTCTTGCTGCTCTTTGGGAAGAGTCCTGTAATTTGTAGGAAGTCCTCGGAAGCTTAAAGAGGCTGTAAATAAGGTGTAACTTTCACTAATAAAATATTAACGACAATAACAATGTATTTGGACCTACAGCCACTAACCAGAGAGGGCTGGGTATGTGCCCCAGCTTGCCCGGTTTTGCTTGCTTTGTGAGCATTTTCCCACAGTTATCAGTGAACGAAATGGAATCCTGCTGTAAGTATGAAACATATTTCGGCTGAATTCCAAGGCAGGGTCTATCGCAAGATATTTTTGTTGTCAGAGCGGACCTGCTGTGTCACTGACAGAGTAATAAGCTGGCCTTGATTTATGAATGAAACCTCCTGCTTTTCTCCCAGGCCTTCACCCTATCGGTGCCATCTCTTCCCCTGGCAGCAGTGTTTCTGGTGGCGTTGGTGGTTATCGGAGCAACATAAGCATTGCCTGGGTTCCTGGTGGAGGCAGAGCAAGGCTCCAGCAACCTGTTCTGTTCCTTTACTCAGTTGTGTTTCTCAGCCCCCAGATAGGCTCAGCAAACTTCACCTCAGTGCCTATTGCGAGGGAAGAGGAAACGTGGAGATTTGCTCATGACCTGGGTCTTGGGGAAGAAGGCAGAATTCAGAGACAAGCTCAGAAAAGAATGAGGACTGGAGCAGAATGGCTGGCATCTTGCCAGGATCCAGGGAATTTGTTTAGTTACCCAACTGATTATTCTAGGAATGTTAGATCTTATTGACAGATAGGTTCATCAATAAATATAACCCATGGGTGTGCGGTGGCTTCTCCTTTGTACTTTCTCCCACAGACGGCCGCAGCCCACCCCACCACCCATGTTAGGTTGCTGCCTTTGTCTTAAGTCTTTGAGCCCTACCCCTCCTTCTTCCGAGAGTCACCTGATACTTGTGGGAGCTGGGATGGTCTCACACAGACAGGGCTTTCAAAGGGGTTCTGAAAAGGAAAAGGGGGCCTCCCTGGGGACTGCCCCCACCAGGGCCCAAAGCGTAACCCTAGCAGCTCTCTTCTCAGTGCAAACACCTGAGTAGGTTGGCTTGGGAGGAATTCTTTGTGTGGGTTTTTTTTTTTTCCTCATGCACGAGAACTAGGGACTGAAAAGTTTTGGGAAACCTATATGTTATGTGTTCCCATATAGGGAGGTACTATTTTCTGATCAGGACTCTGGGCTGCTGGCTTGCTTGGTCTGAGCCCCAGTTTGCCCCTGCCGGGTGGAAGGAGGTATCAGCCTGGAATGAGAGCTGAAGAGAAAAAGTAGAGGTTGGTCTGGCTTCAGATATCCAGCTGCTTCTTTGACATTCTATTTTGGGTAGGCAGAACACACAGGGAGGCCCCGAGACTGCAGCATCATAGGGTTGACCCATTCTATCTGACTCACTAAACTTTGCTTATCTGTCTTGCAGAGGTCCTACACTTTGCTGGTAGAGGCATGGGATTCCAGTAACGACACTGTTCGTAAGTATTTCCCCAGGGAACTGTCCCCCGAAAGGCTGGTGAAGTGCAGTGCTGGGCAGATCTGCCAGAGGACAAGCCCCCAGTGCCCCTCTCCCACCTGCCCTGCCCCCAACCGGGCTGAACCTGTCTGTGGAGTCCCTGCCTTCACTCCCTAAAACTTTCATCTGAAAATATTAAGTAGCCAGAATAGACTCCCAGTTTACTCAGTCCTTGCAAAAAAAAGGGACCTAGATTATCTCTGGATGGAGATCTTAATGGTTTTACAACTTTAAAACCTTGTAGACTGCTAAAGGATCAAAGTGGTGGCTTCTTAAGAGTCCATTTAAACTTGAAGTGAGCATTTAATCTCTCATCAGAAAGATAAAGCTGCGGAGGGAGGTGCTGGTCTCTAAAGACCAACCTTAAATTTCACTGGGTGGGCAGGTGAGCCTCCAGCCAGCCTGAGTTTCCCACACTGCTCGCCACAAACCTCCCATTGAAGCAGAATTTCAGAGCCCCTGAAGTCATGACCTGCCCTGTCCCTTCTGAAAGATGGCTCTGTTTTCTAGGCAGGTTGCTTTTCAGGCCTGCAGAGGGGTATGTGGGGGTTGAGGCGGGGTAGGGGTGAGGCAGTGACGGTGTGCTCTGGTGACGGTGGTCCACTGTGACTTAACATGTCTTCCCTCACGCCAAAGTAGACGGTCCCTTTTTGATTGCCAGAGCCTGGGTTCTCATTGGAAAACCTCTCTGAGAGTTTTTGTTCTGTTCAGGAAAAACCACACGTTTACCTTTGCCCTCTGCTCCCAGAATGTCTTTTTCCTTCTGCTTCTCTGGCCTCCCATCCATTTCTTATATTTTTCTACTGCCAATACCATCTTTTCTTGCTTGTCAACATCACTGTGCTGTTCTACTATAGCTGAAGGCAGTCAGTTTCTATATAGCATGGGTATAGTTATGGCTGCATTTAAATTCATTGGGCAGTTCAGCAGAGCTGGATTCCTAGGCCGCTTAGGGTCACGGAATCCTTGCCCAGCCCTGGTGTGAGGCAGGCTGCCTGTCACTTGGGATGTCCGCTTTCTTTGCCATCCAGCTATTTAGACACTGGCCCTTCCTAGAAAGGAGCTTGTAGAAGACCAGGATCTGAGCTGTCTCATAGTGAGGCACATTTATCCTTTGAGGGTGGTGTTAGGGCTCTCGGCCAGTCTTGCTTATGATTGATGTCAGCTAAGGTCATGAATACCTGTCTTTTCTGCCCTTCCACAAACACTGAGCTCTCTGTGTAGATTTTCCCTTATGTACAGTGCAATGCACAGGGGGATAGAAGAAATGGACCTTCTGTGCAGGACTGGTATTCTACTAGCAGTTTAAGAAATCCAGTGGATGGATTGCTATCCATCCTTGACCAGGGTAGGATGTCTGATAAGGACCCAGGAGAGTATTCCTACCCCAGCATCTGTATCACACTCCAGAGCTGTGCTCCCAGGGACCGCACATCCACAGCTCCCCATAGTTGTCCACGTTTCTCGGCAATGGTAATCCCCCCTCCTTGGGATTCCTGGATATCTCATCTCTTCCTAGGCTAACTTGTTCCCGGATGAGGTGAGAACAAAGTGCTCTCAGATCTCACATTCTAGGAAGAGTGGGCGACGTCCTCCCAGGTGCCCATTGCAGTTAAGTTTGCAGGTGGCTTTTCTGGGTTCTTATTCTCCCTCTTTATCTTTTGTCTATATTTCCTAGGTATCACAAATTCAGTGGTCAAAGCCAAATTGGGGGGTCTGTCCTCTCCGAGAGCACTCCCCCTTTAACGGAGCCCTTTCCGGGTGATAAGCACCAGGATTTGGAGAACCAGTGCCATAAGCCATACATCTGGATGGCCCCTGTGTGCTCTTTTATTGTCCCCATCCTCACAGTCTCCAACTTCTGCACAATCTTGTCCTTTTGCCTTCTATAGAATCCAAGCACCTGCTAACATGTCTGCTGCTGCAGGTCTGGCCACTGCACTGCCTGCTTGCATCTGAGCTAGCATGACTGCCACAGGGCCTGTCCTTATTGGCTCTGGTCAGCTTCCAATATCATCTCCATTCTTGCTCCATCTTTGTTTTATTTTTCTTGACCATTACATGTGATGGCCACCCTAATAGTTTAATAGTTTAGCTGCTTAATAGCTTCCCATAGCTCTTGGGTCAGATCTTTTTGGGCCTTTTCTTTCTTTTTCCTCTTGGCTTGTCTTAACACACCATGTCTACTGTGTCTATATCCTAGGTATTCTTTATTGATTTTTATTCTTGAGTGTATCACATTTCTTTCTTGTCCCAGGATTTTGATGTGTACTATTTGCTCTTCCCAGGATGTTCAACTCCTTGTTTTCTTTACCCTCTGCCCTTCTAAAGCACTTGAGAATGCCAAGGAAGCCAACGGTGCAGGCTGTCTGTCGGTAGCTCATCGAGGTGCAAACATCACTTGGGGACAGATTTCCTTTTCACATTAGCTGTGCAGTGAACCCTCATGAACAGAGTCTAGACCAGATTAAGCTCGGGTGCTTCTGAAGTTCCAAGGCTGACGTCCAGTCATTTCTAATGTGGATCAGGACTATAGCATATAAAGATCCAAGTTTCTCTTTTTCCACCTGAGCAAAAGATTTCAGGATATGGTAGTGATAATTTGATTGATGGGGTAGGTAAACATAACCAGCAATCCTTGGGACCAGGTTTTCTATATAGCTTAGCCTTCTCAGCTAAGGCTACTGTCTAGGTTTTCTGGCTGGTCCTTGGGTCGTGTTCTTTGTGTTCCCCCTCCTTGCTTCTTTGTGTACAAGGGTGTGTATATGTTTCATGATGCACCTTTATGCCATTGAAACATACTGGGATGTGTGCTCACATCCTTTCCAGTCCTAAGGCTGGAACTACCGCAGGTGAGCTGCCCCTGGTACTTAGTGGCCTAAGCTGATGGGAGAGCCGAGTCAGGTGGCAGTGTAGAGTCATCACGCAGGAAACTCGGGCTCCATAACCTAGACAGCATAGAGTGTGTCACATATGCCGGAGCCTCTTGCCTCAGTGGGTGTCAAGTTGTTTTCATAGCTTTGTTGGTTCCCTGCGGATTCTGAAGTTACCATCTTCACAGCATTTCCTGGAAGCAGGTAGAAAGTGTGCTGAACTAGAGTTCTGCACCATTTAGCACCCTCAGGATGGTCCTGACCTGTGGTCTGAATGATGGTTGGGATCCGCCTGAGAGAAGCTAAGATACCTTTGTGACGTGGCTACTGTGTTTAACAGTTCCTTCCTTAAGCTCTTATAACCACGCAGTAACAGCCCTCTACATTTCTTAACTGACTCTGCAAAGCAAACAGGCAGTTAGTGGAGAGGCATTTTTGCCATTCTTTGCTCTGTGTATGTTTGCAAAAACTCAAGTACGGTGTTACCGGCATGTGGTTCTGTGTGTTGCTGGATGTAAGCCTGAAGGTACATGGGCTTGTTCAAGGCCTTTCTTGCCCACACCGCAGTCCAGACTGGCTGGGGCTGTGTTGGTTGTAGATGGAGCCACCCAGGAGTTCTTCCTCTGGTCACCTGTAGGGCTTGTCTAGCTTTGTCTAGGAGCACAGGCCCAAGGCCTAGAAAAACAGTGGTGTGGGTGTGCAGGAATCACAGAGACAGTTGCAAGGAGGGCCGACCTTGCCTCTCCAAGGTGGCCTTGCATTTGACAAGGTGATGACTGGCAGGTTTAAGAAAACAAACATAGCACCAAGTTGAGTGCTGACTGCGAGCCTTGGCTGCTCACATCCTTCTGTACTCCTTGCTCCTGGGGTTTGGCACTATTTTAGTACCTGTCTCTTCTCTTAGACTAGATGCAGGTGACCTCAGTGTAGAGGCCAGGCCTTACTGCTTCTGAGACCTGCTTGGACTCTAGACATTACTTTGCCTAGCAAGCGTATTTAAGGAACCTGAGTGAGAGGTTTTTGGTGCTGCCAATGGAATGCCAGTTTAAGCATTTATTAATTGTGTTTTTCATGTATTGCAATCTACCCCTTGACTTTCAGCGAAGAAAATAGAGCTTTTCCAAGAAAACTTGAAAGTCAAATGAAAATACAGATTACTAACCTTATCTGGAACAGTTAAATTTCTTTAAAAGTAAAATTTCCCAAGGGGCAGCCTTCTATAACATTTAGGAGTTTTTTTGCAAAGTAGTGTGGCCAGCAATATGTTAGGAAAGTTGGCAAAGGACCCAGAGCACAGGAACAAATCAGATGGTCACGTGTCACTAAAGGCCAGTTTAAACAGCATTATATCTATTGGGCAAGGATCAGACTGTGGTACTGCTGCTAGTGCAGCCCTGGGAGCTGTTGGAAGATGGGCCCACAAGGCTTTGCTGGCAGGGAATGGGGAATCATCTGTGGATGGAGTGTGTTGCTTGTGTGCTTCCTCCAAATCTGCATGAACGTCCTTAGCATAGTTCTTGCTGCTTCCTCCAAATCTGCCCTAACGTTCTTAGCATAGCTCTTGTTGCTGACCCCACAGTCCCATTCAACAAACTGTAACAGTCCCATTACAGCTGTGAATAGCAAGAGGCCAACATTGCTGACTTGAGTGCCTCTGGATCAGGGATGAGGTGCATGGATTTAATGGTATTTCCACGCAAGGAAATAATATGAAGCACCTGGCAACGAGTTTAAGGGATGAATTGGCATATTTTTTGTACCATGAGTGTTTCTAGTCTGAAAGTAGCCAAAATAGTCAGAGCAGAAGATGCTAATGTGAATGTTAATGAGTGTCATCTTTTTTTTTCTTTTTCTTTTTTGCCTCTAGAACCTGATAGCATAATTGAAAAGGCCTCTCACTCAGGCATGATAAACCCCAGCCGGCAATGGCAGACACTGAAACAAAACACAGGGATTGCCCACTTTGAGTATCAGATCCGAGTGACTTGTGATGACCACTATTACGGCTTTGGCTGCAATAAGTTCTGTCGGCCTAGAGATGACTTCTTTGGACACTATGCCTGTGACCAGAATGGCAACAAAACCTGCATGGAAGGCTGGATGGGTCCTGAGTGTAACAAAGGTAGGTATGTGTGCATGCAGCTGGGTGGGTTGGCGAATGCTGACGGCCTGTCGCTTCTGGTGCCAGGTTCCCACCCTTCCAGCAAGCTGTCCAGTGGCAGGGTGGGATGTTGCTGTTATCGTGGACCGAACCATGAAGATGCTGTATGTAGGAGATTCTCTTGGTGCCCTGTCCAGATCCCCTCTTCCAGCTGGTGTCCCCATCCCCCATCTGCTGTGAGGGTTGGCTGCTAACAGCTCGCAGCTGCTCCTTCTCCAGGGAGTTGTCCTTGGCCAAGCAGGAGCCACTCTTCTGCCCCATCCCTGCAGCAAACAGTTACAGAGTGACTGACACGGGGAGGGGCGCGTTCCAAAGGCCAGCCCCTTTGCCTTAACGCTGTGGTATAAGATTCACACTCCAGAGCTTCCCCTGGGATCTCGCTGAAGTCAGACCCCAGCTGAGACCATAGCCTTGCTCAACTCCTCCTTCAGCCTCATCTGCCTCCCCGTTCCTTTCTCCTATTACCACATCTCCTCCTCGGACTGTATTTCTGCGGAGCCTGATGCCAAACAGGAACAGGCCAGGCCAGTGATGATTGAGCAGGCAGTGCCATGGGGGATGTCTGCCCTGCGCTCACATGTCACTGCAGCAAGTTTCACTGGACATCTTTGAGGTTGTGACATTAAGGGGGGGAGGGGAGGTGTTTACCTTATACTTTAACATTCCTTATGACCGAACCCATCCTAAGGAGCCTAAGCTTTTTGAGAGTCCCTTACTGTCTTTTGTCCCTTATACTACTAGAATTCAGTAATTCCAATTCGTAGCAATAGAGTTGGGGAATCCCAGGTCATCTGCTGTCCCTTCATGGACATATAATGTCCCTTCCTGATTTGCACAATAATTAAATAAACTCTTTTGTTTATCTTTGAACTGTGAGGAAGAGGGCACGTGAGGGCAGATGGTCTCTTGGGCAGTATTCCTTTCTTCAGTAGCTGGTATGACAATAGTTTTTTGTCTTTTAAAAGATGGCACTTCTGGAATTGGTGACAGAAGGAATTGCTCAATGTATTTGAAATAATTATATTTTAAAATTAGATAACAATTACTTAAGTTCTCTAACGTTTGTGTGTCGTGTGTGTGTGTTTCCCTAAGTGTCTGCTTGATTTCTTTCTTTCCCATGAGAAGTATAGAATTTGCTTTGTGAGGCAACTTGGCCACAAGATTAGCCTGCCTTGTTCTTTAGCCCCGTGGGATTGTTGAAACCAGGCATTTAGTGGGAGGCTCACCTGAAGATATGGGGATGGGACAGAGTTGGGGTAGGGAGGCAGGATGTCTTTATTCTGTTTTGAGGGGATCTGGGCCAGACAAGGCTCACGGAATAGACCTAAGGGATTTCCCTCATCATGTATTTCCATTTTGTCCCCAAACAGTATTGCATTTTGAAGATCTGCTAACATGGCCTTGAAGTTTGAACCTGGACTTATTATGTGGGCCCCCATTTTTTTTATACTAGGTCATTCTCACGACAGTGGTCTGAAAGGCATAGGCAGTGTTGTATGCTAATAAAGCTTTCTGTTTTTTGCAGCTATATGCCGACAGGGCTGCAGTCCCAAGCATGGTTCCTGCAAGCTCCCAGGTGACTGCAGGTAAATGAACAATGGATCTTCAGTAATTTCTCCTTTTTTCTTGTTTTTCCTCTTTGATGCTACACAGAGACTGACTTCATTGTGAATGTGCCTCTTTTTCTTTGGAGAATGAATAAGTTGGGGGGAAAAAAACAAGACAGGCACATCCAAAGCTTATTAAATCATGCCAGCTGTTTGGTGGAATGTACTTCTTTGGTCCAAAAAAACAACCCAAACCAACAAAACTTAGCAGGCATAGCTGGTATCTTCATGCATTAACTGTTCTATAAATTGATAAGACATGTTCGTAATCTTCCTTAAGTGCTGATGACCTGGGCTGGGATGGAGCTTTGTGTCCTTGTGTCTCCTCCTCCACCCTGGCTTTTCCGCTGTCACCCTCCCCCACTTTTCCCATCAACAGGCGAAAGTCCAGCATTCTTTAAAATGGGATTAGTACAATCTCCTGGCCCCTTTGCAGGCGGGAGCTGGGCTGGTGCTGAGAGGTTAATGGCTGTGCTGGAATCTGCTCAGTTGAGTCTGATGAATTGTCGGCTCTGCTGCTGCCCTTTGAAGTCTGTTCTTTATGGTCGGGGACAATGCTGGAGCTAAACGGAAACCTAGCCTGCCTGTTTCCCCTTCCGATGCCCGGTTTGGGGGGCTTTTTGAAATGTACATTATGCCAATTTGGAAAAGCCTTGTTTCAGGAAATACCTTTGGTGTCTGTGGCATTTTGACTGGCCTCACACTTTATTCTCCCAGAGCCTTTAAGAATTAGCAAACTCGATGAGACACCAAGTGGACCCTTCAGTCCTGTCACCTTTGCTCTGGAAGCTGCTCTGACTTGAGTCAAAGACAGTTTTTAAACAGTCTTTAGGCACATGAGGTACCTGGTGTTCTTACTGCAAAGTAGTTCTTGAGATTTTTGAGGGTCTGTGCTGGACCCCAGTGGGTTGTGTTACCCCCAAACTAGAGAATTAACAAGGAACTATTAGAAATGCAGGCAAGAAATAGTTTCTTGGCCCTACCCAAGTACCACTGACTCCCTAGCCCTCAGGTGGGCCTAGGAGTGTGCCTTTGACAACTTTACTGAGTGATTTCTCCTTGAGGAAGCACGAGGGCCGCTCCTTTAACTGGTCACCTGTAGGCTTGACCTTGATGACTCTGAACTGCAGCCCGTGTTCTCTTCCTGAGCCACGGGCGGGCTAACTTGAGGCTGAAGAGAGACTCAAGGCAGCTGGAAGTAAACTAAGAACAGGTTGTCCCAGAGTAAGTGGATTTGCAGGGCGGGCGCTTGAACAGGATTGGCCCACTGCAAGTGTGCATGGTTGCAGCTGACTGTGACGTCCCCCAGCAGTCTCTGCCAGAGACCCAAGCAGAAACCCACCTGCAGGGGCTCCGCTAATGAAGGCTGTGGTGGAGAGAGCGCGAGAGCCAGTGATGCCAGGGCCCTGGAGCCTGCTCCTGGCTCTGATGAGTATCAGCAAGGCCGGCTGAGCTGTGTGCCTCTGTCATCAGAATAAACATACTGCTGGGCAGGGGAGGTCCCTCCCAGCCAGAACAACAGGCTTTGTTTCCAGAATTGAGCCCTTTCTCTTTCGAAGTCTCACCTCCCACTCCCTGCCCAGACATGCACCAGTGCCCTTATTTACTTAAGGTGCAACTTTCCCACACGCCATCTGCATAGTCTCCCAGCCCAGTTCCTTCTCTCTGCCCTGAACGAATATCAAAACAGAACCTTCCAGCTAAGGAAGTTCAGGTTGGGTCCTGCTCCAGAAATAGTTGCAAGGCAAGTTACCTGTAAGTTGTCTTTTGGGTTATGTATTACATGGGCTTGCTTTTTTTTTTTTTCCTGACTCACCCACAGGGAAAAAAAAAAAGCTTCATCGGTTTTGTTATAGACTCGGGTTGCCCCTTCCTGGGTGGACAGGCTGGGTTAGTGCCAGCCTGCCAAAAATATCAAACTTAATGATGAATCATCATCTCAGGAAAGTCTCTGATTCTCATGAGAATGCTAATCATCTATCATTACCCTGGGATAACTTGGTAGATGTCCCTGTTAGGGTCAGGATTTTGTTTGTTTTCGTTTGAAGTCATCCATGGCCTCCTGTGGTTGCTTTTTTTATGCTTGGGCATTGAACCTTTATTAATTAGGGGGTTAGGTTGGGTCCTCAGCTGTCCTGCTTGGTTTTATTAGGCAAACTGAAGAAATGTAACCATCCTTCCTCTTGGGACATTGAGGGAAGACAGTATTGCCAGGGCCCCATCAGTTCCATTGTGTCTTCTAAGCTAAGAATACTGAGCTGACAGAATGGCTCCCTACCCTCTATCTCCCACCAACTTGGGTGTCTGCTTCGGAAGGAAATTGTTCCTACCGAATGACGTCCCCTGTTCTTAGGTCAGCCTTTTAAAATAGTCACTTGTCATTTGCTCTTGTTTACAGACACCAGAATCCTGTGTCTGATTAACGTTAAGCCCCACATTCTAGTGGCTGTCGGTGTTTGGGTGTGGATGGCTGTCTTGAGAAGTTAGGAAGTAGTCAGGATTCTCAAGGGTTCAGTGGCTTCTCAGGCTGGGTGATTAGCTAATAGCTAGATTTCTATAATTTTTCCCACGACCATGATTTGCTCTTTGCCTCCAGCTCCCTGAAAGACCGCCCTTCTGGTCAGGGAGGGAGGGAGGACCACCAGGGGGTGGTTTGCTTTTCTTTCCCCCTGAGTCACAGCTGAGAGGTTTTTTACAGAGCTAAAGCTAATCCTGCATTTCCCTCAGCTCTGCTTCAGGCTGGTTCTGTAGGGCCTACATTTGCTCCACCTTCGTGCCTTTAGCAGGCTGCCTGCTGGTCCCTACCTTTCCCCAGCCCCTTTGTTTGAGATGGATTTTGAGAGGGAGGCTCAAGTTGCAGAGGCCTGGAAACTCTGAGGGGAGAATGGTGTGAGACCTTGCCCTTTCCACCCCAGGTGAAGGTTTATGTTTGTGTTTTTGTTTGGGCATCAAAAGTTCCATCTGACCTCAAAAGAGTCTGTTGAATAAGGTACTTACAAGGGAAACTCAACTCCTCTAGAACTAGATAAACTAAACTGACCTCTTCCCCTTGTTTTTTTCTAAACTGAGAAATAACTATAAATCAGCATGCCTGGCCGGGGTAGTGGGTCATGAATGATCTATGGAACTGTTTCCCAGCGCTGTTGCTCCTCTCTCCTTCCTACAGAACTGGGTTTAGGGATCCAGGTTGTTGTACTGAGGTTGCTCTCCTTCCTTTCTGTTTGACTCTGCCAAAGCAATGAGGAGCTTCCCTGCCACCCTCCGCTCTCGCTGAATTCTGTGCACTGAGGTGGTGTGGAGGGTGGAGTTGGGCTTCTGGTGCAGCATTGCAGAGGTATATGGCTGTTGTCGCCAGAGGCTCCTTCCCCTTGTATGGTCTGTCCTGACTAGGACCTGGGATTGATTTATGCCAGCCCTTACCCCTGAGTCCATTCCTGGGAGCCTGGGAAGAGAATGGCTTTGTAGGGGGCACCCCATGCTGGCCGCTCCCCAGACAGCTCTCCTTTTGTCAGAGGAGGCTGAGAGGACAAACATTGGTCTAACTCTGAAGTATTCCTCCAGAGCTCCCTGCAAGTCTGCCATCCTGTCCTTTCTGGCAAAACAGAAACAGCAACAGCTGTGTGCGCTAGCTGGGCGCATTCCCGGCTGCTCTGCTCAGAAGGCTAAGGGAGGGCTATGCTGTCTGTCTGCCTGCAGGTGCCAGTATGGTTGGCAGGGCCTGTACTGCGATAAGTGCATCCCACACCCTGGATGTGTCCACGGCACGTGCAATGAACCCTGGCAATGCCTCTGTGAGACCAACTGGGGTGGACAGCTCTGTGACAAAGGTATGACCGCTGTGGAGGCTGACAGTGGCCTGGGGACTTGGCAGGGGTTGGGGGAACTGAGGTTATGTGGTAAAATAGCATTAATACCACTTCTATTTTGGGGGGGGGCGGGGTGTTGCTGGAGCTTAACCCTAGGGCCTTGCAGATGCTAGGGCTCTAGCTTAGGTATACCCCAGCCCTATTTAACTTTTTGCAAAGGCTCTTATTAAGACTGAATTCACCTTTAATGTTGTGGGTTGATTATTTATTTTTAAAACATGCATGGCCTAGAACTAGGACCAGTTAGCAGGTTTTTTTTTTGTTTGTTTGTTTGTTTTTTGCTTTTTTCATCACTTTGGGGACTTTTGGCAGATCTGAATTACTGTGGGACTCATCAGCCTTGTCTCAACCGGGGAACTTGTAGCAACACTGGTCCTGACAAATACCAATGTTCCTGCCCAGAGGGCTACTCGGGACCCAACTGTGAAATTGGTAAGTGACCCATGCTGGGCGGGACCCCTCATTTTCTGTACACTTCGTTTGAAAATCAAATAGGTTTCCTTGTTATTTTTTTTTTTAAGACATAAAGTTGAGTGGGTAGGGAAGTGGGGGTTGGATTTGGGAGGATTTGGGGGAAGAGATGAATATGATCAAGATATATTGTAGGGAGTTCTCAAAAAAAAAACCCAAAAAATAAAACTTGGAGCTAGAAAGTGGTAGCTTGAGGTGTCAATAGTAATGTCGCCTAAGGATCTTGGGTTTATCTGTAGCTAAATCCAGTGGCTCACTGAAGAAACGCAGGACGGGGCTAGGCAACTGATGAACAGAGCTAGATTATTTTATTTACAATTCATTAAGATGCATTGTTTTGATAAAGGCCTTCGTGTATGTTCATGGGGAAACATGACAAATTTTAAGGATACCCAAAGAAAAATCCATACACTTAACACACCTATAAAAAAAGATCACAGTGCCTGTGAGCCTATGAATTGTCTCCGAATCCCTAACGCTTTGAGGTGGTACAGACAATGGTATTTGCAGGATTTTTAAGTGACCCTCTCAGCTCCAGCAGATATTGAAAATGTGACTTGAACAAGCTTCGTTGGAAGGTGTCTACCCTAGTCACACCACAGCGGAGCGGAGTCACCAACTTGCTCTCGTTGCTGGTGTAATCTGCTTAGAATAGTCGCCAAGGCAGGGGATGGATGTTGGAGGGAAGGAATCATGGGCCCCACATGCTCTCCTCCCTTGTTGACCTGCTGTCTCCTTTCCACAGCTGAGCACGCTTGCCTCTCGGACCCCTGCCACAACAGAGGCAGCTGCAAGGAGACCTCCGTGGGCTTTGAGTGTGAGTGTTCTCCAGGCTGGACTGGGCCCACATGTTCCACAAGTAAGTCAGCGCCAGGTTTTGTCATGGTTCCGTTCTGGAAGGTTATTTATTGTGTTAAGAGAGAAGGTTGATGGGAGAGACCTGGGCTGGTCCAATGTGTGCCTTAGTGATATGTCTACATTGGTGGAAGAGGGATGGGTACCTCCCATAGTTTGGTGGGTGGTCTAATAGCACTTGGACAGTTTCCAGGATCCCCTTTCTACCCATTAAGGTGGCTAGTGATGTGTCTGTGATGGCTAGAATCAGATTCCTTCGCATGTGAGTTTTGGACTTGTCTCCCCCAATCCTGTGGGACAAGAAGTGAGGCCAACCATTGAATATGGTCGTAGGGATCCAAGAGAAGGAGTTGTGTTGCAGCTTGGCTGTGAGGCTTGACCAGAGTATTGGGATGCTTTTCACTGAAGAACTCTGGTCACGCACAATACCAGAATTAGGCAGTCTGTGGTCTTTAATGAGTTCCTGGAGTTTTGAGGTTCAGCCAAGCCTGAAAACCACTGTCCTTGGCACCTTAGGGAGCAGTATGTGGCGTGTTGAAGGATGTGGGTTCTGGAGGTGGTAGGTACCTCTGCCCTTGCAGTGACTTCTGGGACCCCAGCGGTCGTTTCAACCTTCCCTGAGCCGCCTTTAACCAGGGCAGTAGCAAGCAGTTCCCGTTTGCGAGGGTTGCCATGCAGTCTTGGTGAGACAATTTGTAAATCGAGTGTGGCACACGTTATAAATGAATGACATCTCTGGCAGGGGCTTTTGCAGCCTCGGTGCATGTGACTTTTGGGAAAACTTGTAAGCCAATCATAGGGATGTTTTCCATGTATAAGAAAATGACTTTTCTGTGCCTCCTCTTTTCCATCTCTGACCCATGAAGGAAAAGGTGTTTTTAAAAGTGAAGATTAAGCACAGATGAGAATGTCCCTTGTCACCACTGAGTTGATGCTCTGTATGTCTCCAGCTACCTATTCTCCGTCTCGCTGCTTAGAGACGGATTAACTGAACTAGGGCAGTAGGGGATTTAAAGCTAAAATCAAGGCTTGGGCCTTTTCGTCACCTCCCTTACTTGCGGCTCTCCTTGGCCGCGTATTGTAGCAGGCGTCCCGTTCTTAGGTGAGGGCTCCTCTTCTGGAGGGTGCCGCTGCATTATCTAATTGCCAAGTGGGTCAAATGAAATTAAACTGCTGGGCCTCTCTTGTTCTCATTGGACAGACATTGATGACTGTTCTCCAAATAACTGTTCCCATGGGGGCACCTGCCAGGATCTGGTGAATGGATTCAAGTGTGTGTGCCCGCCCCAGTGGACTGGCAAGACATGTCAGTTAGGTAAGAAAACTTGTGACCATAAGTTCTCTGCCAAGGTTGGCTCTGCTCATTAGAGCTGTGAGGAAAGATGAGCGTGTGGCCAAGCCGTGCGTGTGTATGTGTGTGTGTGTGTGTGTGTGTGTGTGTGTATGCACGCGCGCGTGCACGCTCCATCATACTAAGTAATTTATTATCAGGGTCTAATGGGCCTTGGGAGAAATAACTTACATGCAAATGGCCTAGCACTTTTAGGTCCTGTGGGAAAGTCCTGGGATTCCTTGGACCATGTCAATCGCCTGTCCAAGGAGTGTGCAGCTGGGTTCCAAACCGGGATGACCTCATGAGGAATGAGCTGTCTGCATTCTTTGCACCACATTTAAATCCCAGCAACTGGGCTGCCCTGGGTTTTGCAGAGAGCTGCCTGGTGACTTTCTGTCATTCTGTTGGGGGCTGATTGTTAGCTGGCAGCCCAAAGGAAAGTTATCAATTAGCGTCCCTTATTGGATAAAGGCTAGCGAGAGGGCTCGGACGCTCCAGATAGAGGACACCTACTATTGCTTATTTAGCCAGCTTGTTAAAATGTCTCGTATTTCACACCGACTCTATGGTGATGCTTTTTAAGGGGACGAGGGGGGTGGGAGGGGGGGACAAACCCCCCATTTGTCAGTGCTCATCCTTGCTTCTTTTCAGATGCAAATGAATGCGAGGCCAAACCTTGTGTAAATGCCAGGTCCTGTAAGAATCTGATCGCCAGCTACTACTGCGATTGCCTTCCTGGCTGGATGGGTCAGAATTGTGACATAAGTGAGTGACTTGGTCTGGGTGGTGGTGGTGGTTGTTGTTTCTGTGAAATTTGGGTGATGGTGTCTCTTAGCTATCACTCCCCTGCTGCAGTTCTGAAACTTCTTTCTCTTGCTTTGTGGTGCTAGGGATAGAGCCCACTGCTTTGTAGGAGCTGTTTAGGCCCTCTCTGGCTGAATAGAAGGAAAACCTTATATTATAGCTGGAAGGGGAATGTTTTTGGAGAGGGAGTGGCCAGGCTAGCACAGCAAGGAAAACATACAATTTATCGGGCTTGTTAGCTGCTAAAATTGGGCATATTCTGATAAGGTGATTGAAACAATGAGGTGAGGTTTCACTCCCTTGTCCTGGAGGATTAGGGAGGGCCCCCCACCCAGTGTAATAACTTTATCTCAACCGGAAGCCCGGGGAAATCTGATTGAAACTTTTATCAGGTCTGTACTTTTCAGGTAAGCCTTGTTGAATGTCGTGGGCCTCTTTAACGCAATGACTCGTTTGTCTTTTGCAGATATCAATGACTGCCTTGGCCAGTGTCAGAATGACGCCTCTTGTCGGGTATGTAGACCATTGCTTAAGTGGAAACAGTCTTAAGATTTATGTGATACTAAGAGAGTCTTGTTCCCATGGGGTTAGAAATGTGGATGCTCACCTTACTAGACCTGGATGGAGGTGGGTGGTCCTTGGACTTCCCACAGGGCAGGGAACCCTGATTGTTCTTTGGGCTGACGAGGGAGGGGGACTTGATTGGGAGAGGGGGAGGGAAATGGGAGGCGGTGGCGGGGAAGAGACAGAAATCTTTAATAAATAAATAAAAGAAATGTAGGTGACAAGTCGAGTCCCTCAACAACCCTAGCCTCCCGAGGGCCATTTAAAGTCATGTATTCAGAAGTGCAGGTCCATGCAAGCTTGACATGTGGCCACGTCAGCGGGTGACCACTGACGTTCTGTGTCTGTGAACACATAGAAACATCTGCATGTGTTTCTCCCCCGCCCCTTCTCCTTTTCCAGGACTTGGTTAATGGTTATCGCTGTATCTGTCCACCTGGCTATGCAGGCGATCACTGTGAAAGAGACATCGATGAGTGTGCTAGCAACCCCTGCTTGAATGGGGGTCACTGTCAGAATGAAATCAACAGATTCCAGTGTCTGTGCCCCACTGGTTTCTCTGGAAACCTCTGTCAGGTGAGCCGAGGCAAACCCTTCAGATCACCAAGCTTTAACATTGAAACCTTTGCTCTGCCACCCGCCCTGGCCCCCTCCCCCTTCCTCCTTGCCCCTCCCCCTTCCTTCTTGCCCCCTCCCCTACTCTAGTGCTTAGGCCTCTGGCATCTACTAGCGCCCAGCTGACTAGGGAATTTCCTTTAGACAAATGCTGGTAGAAGCGGGTGTTGATGAATGAGTTTCTTCTTGATTGCTGTGGCCGGTCTGCTTGACTTTGAGTTTCATTCCATAGCCGCATTTCTGCTCTGTCCCTCTGCCCTGTGATTTAGTGATTTCCTGGGATGTGGTTCTATGGGTGTATGGGTTCTATGGGTATGTCCTGTACAGGGCGTCTCCTTGTAGAAGTGGTTGGGGAGGGGTCAGGTGTCTACCGCCTAGAGAAGCGATGGTGACACCTTTGTTTTGCTTTGATCCTTTCCTTCTTCCTCGGCCCCTTGACAGCTGGACATTGATTATTGCGAGCCCAACCCTTGCCAGAACGGTGCCCAGTGCTACAACCGTGCCAGTGACTATTTCTGCAAGTGCCCTGAGGACTATGAGGGCAAGAACTGCTCACACCTGAAAGACCACTGTCGCACAACCCCCTGTGAAGGTATCTCCCCCCCTTCCCTGGGAGGGACCTGTCTTTCTCTAGAGCATCTCCCGCCGCCTCCCCTTTTAAGTGGTAAATGACGACGAGGAGGAAGGCTTGCAGATGGGAACGACTTTATCTGGTCACTTAGGGGAACGGAGAACATATGGAGCTAATCTGTCAGGCTGCCAGTTGGGAGAGCCACGTATATGAGTAGCCCAAGGGAGAGAGTGTGAAATTCATTTATCTTTCCAGTTCAGAGGTGGCCGAGTTTGTGACAAAAAGAATTGATCTGAGAAGCCCTGTGAGTGGTGCTCTGTAGCGGAAGTTACAGTAGCCATGGCATTTAGCATGTCCCTAGGGCTTGACTGCTTGACACTTGTGTGTGTGTGTGTGTTTCATTTAAAAATAAGCGCACTGGCCTATGGCTACTACATTGGGCAGTATAGCTTTAAACTTGTATAGGTTTGTACTTTAGCTTTGCTTCCGATAGAGAAGGCGAGCCAGGCAGTGGCTTTTAGTCCCAGCACTAAAAGGAGGCAGAAGCAGGTGTTTGAGGACAGCCAGAGCTATACAGAGGAACTGTGCCTCGAAAAACCAAATAAATAAACAAATAAATAAATATATAAGAATTTAAAAAAGGAAGAAAAAAGGAAAAGAAAGATAGAGGAAAAAGTATAAAGGTGTTCTTCCTTCTTTGACAACATTTAACAAATCAGATGTTAAGGTGCCATTAAAAGTAACTTTAAAAAATATTCTGTCTGCCCGGAAGTCCTAATTTTACCTGTCATAGGAACATTGTTGGGTTTTGGTCCCCAAGCTCCTCTGGATGTCTTGTTAACTCATTAGACCGAGGGTGGCCCTCTCCAACCAGGCAGGCATGGGCTAAGTTCTCTGCTTAGAAATGCTGTCTGTGGGAGTGTGGCTGCAGACTGATCCCAAGCCTGTCTTCAGTGATTGACAGCTGCACTGTGGCCATGGCCTCCAACGACACGCCTGAGGGGGTGCGGTATATCTCTTCTAACGTCTGTGGTCCCCATGGGAAGTGCAAGAGCCAGTCGGGAGGCAAATTCACCTGCGACTGTAACAAAGGCTTCACCGGCACCTACTGCCATGAAAGTAAGAGTCCACCGGGAATCGGGAGCCCCGTGGGTACCCAGCTTGGGGAGCACTTGTGTTTGAATTGCTTTAGTCAGAAATGAAGGTGGAGGAGACTAGGAAAGGTTTATTTAGGCCCCATGTGGAGGTAGTAGTCCTTTGGTTAAACCACCAACAGCCTCTTGAGCTCCCTAAGATGACTTTGTAATGTCTTGGACTCTTATTTGGGTGGTCCTGCTTTTCTGTAGAAGTTTCTTGCCCGGGCCTACCAAATTAGCCAATGGATGAGGCTCTTAAAAAGGGAGGCCCCCTCCAGAAGTGTCTGCCTAGAAAGGGTGGTGGTGGTTCCAGGTGCATTCTCTGGAGGCAGCTATGGAGGTCATTAGATAGTGAGTGCTTGGTGACCTCACGCTGTGCCCTTTGGCTCCTCACTCTCCCTCGCATTTCCCTTTCACAGATATTAACGACTGCGAGAGCAACCCCTGTAAAAACGGCGGCACTTGCATAGATGGCGTTAACTCCTACAAGTGTATCTGCAGCGACGGCTGGGAGGGGGCCTACTGTGAGACCAGTGAGTCTGGGGCTGCTTTGGGGGACAGATGGCTCCAGGGTGAGGGATGGGGGTGGGAGGGATGGAAGCCCTTCTTTGCTGTGGTCTTCCTGAGACTGCCATTCCTGGTGACTGTGATGACCTCATCTCATGTATCACCTTGGCATTTATTAAGGCTGCTGGGTGTCAGCGGGGAGGAGCGACTGTTGGGGAATGATGGAAATAGATTGGTAGTTAGAATACGGGCCTGGGAGGAACCTCTCTGATTTGATTGTAATTTTTGTCCATCTGGACTGTAATTGCCATTGGCATTCCAGAAGATTGTATCCTAACTTGTATTCATTCTTCCTGGCTTGGAGCTTCTCGAAAAGGGTGATTATATCGAAGCCCCAGGACAACCCACCTGTTCCCGGAGGCGGTATAGAAAGCCAGGGTTGGATATCACTGTAGGAAAGGTACCCTTGTTATCACGAATGCACTTGGGATCGCCTGCAGCTGTGTGTCTCTTTGGTTCTAGACATAAATGACTGCAGCCAGAACCCCTGCCACAATGGGGGTACGTGCCGAGACCTGGTCAATGACTTTTACTGTGACTGCAAAAATGGATGGAAAGGCAAGACGTGCCATTCACGTGAGTGTTGCTGCCAGGGTCCTCCCAACTGTCTTTTGTGGGAGGGAAGATCTCTGGCAGAGACCCTCATGACCCGAGGTCGTCTTTCTTCAGGTGACAGCCAGTGTGACGAGGCCACGTGCAACAATGGTGGTACCTGCTCTGATGAAGGGGATGCATTTAAGTGCATGTGCCCTGGTGGCTGGGAAGGAACAACCTGCAACATAGGTAACCTTCCGCCTTAGGTGGGATCTGCTATGGGCATGGCTGTCATCTGTCCTTCTTTGCCACTAGGCTCTTGGGACTCAGTGATCATTTTTGTGGGTCTGGTTCTCGCCCCCTCAGACCACCTGGGATCCTCAACAAGGGTGGCCTTAACCTTCTTTTTGTTTTATAGCCAGGAACAGTAGCTGCCTGCCAAGCCCCTGTCACAATGGAGGCACCTGTGTGGTCAACGGCGACTCCTTCACCTGTGTCTGCAAAGAAGGCTGGGAGGGGCCTATTTGTACTCAGAGTGAGTGGCCTCCCTTGAATTCTTCCTGGACCACTGTAGGCTATCCTCGACACTCATGGGGACTTGGAATTGAAACCAGAGCCACTGCTGTTTGATGCCTGCTTCTGTGTCACCTGGGTCCTTACTAATGATTTTGATGGGATACAGCCCTGACCTGGCCATGAGAAAGTCACCCGTGAGATAAGTGGGGACAGATGGTTTCTCTGTTCCCAGCTCCGGTCTGACCAGCAGCCTGCCTCCTTCCATTCCCACCCCCGCCCCTGCCCCCTTTCCCTACCAGGGCCTCTTCCTGTGTACATGTGTCCCACGGCAAGTGAAACCCAGTATGGTCCAGGCCTGCTTCCAATTTAGAATAGGTTTTCAACATATCTGACTTAAGTGTGATTGTATCCTTTGGGTGGTGTTTGTACAAAGACCCCCAAAGTTAAGTCTTTTTTTTTTTTTTCCTTTGCAGATACCAATGACTGCAGCCCTCATCCTTGGTAAGTGTGGCAACCTTTTAAGCTGGTACTTGGCTGTAAGGTGCATGGGAATCTCCAGGGATGGAGGTGAAAAGGGAGGTTCTGATTCAGGAGGTCTGTGGTGGGGCTGTGTGTTTCTAACAAGCTCCCAGGTGACGCTGGCCTGCTGCTCTGTGGGCCACACTTTAATTATCCAGGCTGTGTCTTCATTTAGAGCAATGATTCTCAACCTTGGGCTGCACACGCGAATTACCTGGGGAGCTTTTAAAAGTCCCAGTGCCTGGGCTGCAAACAGAGACCTAGGAAATTAGATTCTCAGGGGGTGGTACCCAGGCATCAGTATTTTTAAGCTCCTTAGTCAGCAGCAGATATGGCCTGGGGTGTGAGAGCTGATGTTCGGGCAGGCAGGGCTTCATGTGATGGGAGGGTTGTAGACCTGGATGTTGGTAACTAAGGTCACCTTTGATGTCTTAGTTACAACAGCGGGACCTGTGTAGATGGAGACAACTGGTATCGGTGTGAATGTGCCCCGGGTTTTGCTGGGCCCGACTGCAGGATAAGTAAGTACCACCGTATCTCATTTTCCCATGGCTCTGCTTGTTCATCCACTTCGGCACTCAAATCTTTCATCTTTAAGGACAATTAAGAGCACAGTTCCAATTAATCTCCTTCCTCCAACATGGATTTAAATGCCCCTGGCTGATATCCTCCCTGGTCATTCTCTGGGTGGCACAGCGTTCCTTGTTCTCAGAGAGCGTGCCAGCCATAGAATTTGACAGCTAAGCTATGCGGGGGCCCTGAGGAAAGTGGTTACTTCCCTCGTGATTAGCATGAAACTATGGCCAAGCCATTGTCCACGCAGGCAGCTGGGTTTCTGGCTTCTATAGACTTTTCTGTAGTGGGTTTGACTAGGCCCCAGAGAAATGATTAGAATCAAAAAGTGGAAGAAAAACTGAATTCTGGGTTTTTTTCTACTTTAACCGCTCCCCCCCTCCCCGTGCACACACACAGAAGTGCAGAATACTTTGTTTCTCTTGTTCTGTTCCCCAAATTCTTTGAAATTATAGTGGCAGTTGCATCTTACTGAGATGGGCTGGACTTCAGCACTAGATGGATAAGCTGTATCTGCTTTGCCTTTTAAGGCAGGCAAAGGATGGTCTGGGGGCCACATGAGTCCCACTTGTTTCTATAAGTGAAATTTTATTGTATTGGGCTATACTTACTTGCTCTTACCCATTTTCTGCGCCTAGCTACAGGGTGCTGTCAGACTCCAGTCACTGGGACAGACATTATGGTCTAATGGAGTTAAACTTTTCACTCTGACCCATTTTCAGGGAGTGATTGTCAACCTTGCTGTAAAGTGTACTGTCAGAGGAGAGAGAACCTAAGGGAAATGCTGCCCCTCCCAAGGTTCTTGGCTTTAGATGTCAGGACAGTGATGGCCTTTGGGTGCCAGCGGCTAATAGAGGCTTCATGAATTATTAGTGATATGTTTGTTGTATACAACAAGCTTGGAAATTCACTGAGCTTGTACTTAAGGATTTGAATCCTTGTCGATATTAAAGCCTAAACTTGAACCTAATTCTCCTAGACATCAATGAATGCCAGTCTTCACCTTGTGCCTTCGGGGCCACCTGTGTGGATGAGATCAACGGCTACCAGTGCATCTGCCCTCCAGGACATAGTGGTGCCAAATGCCATGAAGGTAGGTGTGCCGGTGTCTGGCTACCTGTGCATCTTCTAAGTGGAGTGGACATTGCAGCCACCATTTGACTGTTTACCATAGGGAGGAAGGGAAAAGTAGAAGGGTAGCTATTGATTTCTGTTGCCCCCAAATCACTGCGTTACAAAATTCCTTAAATCCTTAAAATCCAGTGGCTTGTAGTATCTATTTTCATGGCATGTAGCGTGATGGGTGAGCAGAGTAACGATTCCAGGTCCAGTTCTGGCTGGCTGATCATCAGCTGTCTTTGAGGCATGTACTTTTTATAACAGATGGCAGGCACATCGGGGGCTAGCTCAACTGTGAAGGCTCCGTTAGAGGATCTCTCAGGTCATATCCCAAAGCAAGCAGTCAGTTGGGGTGGCCAGTGCACATGCCTGACATTGTAGGAGGAGCTGTCGCCACGTGGCAAAGGACCTGAGCGTAACTATGTCTTAACAGGGAGGGGGTAAACAATTCAGAACCCTGCTCCAGTCGGTGGCAAAGGAAACTCCTATTTAAGTGTCTCCACCCCTCAGTTTCAGGGAGATCTTGCATCACCATGGGGAGAGTGATACTTGACGGGGCCAAATGGGATGATGACTGTAACACCTGCCAGTGCCTGAATGGCCGGGTCGCCTGCTCCAAGGTAGGGCGATGAAAGTTTGCCGCACTTCCCCAGCGTTAATCACGGGTGGCTATTCCTGCTAAGCCACCAGCTCCTGTTTTCTCCTCCACAGGTCTGGTGTGGCCCTAGACCTTGCCGGCTTCACAAAGGGCACAGTGAATGCCCCAGTGGGCAGAGCTGCATTCCGGTCCTCGATGACCAGTGCTTCGTGCACCCCTGCACTGGTGTGGGCGAGTGTCGATCCTCCAGTCTCCAGCCAGTGAAGACCAAGTGCACGTCCGACTCCTATTACCAGGATAATTGTGCAAACATCACTTTCACTTTCAACAAAGAGATGATGTCTCCAGTACGTAACTTCTTTAATGAGAAATGGGAGTGTGTCTGCTTGTTCCAATGTAGTATGGCAAATGAGGGGGGTCATCTACTTCTCTGTAGCCAAAAGTTGTCTCTTAGAACAAAGTGAAGATTGAATCTAGCAGTTGATGAGACCGGGAACCTTTTTTTTTCTTCCATTGTTTACATGTGTCTTAATGTTTGTTTTTAATCATTGTAGGGTCTTACCACCGAGCACATTTGCAGTGAATTGAGGAATCTGAATATTCTAAAGAATGTTTCTGCTGAATATTCGATCTACATAGCCTGTGAGCCTTCCCTATCAGCAAACAATGAAATACATGTGGCCATTGTGAGTATAAGACCATTTCACTACTAACTATATGATTACAAGGGAGTTAAGTTGGGCAATATCAAACAGCAATTGCATTGAAAGCATTAGGTAGCCTTGCTGTTGTCTCATTTCGAATGATGACTACCATCTGTTAATTCATTTTTTTTCTAGTCTGCGGAAGACATCCGGGATGATGGGAACCCTATCAAGGAAATTACTGATAAAATAATAGAACTCGTTAGTAAACGTGAAGGAAACAGCTCCTTTTTTGCTGCTGTTGCCGAAGTCAGAGTTCAGAGGCGACCTATGAAAAACAGAACAGGTGGGTGCCCATTTGGAGTACATCCTTTCCTGGTGGCTGTGAAGTTGATGTGACCACACCATCCAGGAAAGCCGTCAGCTGGGAGTGATCTGACACCACCTCTTGCATCTTAGAAGCCCCTCTACTGAGAGAACTCAGATCAATCTACTTGTCCGAGGTCACAAAACCTATATTGGTCTTGGCTGATGACCTGACCCTTCTAGCCCACTCGCATGCTGTGTGCACTATCTTGTTGGCAAGCTCCCATGAAGAAGAGGTGTGATCTAAATCCACTGCACAGCCCTGGGGCAGAGTGGTACCTGCCCTGATGCTGTACAAAGGCAGCTTTGGCATTTTTAGCCTAGCATAGCTTGTCCTGAGCGCTGAGAGGCACTCACTGGGGGAATGGCTGGATGGCCTGTCAGAATATTCAAATTTAACCCTTTGATGCTCCGGAGCACCACCATTCTTCCAACTCTGGGGAATTTGCGCTGTTCACGCTTGCATTTGAGTTTCTGTTAATTCTGAAATCAGCCCTGATCCTCTGCCACCAAAGTAGCCAGACTCCCTGGGACCAGAAACAATCCCTGTCATGTGGAGTTGGGAGAGGAGTACTCCTCTATCTAGCTGGTGCCTCTGGAGACAAGTATCTTAAGGGGCCAGTTCTCAGCCAGAGCTTACCAAGCTGCGAAGTGACAAACTATAGCAGCAGCTGTGAAAAGAGACTTGCCCCACAGCGCCCCTCTTAGGGACTGAATACAGGAGAACCACCACTGGTATTCTGTTCCTGGACTGAGAGTTCAATTAATTGGTCTTTGGCCTATCTTTCAGATTTCCTGGTTCCTCTGCTGAGCTCTGTCTTAACAGTGGCTTGGGTCTGTTGCTTGGTGACGGCCTTTTACTGGTGTGTTCGGAAGCGGCGGAAGCCCAGCAGCCACACTCATTCTGCCTCCGAGGACAACACCACCAACAATGTGCGGGAGCAGCTGAACCAGATCAAAAACCCCATTGAGAAACACGGAGCCAACACAGTCCCCATTAAGGATTATGAGAACAAGAACTCCAAAATGTCAAAGATAAGGACACACAACTCCGAAGTGGAGGAGGACGACATGGATAAACACCAGCAGAAAGTCAGGTTTGCCAAACAGCCCGTGTACACGTTGGTAGACAGAGAGGATAAGGCCCCCAGCGGCACACCGACAAAACACCCGAACTGGACAAACAAACAGGACAACAGAGACTTGGAAAGTGCCCAGAGCTTGAACCGGATGGAGTACATCGTATAGCAGACAGTGGGGCTGCCACCGTATGTAGAGTCTGAGGACACCCTGGGGCTTGTAGTTTTCTCTAAACTGTTGTCGTATTCCAGTCTGAGGCTGTTGACTTAGAACCCTGTGTTAATTTAAGTTTCGACAAGCTGGCTTCCACTGGCACCGGTAGTTTTCTGTGGTTGGCTGGGCCGTCGAGCGCAGCGCTCACAGCTATGCAAAATCTAGTGAATGTGCCTGGGTGTACATTCCCTGCGGCCGACACGTCGGGGCTCCCGGGAGCTGCCCAGCCCTGGGCCAGGAGCTTCCACTTGTGCCAGCGGTCCTAATGGTGAGGCAGCCTTAGGATCATAGTTTTATTTATATTTATTGACTCTTGAGTTGTTTTTGTATATTGGTTTTATGATGACGTACAAGTAGTTCTGTATTTGAAAGTGCCTTTTGCAGCTCAGAACCACAGCAACTATCACAAATGACTTTATTATTTATTTTTTTTATTGTATTTTTGTTGTTGGGGGAGGGGGGGCCTTTGATGTCAGCAGTTGCTGGTAAAAATGAAGAATTTAAAGAGGAAAAATGTGTCAAAAGTAGAATTTTTGTATAGCTATGTAAATAATTCTTTTTTTTATTAATCACTGTGTATATTTGATTTATTAACTTAATAATCAAGAGCCTTAAAACATCATTCCTTTTTATTTATACGTAATGTGTTTAGAACTGAAGGTTTTGGATAGCGTTGTAAGCATATGAGTTTTTTTCTGGTGAACTTTTCTCATTCCATGTTGCCTGTAAGCCAGAATTAAGGTGTTTGGAAATAGTTTCTCTTGCAAGGATAAGATAGGCTTCTTCACCTGGGAGTACTAATGGAATTTTTTTTTTCTGACGTCAGGTGTTCCATCCCTTTCTTTATTGCATTGCTTTAAGGCATTTTAAGGATGACTGAGGCAGATTGAGAATTAGTCTAGAACAGGTCCTTTTTTTTTTCCTTTTTTTTTTTTTCCTGCTTTAGACTTGAAAAGCGACAGGCAGTCGATCTGCTCCGGAGCAGTTTAAGGGAACAAACTGAGCTATGACTTACTCTAGCCAGAATGTGAGTGGTTGAATCCCATTAAAAACAATCAGATGAATTGTGTGACGTTGGAAGCACACCGGTCTTCCTTTGTAAATTCTGATTTCTTTTTCACCATTCGTATGTAATGCTGAACCACTTGTCGCTTTGATTTGGTTGTTGTTGTTGTCTACTGCATTTAGGGAGTATTCTAATAAGCTAGATGAATACTTGAACCATAAAATGTCCAGTTAGATCACTGTTTAGATTTGCCATAGAGTACACTGCCTGCCTTAAGTGAGGAAATCAAAGTGCTATTACCAAGTTCAAGATCAAAAAGGCTTATGAAACAGAGTAATCTTGGTTCACCGTTGAGAGCGGGAAGATACTTTGTATTGTCCTATTAGTGTTATATGAACATAAAAATGCATCTTTGATGTGTTGTTCCTGGCAATAAATTTTGAAAAAAAGTAATATTTATTAAATTTTTTTGTATGAAAACATGGAACAGTGTGGCCTCTTCTGAGCTTCTGTAGTTCTTGCTGGCTTTTCCATCCCACCGTTTGGTGCTGGTCGTTCAGTTGGATGGAGCATCTGAAAAGGGGCCAGGGCGATGCACTTTTAAAGCCTTTCAAACAGCAAAGTTTATCTGGGTTCTCAAGAAGTCTTGGGGCTGCTGTGAGGGCGGGAGCTGTGGGGGCCCCCGATTCCCTTGTTATCTGACAAGTGTGGATACTGCTTGAATAAATACCACTGGATTAATGGCTCGCAGTGTGGAGGTGAATTGTTTGGGAGCACGCACAGGGAATGCCCACTGGGCTGGCAGCACCGACAGGGTTTTCAGCAGCTTGGGATTGGTGTCAGGGTGAAGGGGGAGACTTAGTGCTCTCTCATTTCCCTCCTAGCTGTTTGGATTGGATGGCTAGTGTCACCTTGCTGTCATTACAGACCACAGCCTATGGCTTGACGTGTAGGCCTATCCTATCCCTGGAGGTTTTCTTTGCCACACAGTGGCTAGTCTGATGTTAGGGCCCGTCTAGTGACCACCTTGACCCAGAGAATGAGTGTTGGGCTGCCTCACCATGCAGACCATGGGTGCTGGGTATCTGACTTCCTGAGAGCTTACAAGATCCAACTGCCCTCTATAATCTGCAAAGGGCAAGAACTGTGGCCCCCGGTGGCTCCAGGGGCCTTGTCTTTTTCCCACACTGCGGGATTCAGGCGGCTGGCCTCTGGTTCCTCTTCGGCTAGGGATAAGTTGGGAAAGCTCATGGACACATTCCAGGAGCTATGCGGAGTCACTAGGAATTCCCTGCTTCTGGATAGGAGGCCAAAGCTTACCTTTCTCAGAATGCTCCCTCGCACTCGGCATTTGGAGTTGTTCATGGCCCTTTGAACTTAATGGTCAAACACAAACGGGGTCAACCAATGTTGAAGAGGCATGCTCTGTTTTGTCTCCAGGAAGTTTTTTTTTTTCTCTCTTTTAACCAGTCTAGGGATTATTCTCAGGTGGGCAACTCATTTAAGGGCTTTAAGTGTCCCCGAATCCCTGGGCATGAACAGAAACCATCAAAGGATTCAATGTCTCTAACAGCCCTAAGAGTGCCCAGCCGTGTTTTGTTTGGGTACCTCGTTGAGGTGCTTCAGAAGGACCCAGATAGTGATGAGTTTAGATGCCCATGACATCTTACCTTGGTGGAGCCATACTTTGTCATTAATCTCTGCGGGTAGACAGCTGGTTTCTGCAAGGTGGGGTCAGAGGAGGAGAAGTAGGGACCCTAAAAGCCAGGAGACAATCCTGTTAAGCAGCACCAGATTCAAATAGCATTCTGAAGTAATACCTTGTTCTGGTGGTTTGTAAACTTGGATTCTGCAGGACTCTAGAATTCCTTGGATAGCTGCCAAGTAGTTCTGTGCCAAGAAAAAAAAAATTAATGAGCTTCTGCAGTTCTTCATTCCAGGAGGGAAGTGATCTTGAGATTCATGGGTGTTGTCTTGACGAGCCTTTGGTCCCGACACTGAGTAGAGGGAGGGCATAGGTCAGACTCCTGTGGGCACGGCTCAGAGCCAGGATTGTGGAGAGAGAAGGAAGCGAAGGAGGCCCGGTTATGCTGGGGTCAGGGAGGAGAAAAGAGGACTCGGCTTCAGTCCTCCTGGAGATGTTCTCAGCCCTCCTGCAAGAAGCTTTGGGAGGGAAACATTTCGGGCTAGAACCCGAAAGTTAGAATACACCATGAGATGCCAGAAGGGAATTACCCTCAGGCTGATGGTTTTACCTGAGACGTTGTCCCTAGATTCTAGACAGCTGCGGAGGAGGAACACTTAACTAAATGCAAGTGAGTCTGCATGCCTCTCACTTTCTTCACTGCAGAAGCCGGGCCCAGCCCAAGACCCCATAGGATCAGAACTCACCCAAGTAGGACCTCAGAGTCTACAATTTCAACAGGCTTTCCTCTGTCCCTTCCCCCTTTTGCTTGCACACAGTAAAGTTTGAGAACAGCTCCACTGAAGTACTAAAGTATATGCTCTTCATTAATTACAATGTTTTCCCTCCTTGTTAAATGGCATTAAATAGCCTGGAAGCCAGTTTGTTGCTAAATTACCACCTGACATCATTTTTAAGTAAAACGATTACACTGCCCCTTAAGCAAGCTGTGGGCTATGTGATTCATCTTTATTAGCTGATCTGAGGGGTCAGTGAGTCAAAGTTAACTTCTTTAGTAATATTTCTTTGGTAGAAAGGAGCCAAGGAAAGCAGATGTACGGTCCCCACCTTTTTAAATGTTATACCTGCTTGCCTCAAAGTGAACAAAGTAAGCTGCTAAATATCAGCTGCTTTTAAAGAAACAACAAAAAAACTGTCCTAGAGGCCCATCGGGGTTTGAACTTCAGCTGAATGCAGCTCCACCACTTCCGTTTTGACTGTGGGTTGCTTTCTTGCCTCCTCCACTGGGAATGAGAAACAGGAGTTCAGAGGTTCCCGGGCTGGGAAGACATAAGCACATGGGTTATGGGAAGCCTTCTCCTGCTAATGTGTATTTATACTTTGTAAGCTCTGATTCATCCAAGCATTGGAACACAAATCTGCTTCCTGAGGTTCAGTTTTTAAATAGATAGTTTGCAAAAACAACAATTATTTTTCTTAACATTTTTTTCCCCTACTGCACAAGCAGCTAAACATCCTGGCTCAGACTATGTCAGTCTCTAACAATGCCAACAAATGGCTTGGTTATCCAAGGTAGAATGAGGCCCCTGGAGGCAGGTCTTTGAGGTTCTTGTCCCAGAAGCCTTAAAAACAAAGTTTAGAAGTCATTAGGACAATCTTGTTGCATCACCTCAACTTTATGCAGTGTTTCTGGGTGTGCTAAAAGTACTGAATTTTTTCTTGGTGAGCAATTTTTTTTTCCAGTGGTCGTGATGTGGGCAAGCAAGGTTGGGGGTGGGTGCTCGCAGGACTGTGGCTGTGTGGTTGCCTGGTAAGGCAACCTAACAAGGGACCCAGCACCTGCATGGCATCCTCTGAGACCGTGTCAAAGGGTGTGGCTCCCTTGCTTTGGACACACAGTCTCTACCAGCACTACTTGCTCTTGCATGCCAGGTACAACCTTTCTGGCAGAGAGTGTGTTTCTTTCAAGTCCAAAGCAGCTTTTACAAGTCTCAAATTATGTATCATTATGCACGGGTCCAGTATTAACCTGTGATATGCAAGTCAGGGAAATTATCTTAGAGTAAAGGCTCTTAAATCCAGTAAGAAGGCTGAATGAAAGAAAGTCTGCCCGTAGCCTCCCCAGCCCATCCCTCTGAAAATACCCACACTAGAGTGCGAAAGGTTGAATTCTTTATCCACAGAGCAGAAACAGGTACCAGCAACATGGAAGTTGCAACTTTAAAATCGTGTTGTCCTGGTAGGATGTGTGTGGCTCCTGGTGATTCCAGGGGAGGCCCAGGTTTGCAGCTGCTCTTCTAATGACTACTCAGGCATTGCCCCCTCTGTGATTAGCATAAGGCGCACGGGGTAGGGGGTGGGGGGTAACTTCTTTGCTTCATCCTCCCAGAGACATGTGCAGTTGAAAAACCTCTACGACAGAGTCGCCAGTATAAGCCATGATCCTCCTCATCAAAGGATCCCAGAGGGGCAAACTGAGGCCTCCAGAGGTTTGGGGGTTGTTCAGACAGCAACAGCCAGAGCTAGAATTTGGAGCCCCCTCCTTCCTGGACTGCTTGGTGTTGTGCTTCTTCTGGGAACTTAACCAGATTTATGCCAGGATCCAGCCTTGGCTGAGATCTCCATGAAGCACTGTGATGGGCGCTAAACAGAAAATAAATAAAAGCTCATGGAGGCTCCAGGGAGAATCTGCTGTGACGTACCCTAACTACATTTACCTTGATGGTGGCATCTCCGAGTTAGGGAACCGTAGGTGTTTTTTGAATCGTAGATGAAGTCCCAGCCCTTTGGGCTGTTGCTTTGTTCTTGGGAAGTTTCGGACTTCCTCTTTAGGTTCTGCTTCATAGAATTAGAAAATGAATTGCAGGAAAGGGGTACTGAGAGGAAACAGGCAGGTCTCCACAGATTTCACCCTTCCCTCGCTTGTGTGCACACGCAGTTCAGTTACATGTACATACATACACACTCATATGCATGCATGTGTATACATAGAACTTGATAGGCATTTTTAAAACTGGTGTCACTGCTGGGTCTGCCTGCCTCCCCGATGCAACCGTCCGTCCGATTGGGGTGGCCTGGTAGTAGCCGCTACACAATTACCGCTCATCCCATGTTCCCTAAGCATGCCTGCCTTGTTGGGAAGGCTCCTTCCTTCTGTATTATAGTAGAAAAGCCATCTGACCATTTAAAATTACTAAAATCCAGATTGAATGAACGAGCCAAAGGTAGCTATGTTCAGTGGGCCACTGGTTGCCACAGCTGGCTGCGACAGGCACATCTCCACCGCAGCTCTGCTTTCCCTCACTAAAATGCTTCTCACTCCCTGCTTTCCCCCACTCAGGCTGAAGAATTAGAATCTCCCCCTTGAGTCATCTTTTACCCCTCTGTCCCTGTTTGTGATGTCAGTGTGGTCAGACCATCCCTCTGCACCGGGTACCGATGAAGGAATGATTTGGATAAACTCTGAAAACTACTCAAGTTCAAGTTAGAACATTCGAATCCTCCCAATGGGTTAGCTATGGCTTTGTGGTGCTGGAAGTGTATTTTAGAAAACTCAAAGGGCAAATGTGGATGGCCTACAGGTTTGAATAAAACTAAGGCAACATGCCTCTGGGGTAAGGAGAAGGGAGCTGGAAGGGGTGAGACAGGAGAGGGTCAGGTCTCATCACGCCCTCCTTTCTCCATCCGCACCCAACCATCTCCTGCTTCCTGTGTGTTCTCATTTGGACAACGCTGGCTGTAGTTCAGTTACCAGAGAGGTTCTAAGATATTTACTCCAGCGCTTCTGCTTCCACAGTGGCCTGGCTCGACATTTGACTGTTACTTTCACGCTCTTGGTGCGCAGGCCAGACTGTATGCTCAAAGGCAAGTGCTCTTGGGCCAGACTTCCTGGATTCCAGTAAGAGCTCGTCCATCCACATTTTGGGTTTTGTAATTTTTCTCCCACTAGGGCCTTGTTTTTGTGCTCTGGGTTTGGACCAACTTGGATATTTCCAGAATTCTTTGTCATGCAATACTGAAATCATTATAGGAAAAAGAAAATAGGCTGCTATTAGTTTTTAGCTGCCATGTGATAAGAGCCCGTTAAAGGATGAAGGTATTCAGTTAGATGAACACGTATCAAAGAAGAGCTACAAGCTGCAGAGTTAGTGATGGCCTCCAAGGATCCCTGGCCCCTTGTTGTTGAACAAATACTGTACAGTAGTGATGGTTGGTCATAAATGTACTGTCTCACTTGGGTGGACATAAAGATGGAAATTTTCAAGGACACCACATAGTCACAGACCACAGTGATGGTTTTCGTTTTTAGAAGAAAAATGTCTCTGGTCACCAAAGGAGAAGTCAGTGGACTCAGCGTGTGAGATATTTCAACACAGTGGCGGTCTCTCCATTAATAAGGTGGGGAGGGGCTCAGAAAGGCTTCTAGAAGATCCCTGGCATAGCCAGCTGGATAATGGGCACCCTTCACCTGCTGCTGCAAGGAAGAAGGTTATAATGCAGGGAAGGTCAGAGATGGACTTTTGCCTGGCTGCGTCTTCAGATGGGGATAAAATGCGACAAATATCCCAATTTCAGTGTTACACTGAGCAGAGGATCCAAGTAAAAGGTGTCAGAAATGATGAAGTAATTGATTTATGTGTTGTCAAAGCAGTAAATCCATGGCAATTTGTTATACAGCAATGGAAAGCTACAGCCCTCTTGCAAGGGGGATCGAACCAGGCTGTGTTCACATTCAGAAGCTCTGTTGGGTGGTGATTACACAAATGGTTGGCTTTTTCCTTGATCAATTCAGTGCCTGCTACCAATGTAGCAGAAAGAAAAGCCCACTCAAGATGAGAATGAACTAACTACAGGACTGTAGGAAACAAAAACAAGCGAACACAAGAAAGCCAAGTTGGGACCCTGTTAAATTCCACACAACAGTCTGCATGGACAACATTGCTGACTATACAGCCTTTGACTACACAGCTCTCTCTTCTCCTTCCTCCCCTCTAAAATCAGTGCCCAGCTGAGGTGCCTGGTTTTGGAGGACCTCAGACATGGCATTGGATCAGTTTCTTATTGCGATGAAAGGACCTGATGTTTGACCACTTTTAAGAGGTTTTCAGCAGACTGGGAATTTCAGAAATACTCTTTTTGTAATGGCTCCTCCCCTACAGAGCTTTTCCCAGCAATTATGTTCACTCCATGGCTGTCACATTGCATAGTGGCCTTTCCCTGCCTGGACTGAGAACAGACTAAATGTCAAACTTTCTCCTTCCTCCCCTGTCTGGCTTTCATGTGCTGGGCAGCTGGCTTAGGCAGACATGCTCAGCTGCTAGCAGAGCAGCTAGGGGTTCTTACAAATCCAGTGGGCATGCCTAAAATATTACAGGGATCTGGCATTAGACCTAACAAACATACAAAACAAGAGCCCACTTCATGTACATCCGAGGTTTGAGAGAACATTGGATTTGATAAGAAATGTCATCTTCAAGAGAAAGCATGCCGATTTGTTGCGGAAAGTCCCAAGATGGATGGAGCATGCTTTGAGTCCTTTCCAACTAGAGATTCTTAGCTTCACAACAGAATTTATAACAGCAGATACACGCCTCAGCCCCCTACTCCTTTGCACAGAGTCCCTGGTCCCAGAAATCCCTTCTGATGACCATTCTCACTGATGAGCCACTGGAGAAAGCTTTTCCCTGTGTTTCTTGGGTATCTCCCATTAAGCAGAATAGCTTACCAGGGGAGCATTTTAAGGGGGAGTACGTAAATAAAGCCATGCTGCTGTTTCACAAGCTTCTGGCATCCTTGGAGGTTTTTTCCAGGCTCCTCCTTCTGGGATATGGACCAAGCGCCCGGCCCAAGTCCGATTTACCAACTCAGCCTTCCTCTGACAAGAACGGATGAGCTGGTCTGAGCCCTCCCAGGCACCCACAGAGGGTTTGGGGGAGAAAGTCCATGTTCTCACCAGACAGGCATGTGGAGGAGGAACTCAACAGGTCTTTGGAGTCACTAAGCCTAGCAAAATTTCCAGCCCACCCATCACCTGCCTCCTCTGGAGAAGGGGCTGCCAATCTGCACACTGCTTGGGGGCAGGTGGAGAAACGGTGTGAGACATTTAGCAAGAGGGCGGGCTGTGTGTGCTTGTGTCTGTGTGGCGTGGTGAGTGTGCTGAGCATGGTGCCGAGCAGGAACAGAAGAGCAGGCAAAAGGGCGTGGGAGACTGGGGACCCCTTTAGAGAAGCTCTTCTGCCCTACAGCAAGTCAAATCCCTGCTGCGGAGTTGCTTTCTCTTCCTCCCTTTTGAGTCTTCTGTGCTGAGGTGACCTCTCCCCCGTGGAGGTCAGCGCTCTGCTCACCCTGACACACTAGCCTTCTGGGGCTTGATCGCCTTAGAGCCCCAGGAAAAGAAGTCTCCAGCTACTTTCTGAGAGAAAAGCTGTAGTAAATCTCCTGCAGAAGCTGTTTTTTCTTTAAAGAAAACACACACACACACACACACACACACACACACACACACACACGTCTTCTGGGAACTGCAGAAAACAACAAACGCAAACTGTACATCATCCTAGAAGCCTCTCACAGCTACTTCGCCCTCTAATATAAATCAGGCTGGGTAATGAACGGGGGTTTTAAGAAATGTAACTGAACTTAAAATACAAGGTCAGTATCTCATCCTAGGTAATCCTTTGCAGGATGAGAAAGTCTCCTGATTTTCCCACAGGGTTATTTCACATGCGCTTTCTGAGCCAAAATATTTTAAAAGCATTCATTCTCTCGTTGCTCTGCCAAAAGCTAGCTTGAGATGCACATGCGTTTTTAGAGGGCCTATTAATGATATTAATGATCATGGATCAAAGGCAAACCCCAGAGGTTTATGTAGAAATTCCAGACAATTATTTAGGCACTTTGAAAACTCATCTTCCGAATGAGGGTAACAATATCTCAATGTGGAGAATGATGAGCGGGGTCTAACACTCCGGAACGGGAAAACTGCAGAAGGAAACACAACCCTTTGATTAAAATGCACAGCTATTATTGACACCTCGTCCCTAAAGACTTCCTACTCATTTGTCTGAAAGTGGGCGTACTTTAGATTTGAAGAAAGCCCTCTTTTAAGGGCTATTTTTTCCAGCCAACCCGGCCTGTCAACATCCAGGATTTACATAAGCACACATACCCCATTTTGAAAAAGTAGTTCTTAATATGACATCCCATGAGTCATTGCTTGAGGGGTTTTAAAAATACTAAAATACAGTCCCGACCAATCCCAGAGGGTTAGAGACTGATCGACAAGCCACAGAGGTGATTCCAACTAGTGTCCACTGTGGGAAGCATTTCTAGACAGATGGACAAATTAACATCGGGGTGTGACACGCTTACTTTAGTACTTAAAGGGCAATGGGTTTACACTTAAAATACTAGACAGTTTTGAAAGATGAGGAAACTGAAGACTGGAAGGTTAAGTGACATATCAAAACACACAGAAAACCTATTCATGGTAGTGTAGCTCCTGGACCCAGGGTTTGCAGCTTGCAGTACCGTGCAATGCCATGCAGTGCCTTGCTGTTACGTTGTTCCAGCTCTCCAGTCCAGGCTCCAGCCCAGGGCAGGGAATCCTTTGTGTGGGCTTTGCCACCCAGTGCACCAAGACGACCAAAACACTAAGAAATGGGCTTCCCCATTGGGAGTCATCCTTCCCATTTCACACAAAGCTCTGACGTCATCTCTGAACTGACACTGAAATGCTTTTGGAGGGACAGGAAAAGGGCCACCAGGGAAATCTACTTACAAGTGACCACAGGCCCAAGGGATGGAAACATTGAGGTGATTAAAGAGCTGGCCCAGAACCTCAAGCAGCACTGAATAAAGACCAGAAGCTCAAGCAGCATGTAAAGGAGGTCACCTGGGGAAAGTCAGGGTTCTGGGGAAGGTGTCAAGACTATGAAAGCCCTTCCTCAGAGGTCCACAGAACTCACTTAGGAGCACCATGGGAGCGGACTTAGACTGCTAAGACAGCCTAAAACCTTAAGGGTCAATTTGATCTTAATGATTCTCACTCGGTTTTCTAAACCTACATCTTTTGGGCTAGTGGTTCAAATGGTACCTTTAACTTAGCAAGATTTCCCGAACCCAAGAAACGTTCCTGGGAGGAAAGACATTCTTTCAGGTAGAACATAATTGAGAATAACATGTTCAGAAAAGGGTGCATTGGATATGCATTCTTTGAGCTTAATTCACTTGTTTTTGAACAGCATGTCTCTCTCTTACACACACACACACACACACACACACACACACACACACACACACACACATGCACACACGATTTCCTCACAGAGGCAGGACCAAGACTTGAGGTTAGTGTGGGCTATGTAGTGAGTTTGAACTGTGGGATATATAGTGAGACGCCCCCCCACCCCCACCGCTCATCACACAAACACAAAGTAAGCAATCTGGATGACACAACACAAAACACACATATTTATTCATAAACAGGTACATTTTCAATACAAAATGGTTTTATTCGCTAGACATTCAGACTATTTAAGCTACTTAAATGAGAGGACCAGGGCTCTCCTGGAGATTTGGCAATGTCTAATTCTACACGGAAACTCATTCTGAGAATCTGTCAAATTACCACCTATTAGAACCCATCAGATGCTTTGGGGAGTCAAATGTGTGGTTTTACCAACTTTTGCTTCAGTAAACTAATTGCCAATCTCTGGTGAGAATGGTGATGGGAACACTTAACATAGTATGGCAATTCTCTGCTGCCAATGGAATTTACCTGAATGGGTTCAGATGATAAAGGAAATCTCATCCATCTAAGGTCCCTGTTATGCTACATATTGACATACCTTCACTCCCTGTCTCATTACATATATATAGAAACCAAATTAGAGGGAATTCCGCAGATTTCTGAGGATTTAATTATACCCTGGAACAGCAAGGCTGATGATATATATGGTTACATTTCTGTACGGAGTGGTTACTTGAGTTAACTTCATTTTACAATGCTTAATTTATTTTGTACTGTGGAAAGCTTTAAGCTATTTAAGAGAAGCCAGTTTAATTTTGACTTATTTTTTTTTTTTTTAAACTTGCTCCAACATGTTTCAGTTCATCACTGTTTCAATACTGGGGAATGAACTCTCTTGTCTTGACAAACCAAATGCAGTGATTTCCTCATAAGAGAAAAGAAGAAATTAAAACAATTTCCATATTCCAGTCCCAGCATGCTGCACAGCGAGCTTTTTTGGCTCTTGAAAAGTTGCTTGTTATTCAGAGGACCATTCACTACCGTTTTGTGGAAATATTACAGTAAGGTCTGCCAAGGAGCTTAAGGAAACACGAATGTTGCCACTGATCCTAGCCATTCTCTTGGGCATAGATAGTTCCTTCCCTATGTGTCTGCCCCAGTTGGGGCTCTTTCTGAAGCCAAAGGGCACCGATAGGCAGGATCTCTGCTGAAATCTAAATACAACAGCAAACATAAAATAATTATACTGAGATCCCAGCATCATCTCCAAAATACACTTTGAGAAGGTTCATCCAGAGATGAGCTACATTCTTCAGAAATCAAACTACAGAAGTTTTGTGTATTTTTCTTTCTTACTGATATCTTAGGGATCAAATCCAGAGAACTGCACATGCAAAGCGCCTTCTTCACCAACAGCCCATGAGTCTTATTTTTAAAGAATGAAATGCATTTCCATATTTCTTTAGCATGCAATAAGGGAACAAAACGATGTGGTTCTTACTCTGTTCTAGTGCCAAGTGACCTTTTTCACTTAACATATCATATGCATATCTGGGTGAGTTTACCTCCAGTGGCAAAGAAAAAACAATTGTGCAAGAAAAACCTCAGATTATTCTCATACCTTTTCTCATCTGTTTGTTTTGAGACAGGGTCTCACTATGTAGCTCTGGCTATCTGGGAACTTACTATGTAAGCCAAGTTAGCCTCGAACTCACGAGATCTGCCTGCCTTTGCCTCCCGAGTGCTAGGACAGCCCCAGGCCCAGCCTCTCCCACAGGATTTTAAATGGGGGTGGAGGGAGAGGAAGAAAGAAAGAAAAAAAAAAAGACCTAACCAGTTCTCACTTATTAAATGTCATTTGAAAGAACATAGAGGTGGCTTAGCATCCCAGGTACTGAGAAAGTTCTTCAGTTATAATGATATCAGGAGAAATGGATGGATATTTCTTGTAAGTATCAAAATTACAGGGACCTGAATATAAATTTAATTTGGGTACCAAGGGGTTGAAGAACTTGTTTTTGACTATCAACACTGACAGGGTCTCAGAATTTCAAATGCCAAGTTATTACAATAGTTAAGAATATAAAAACTCATACCACTCCCAACAGTAGAAAATATTTAATATACCACCTGATGATTAACAAAACACTTGGGACTAATTTCCCCCTTTGTCCATATATTCAAAGAATTATAAAACCATTCAAGACACAAGAGATGTAGAGGTGTTTCAGCTACACCGAAGGAAAATGCTTAAAGGCAAAATCCTTAAAGGCATATCCTTAAACATATGCCACTTATGGGAGCCCAGAGCCATTCCCTGCTAATCCTGTTAAAATCCATTGTGCATGAAGACTGTGTGAAAGACCACATCTATGTACAAACCAAACGTACTATTTTTTCTCACTAGTCACAATAATCATTATTTCCTACAATAACAGATTTGAAAAACAAAACATTTCTTGAAAGCAAATCCTTCATTTAAGTACAATTAAGGACTGAGTCTGACCTTAACCATTAAACAGTAAAACCCTGTTGATTCCAGGTCGGAATATCTTAGTTTTAGAGCCCATCATTCTGATAGGACTGGCTTTGACTTTAGGATCTTTCTGAGCGAGCTGCTTCTTGGTGTATAATGGGGGCTACTCGGACTTCCATTGAGGATTCAATGGTTGGGAATTATCTCTCAAGAAAAAAAAGCTAGGCAGGAAAGGAAAGGAAAGGAAAGGAAAGGAAAGGAAAGGAAAGGAAAGGAAAGGAAAGGAAAGGAAAGGAAAGGAAAGGAAAGGAAAGGAAAGGAAAGGAAAGGAAAGGAAAGGAAAGAAACAACAGCAAGTAGTTTCTGGTCCTTTGAGGCTGGGATGATTGGATGAAACTTCCAGGCTGACAACTTAGGTTTCTTGTCTTTCTTAAGAGCAGGCTATACAACCAAAGAGAACATGTAAATGCCCTGTGAATTTTTCCAACTTGGAACTGGAATGGGTTCTGATCTGTCCTTACTGTAGTTGGAATATTAGAGGTGTGAACAAGGACAGGGTCAGACCTGCGTCACACAGAACTCACCTCTTCCATGTCTTCACGTAAGGCTGAGATGAATTACCTGTACATTTCTGGCAACTACAGCTAACCAGCTCCCTAAGCGCTGTCTCCATCCTGCAGCAGAACCTGGGAATTAAGTGACTCACACAATCTAAATACTTCACAAGTCCGAGGGAGCACAGGGCTGTACGTGTCCACATGTGGCCCCAGTTGATGGAAGCCGCGGTGGCAAGGCTGGAGGAAATAATTCCTAGGGAATTGTCAGCTTTAGTGTTATTTCAGAATCATAGCTCCTCTCAGACTCCAAAACCTGCATTTCGCATAGAACCACAGCGCTGAGAACCACTAGCCTGTTTTCACTGCCATGTACTCAGTTTGAGGAGCAAGAGGACTGGAGCACAAGAGCTGGCCTGCAGCGTAGGGCACCATCTCTCTGTATCCCATCAGGAGGTCTCCATAGTGATGCGGTGAGAAAACCCCACATTACTGGTTTCTCCACGGGGTCCTATATACCTTGACAAGTAGAGGGCTCTTTGTCAACACAGTGTTTTCTGGAGACAGTTATAAACATGATGAGAAAGTAACACGCCTATTAGAAAAACAGCCTCCAGGAGGTGACTGTGAAGTCTAATCCCAACACAAACAGCTTTTTAAAAAAGATTTATCTCATGTGTATGTGTATTTTGCCTGCTTGTGTGTATACATACCATGTGCATGCCCGGTGCCCATGGGGGCCAAAAGTGGGTGTTGTGTCTCCTGGATCTAGAGTTCGTGATGCTTCTGAGTCACCTTGTGGATGCTTGGAAGCCAACCTAGGTCCTCTGCAAGAGCAGTAAGTGCTCCTAAAAACTGAGACAGTCCTCCAGCCTCTAAACATCTGTTTATTTAGAGAGATTACCCCAATTTTTTCCAAATCCCGGGAACTACACACTCAAAGTTTTCTTGCCACTACATCCTCTGCTAGAACTTTGCAATTTCTTTCTTTTTTTGCTTGGGCCGCTTTCAACTGTCGCTAATCTTTCGTCAGCTGCAGCCGGGGTGGCTTGCTGTGCCTGTCCTGGGATGTTGGTCATAAGGTGTCTGGAGGAGAGATTTTCCAAAGCATGTAGCTCTTCTTTAGCCGTGGCTTTTGCCAAATCCTGATTCAAAAGCAACCCTGGATCTGACAACTCTAACGCTGGCAAAACACTGACAGCTGTGCTCTTTCCCACCATCCCGTCTCCTGGGGCTAACCCATCATTTCCAAGAGAAACTCTCCTGCGGTGGTCAGAGTCTTCCGCAGAGCCGCAGTTCCTGCGTTTCTGTTGTGTCTTGGCTGCTCGTGGACTTTGCTTTGGACCTGGTGATGCTGATTCATAGCTACACATAGGGCTCCTGCTTAGAAGCCCCGACTTTAGCCACTCCCCAGGATGAGGTTGTTGCTGGCTGCTAGTGTCTTCTGGCTCAGTCTGGGAAACATTTTCCAGCTTTTGAACAGGAAGTCCCCGGTGGCTCTTGGCTGCTTTTATGTCATCCTGTGCTTGACCCATGGATTCTGACAGGAGAACAGCCGAGGCATCCCTCCTCCTTGGTACCACAGTAATGACCGAGTCACCAGATCTTCCCACAAGGTCCGCGCTGGCCTGTGATTTGCTCTTGGCACTGCGTTTTCCTTCAGTTCTTCTCACACTAAAACAGACAATTAAGATTGTATGGCATGTGAGGTTTGCAACGGCATGGTTTCCTCCAAACCCCCACTCCCCAGCTGTTACACCTGAGAACAAGGCACGTGCCAGCTGGCTTCTCCTCAACACCTCAGCATAGCTAGGAAATCCCCAAAGTGTACGTTGAATACAGATTGGCTTAAGTAATAACCTCCGCATTTTCCACACAACTGGGGTATGTTCTAAGGTCTCAGTGTTGGTTCAGTGATGGCATCATTTTTAAATGGAATCACTTTAACCAAACAGGTATGCATTTTCAGATGTCAGAGGAAAATTCTCCCTGGGGTGGATATACTGACTTTTACTAGGAGGGAAGGCTTTAGATACATCCAAAGCACAGGATGTGTGTGCACACCCACAGATATGTACAAATATGCACACATTGTTTATATATGGGAATAAATACTAATCTGAAGATTCTCTAATGACATGACTCAGTAGGTGCCGGGTTTATTCATCAAGCATATGGGAGTAAGCCTCAGTGAATCGGACTTGGTCAGTCTTGGAAAGCATTCAGACAACAAACATTAAATAAAGTACAACCATGATAAGCAGTATATCTACCCTGTCTGTCTGTCTGTCTGTCTGTCTATCTACCTAGCTATCATCTCTCTACCTCCCTCTTCTACAGGATACACAACAGACAAGGCAAACTTTAAAACAAACTTCCATGGCAGGACAGAAAGTGCTTAGGAAATCGAGAGACTAAAGTCTTTAACTTTGGCAAGGAGTTGACAACAATACATTTACAAATAGCAAGAAACTTTTTCAGCCATTAAATTCAAGCATCGAAGCTGGATTATTTACTTTGGCTAAGCTCTGTGGAAAAAAAAAAACCATAAATATGTTGTAGTAAGGGGCCCAAGGACTGCCATAATTATACCAAAGTCAGAGAAGGATCTCACAGAGGGAGTGGAGTTTTTAGGTCTGTCTGCAAGTTACCTCAAGAGCTGTGTGAAACACAGCAGCAGCAGGTGCTTTGCATCTTCAAAGAGCTTGTAATTAATCACCCCTTGCAACACACACCTGTGAAGCAAGGAGTCCATTCCCACTGTCCAGAGAACAAGAGCAACAGGAAGGTGGGAAGGATATGTATTAATATATGGCTGTGGGCCGGACCAATGGCAAAGGGGCGTCTGATTAGGTTTCACACACTCTCATTGAGTAATAGACTATCCACACAGGCAGTCAGAAAGTGAGAACAAGGGAACATGCTGGACCTACATTTCTTGTAGAGTGTTTTTCTTGAGCTTTGTACCAGGAGAAGGTGAACTCTGTGCACACCCAGCGAAATAGTCAGACAGTCCGTGGAGGGTTCTTTTTGTCTACTCCAAAAGATAACAAAGGTTCAAACAGGAGCCTATTAGCTGAAATCCAGGGAAAACAGCGACTCTAGGAATGCTCAGGTGGACAGCTTTACTTCTTTAGATACCAAATAAAACAAGACTGCTGTTTTAGGTTCTTTCAATTGCTTTCAGTCGGCACTTTCTGGTGTCACACTGGTTTTGTATTCTTCTGTATACAATTCATGCATGAGTATGTACCACAAACACACAAAACCGTAATGTGAAACATGCAGATCCCAAGGCATCTAGAACAATATGTGGTCTCTCTGTGGCCTCAGAAGGCAGAGTCCCTGAGCCAGCAGCAGCAGGCTTGTGAGAAGACAGTAGCCAGTGTCCTGATGATCCTGAGATTTCCTCCACATGCCCCTTATTTACCAATATTGTGAGCCATAAAACAATACCCCACCACCGCCTCCCATTTCCCTCCCCCTCCCCCGATCAAGTCACCCTCCCTCATCAGCTCGTAGAGCAATCAGGGTTCCCTGACCTGTGGGAAGTCCAAGGACCACCCACCTCCATCCCGGTCTAGTAAGGTGAGCATCCAAACTGCAAGTTAAACCTTTTAATATTGGCATTTTAAAAATGAAGTTTTTTTTTTCAATCTCGGTTACTAACAACAAACAAACAAACAACCACCAAAAACCTGGGAGTCTCTGGCTTCTTATAGTAGTCATTGCCGTAATCTTATACACAGATTATCTATCTTTAAAAAACATATCCACAAAGCTTCATAAAGAGATAATTACAAAATTTAAAGTTATGGCAACCTTTGCCAGAGTTGACCCACATAATGTTTTGGAATTTCTTCCCATAGGTTAGAAGCTGATAGCCCAGATAAGGTGTTATCTGCTCTTTCTTTTCTGAGAGTCCAAGTAATTCTTCCCCATCAAATTCCTCTAAAATGTAGTGACTATGAGGAACCGTACCTATCAGTAGACCCGTGTTTTATGTAGGCTTACATAGGAATGAATGGTGGTATTCCCCAGATTCTGAAGGATGGCAGCCATGAGTATCATTCGGGGTATCTCTAAGGGCTCGATCTCATCAGTGCTCACAAGATTAGGTTAGGAGGATCTATGAGCTCTGGGCCATGCCTATGCTTCAGACCTGGGCCGGCATCTTTCAAAGACATGTCCACTTGTAACCTAAATTGGCTTTAATTGTCAGTCAACAGAGTATAACTGGCTATACTGGATTGTACTGCACGGTAATGTGTCGTCATTTTTTTTTAGTTGGTTGTTTCCTAAAATGAATTTTTGGGAAAAGAATACTCCAAGTTAAGTTGGGGGGAAGGCAAAAGAGGTTAGGCTGAGAGGGATTGGGAGCGATGGAGATTTATGTGTGAAACACTTCTAAACATGTCCTGCATGCCCTGTAAATACAGTTGATTTTCCCCTCGCAGCCACACCCTGTAAGTGCTGTATTTTCAGAGCTGAACAATTAACATAAGGAGCATGAGTCAGGCTTTGAACAACTCTGTGGGAACCAGAAAGCCTTTTGCTATTAGGAATGATGTAAATTCCCCAAGGCTGGAAGAAGTCCACAATGGAAGGCAGACAGGGTCATAAATAACAACAATGGGTTCTGCATACACTGTATAAAGTATGATACAGTGACAGGTTCTTCAAATCTCAATCGCAGTATGGATTCAGCCACTGTCTTAGTTATGTTTTAAAACCACATGTAGTTCCTCTGGGAACTTCAAAAACGTCTTTAAGAAATACAGCAGAAATACTACTTCAAGAAATACTACTCCTGTCTTAAAGGCCCCTGACAATGGGGTCAGGGAAGTCTCTGGAAGAAAAGTGACAGGGGAAATGTCCAGTTCAAAAAGTATAAAACCTGTGACTTCAAAAAAGAGGAGAGAAAAGGAGAACAGAGGGGGAGGGAAGGGGGCGACATGGGAAGGGAAAGAGGGGGAGGCAGAGAGAGAGAGAGAGAGAGAGAACAAACACACACACATACACACACACTCCTGACTGTACACTCAGTAAGACTGATCTCTAGCTTATAAATTAAAACCACATTCAGCAACTTGTTGAAAGAGATATATTTACATTTGTATGAGGACTAGGTGGGCAGGGAAAAAAAATGTCTCCTTGAGTCCTTTAACTGTCAGGACTCATCGGATGGCTCGCCATATATTTCTAGAGTCAGTTCCATCTGTCTGTCACTAAATCACAGCTCGGAGTCTCCAGAGCTGGCCCCCTCGCCTCAAAAGCCTGGGGAAGCAGCTATCACCTGGGAATAGGATTTCCCGCAGGGATTTCTCTTAATTACTGATGTTCTTATCTGGCATAAAAATGAAATCTGCCGCTTATCCAGAGACAAAACTCCAAAACGCAAATCCATGGAGCACACTAGCAGGGGAGATATCACTAGGTTTTAGGTTTTGTGTGAGCGATGAGCCGACCTTCTGCAAGAACACAAACAAATCTACCCCATTCCAAGAGGCGAGCATTTAACTCTTATGTCCAGAGTAAGCAGGTCAGGAACTCAGGAAGCAGACCAAGCAGGAGAGGACTTACTCTTCACAGCCTGGATGCTTGCTGTCCACCTAGGCCGAGGATAAAGTGCTGTGAATACGATTTCTCGGTAGAGTTTATTCTTAACCACTTGAGCAATCCCCACCACTGCATTTTGTTTCCATTTCTGGTCAGATTTTACCGGTTCTGGTTTAAAGTGTTCTACCTGAGAAAGCACCCAAACAGAAGTGAGGCAAGACTACTCCCCTACAAGTCTAACCTAAGGGGACACCCTGCCCTCAGTAACTTGTGAAGTCCAGGTAGGCCCCAGGACAAAGGGTTCAGGGCCTTTCACTATCTCTCTGGAGACCAGTGGATACACTCCAAGCGTGAAGCCAATCCAAGCATGTCCCTCTATGCAGATCCAAGGGGAAGGTTGAGCTGGAGAAGTGTAAAAAAATACAACGAGGAAGGAGAGTATACCATGTTGTCTGTTCTGGGGAACATTGAATTCCTGGACAAAAAGGATGACCGAGGGCATCCTCACCAAATCAAGATAGGCAGCCATGCCACACTCATTGGCTCCAGTCAGAGAACAGTTTTGAGATGTCTGTGTAGCAATGGCTGATATCCAAGCTGCAAAGGCATCTGGCAAGTGTGACTCCCCTTGGAGTTCATCCCACAGTGACTTGTCTTACTGAGCAGCACTTTCGAACATCGTGGGACAGATCGAGAAATGGGCTTAAAATGACAAAGAAGACACCCACTTGCTCCTGAGTTAGGACCTCCTCATAGGGTCTGTAAGACGAGATGGGACTATCAAGGCTAGCAGAAGACTGGCGGCAGCAGAGGCACCAAGGGAGGTGGGTTTTCTTTTCTTTCTTTCTTTCTTTCTTTCTTTCTTTCTTTCTTTCTTTCTTTCTTTCTTTCTTTCTTCCTTTCTTTCGTAGATTCCTAGGACTCATCATGGAAATTCTGATTCACAAGGTCTGAGGTGGGGCTAGGGGATCTATATTTAGGCTCCCAGGTGATTCACACTCGGCTGTGAAACAACACTTAAGCAGGGGAGCAATAGAGAAATGAACTTAACCTGGTACAATGAGCCAGTGAGACAAAACTTTGCAAAGTATGCTTGCATTAGCCCGTGAAATCACCCTGGGAGCTTGTTAAGAAATGTTACAGATTCCACCCAGATTCTACTGCATCTGTATCCCTAGGGGCTGGGGTCAGGACAGGTATATTTTAGGCAAGCTCCCCAGTGAGTCTTACACCCAGAAGAATTAGTGAATGGCTTTTAAAACCCATGGAACTGGCAACTGAGCAGAGTCTAGTGGAATGATTCAATCAGGTATCACGGACCTCTGGCAAGCACAGCTTTGAGCACACAGTGAGAAGATGTAGACTAAGAGAAAAAGACCTTGTTTCATGGAGCTTCTGTCAACAGGAGAAACAAACACGCAGCATGGCTTGTGTGCCCCTCCCCCGAACATTCAGCTACTGTCAATGTGAAAGTATTAAGAAGTAGAGCTTTGAAGAGGTGATTAGGTCATGAGGGCCTTGTCCTCATGAGTGCCATCAGGTTCCCTTATAGAACCCGACAGAGGAAGCTCTTGCTTGCCCATCTGTCTTCTATCACGTGAAGACCTGTTATCTCTCTCTTTCTGACATGGAGTAGTAAAGTATGAACTTGAAAGCAGAGGCCAAACCCTCTTCAGTGAAGCTATTGGTCCTTATTCCTGATGACTCCGCTTTCGATACATTGCAATACATTTCTGTTCTTTAGCTACCAAAGCAAAACTGGGCAAGTCTTTGCATATGGTGTCCAAAGCCACTCAGACAAGGGCTACAATGCAACATGTTTGGATCGAAAAAACAGATGAGAAGATATTGAAGATGCAGAAAAAGAGACAATGAAACTGATAAGGAAGGAGAACAAAAGTGTCCCCAGAAATAAGAAAAGAAGAAAAATGAAACATCAGTGAAAGCTTTCTCTGGCTTTATTATAAAAATTCTTGCCAAACATTTGGGCACCATTATGTAAGCAGAGTCTGCGCTTTTGTTTCCTGGTCACCCAGACTCAAATAATCACATAGAAACTATATTAATTATAACACCGGGCAATGGCTTAGGAATATTCCTAGCTAGCTCTTACATCTTAAGTCAACCCATTTCTAGTAATCTATGTATCGCCACAAGCCTGAGGCTTACTGGTAATGTCCTGGCATCTTTCTCCTTCGGCAGCTACATGACATCTTCTCTCTATATATAACTCTGCTCAGATTCCCTGCCTGGCTTTACTGTGCTAAGCCATTGGCCAAAACAGTTTTTTCATCAACCAATAAAAGCAACACATATACAGAAGGACATCCCACATCAGTCAGTGGAAACCACATTGACCAGCACAGGCTAAGTAATACTTTGGAAGAATTTTTTATTAAGGAAAAACAGAGAAATGGAGGCACACTTCAATGTTACTCCTGACATTGCTCAGCGAGGCAGGTTTTATTACTGTTACCACATCCCAGGGCTAGATGATGTTGGTCAGGAACTAATGCAACATGAGCAAATAGCATGAGGTGGCAATGCCAATGACTACATGATTACTCCTGTGCATGACAGACACACATTGTCTACTCCCTGCAGAATTACCACCTGTACAAGGGACTCCTGGTATCTCTCACAGCCATGACCGAACACCTGTACAAGGGACTCCTGGTATCTCTCACAGCCATGACCGAACACCTGTACAAGGGACTCCTGGTATATCTCACAGCCATGACCGAACACCTGTACAAGGGACTCCTAATATATCTCACAGCCATGACCGAACACCTGTACAAGGGACTCCTGGTATCTCTCACAGCCATGACCGAACACCTGTACAAGGGACTCCTGGTATATCTCACAGCCATGACTGAACACCTGTACAAGGGACTCCTGGTATATCTCATAGACATGACTGAACACCTGTACAAGGGACTCCTGGTATCTCTCACAGCCATGACCGAACACCTGTACAAGGGACTCCTGGTATATCTCACAGCCATGACCGAACACCTGTACAAGGGACTCCTGGTATATCTCACAGCCATGACCGAACACCTGTACAAGGGACTCCTGGTATATCTCACAGCCATGACCGAACACCTGTACAAGGGACTCCTGGTATCTCTCACAGCCATGACCGAACACCTGTATAAGGGACTCCTGGTATATCTCATAGCCATGACTGAACACCTGTACAAGGGACTCCTGGTATATCTCATAGCCATGACTGAACACCTGTACAAGGGACTCCTGGTATATCTCACTGCCATGACAGAACACCTGTACAAGGGACTCCTGGTATATCTCACTGCCATGACAGAATGCCTGTAGAAGAGCTCGGCCACCAAACTACTGTTCATAAGACTGTAAAATATGCTACCCAAGGATGGTAGAACCTCCCCCCAGGGAGTAATTAACATAGTAATATATTTTTATCACCACTATCATCTTCATCTTTTGAGAGTTGAATCACTTTCTTATTATAACGGAGAGGGGTGTCTTCTGATTCTGTTTTGTGTACCCCAAGTTAAAATGACAGCCCAACTACATTTTTAAAGGAGGCAATTCACCGAGTATTATAATACGTGTATACATATGAGGCACATTCAAAAAATGATCTGTCCCGGGTTTATCAGTAAATCAAATGGCAGAGAGCACAAAGCCGAAGGAGAGTGCAGCACAATGTCTCCTAAGTCAGTGCTAGCTTGTTCCGGGACCAGTTTTACAACCTCCAATGGCTCACTTTCATCTTTACCTGTGAGTAGGAAGAGGCGTATGAAGCACACTTTGGAATATGGAAAGAGAGACCCTGGTGTCTTCATAAATCATGGAGTTTGTAAAAAGGAAAAAAAAATCTCTATACCCAAAGAAATTCATAGTTCCCAAAGCCCTTTCCCCAACATCTCATCGGGAGGGCTGCCCTAGGCAGTGCTCTCTCTTTGCCCAACATCTCATCGGGAGGGCTGTCCTAGGCAGTGCTCTCCCTTTCCCCAACATCTCATCGGGAGGGCTGTCCTAGGCAGTGCTCTCTCTTTGCCCAACATCTCATCGGGAGGGCTGTCCTAGGCAGTGCTCTCTCTTTGCCCAACATCTCATCGGGAGGGCTGTCCTAGGCAGTGCTCTCTCTTTGCCCAACATCTCATCGGGAGGGCTGTCCTAGGCAGTGCTCTCTCTTCCCCAACATCTCATCGGGAGGGCTGTCCTAGGCAGTGCTCTCTCTTTCCCTAACATCTCATCGGGAGGGCTGTCCTAGGCAGTGCTCTCTCTTCCCCAACATCTCATCGGGAGGGCTGTCCTAGGCAGTGCTCTCTCTTTCCCCAACATCTCATCGGGAGGGCTGTCCTAGGCAGTGCTCTCTCTTCCCCAACATCTCATCGGGAGGGCTGTCCTAGGCAGTGCTCTCTCTTCCTCCAACATCTCATCGGGAGGGCTGCCCTAGGCAGTGCTCTCTCTTTCCCCAACATCTCATCGGGAGGGCTGTCCTAGGCAGTGCTCTCTCTTTCCCCAACATCTCATCGGGAGGGCTGTCCTAGGCAGTGCTCTCTCTTTCCCCAACATCTCATCGGGAGGGCTGTCCTAGGCAGTGCTCTCTCTTCCCCCAACATCTATCTCATCGGGAGGGCTGTCCTAGGCAGTGCTCTCTCTTTCCCCAACATCTCATCGGGAGGGCTGTCCTAGGCAGTGCTCTCTCTTCCCCCAACATCTATCTCATCGGGAGGGCTGTCCTAGGCAGTGCTCTCTCTTCCCCCAACATCTCATCGGGAGGGCTGTCCTAGGCAGTGCTCTCTCTTCCCCAACATCTCATCGGGAGGGCTGTCCTAGGCAGTGCTCTCCCTTTCCCCAACATCTCATCGGGAGGGCTGTCCTAGGCAGTGCTCTCTCTTTCCCCAACATCTCATCGGGAGGGCTGTCCTAGGCAGTGCTCTCTCTTCCCCAACATCTCATCGGGAGGGCTGTCCTAGGCAGTGCTCTCCCTTTCCCCAACATCTCATCGGGAGGGCTGTCCTAGGCAGTGCTCTCTCTTTCCCCAACATCTCATCGGGAGGGCTGTCCTAGGCAGTGCTCTCTCTTCCCCAACATATCATCGGGAGGGCTGTCCTAGGCAGTGCTCTCTCTTTGCCCAACATCTCATCGGGAGGGCTGTCCTAGGCAGTGCTCTCCCTTTCCCCAACATCTCATCGGGAGGGCTGTCCTAGGCAGTGCTCTCTCTTTCCCTAACATCTCATCGGGAGGGCTGTCCTAGGCAGTGCTCTCTCTTTCCCTAACATCTCATCGGGAGGGCTGTCCTAGGCAGTGCTCTCTCTTCCCCCAACATCTCATCGGGAGGGCTGTCCTAGGCAGTGCTCTCTCTTTCCCAACATCTCATCGGGAGGGCTGTCCTAGGCAGTGCTCTCTCTTCCCCCAACATCTATCTCATCGGGAGGGCTGTCCTAGGCAGTGCTCTCTCTTCCCCCAACATCTCATCGGGAGGGCTGTCCTAGGCAGTGCTCTCTCTTTCCCCAACATCTCATCGGGAGGGCTGTCCTAGGCAGTGCTCTCTCTTTCTGCACAGTGGCCACATGTCATGTGCTGTCTGGTGGGATGGAGATGTAGCGAGGTGACTCTGAATCAGAAGTCCTTGGCTACAGTCCCTTCTAGTCACTATCTGGCTGAGAGATTTGGAAAACTGACTCATTTTTGTCGAGCATCCATTTCTTAATCCTTCACACACACACACACACACACACACACACACACACACACACACACGCACACACACACACAGCATGGCTGTTGTCTCAGTTACGGTTTCTGTTGCTGCACTAAAACATGATGGCCAAAGCATCTTGGCGAGGAAAGGATTTGGTGCATCTTATACTTCTGTATCAGCCCATCAGGAAGTCAGGGCAGGAACTGAAGAAGCAGTCATGGAGGGCGGCTGCTTACTGGCTTGCTCCCCATGGCTTCCTCAGCCAGTTTTCTTATAGCACTCAGAACCACAAGCTGAGGGGTAGCACCGTCGGCAGTAAGGTGGGCTGTCCTTATACCCTGGTCATCAACAGAAGGCAGCACAGGCTTTCCCACAGGCCAGTCTGGTAGCAGTGTTTTCTCATTGAGGTTTCCTCTTCCAAAATGACTCTAGCTTGTGTCACGTTGATATACAACGAGCCAGCACAGCTGTCGTGGGTGGAAGTCTGTTCTCTTTCCCCTTGGGAAGAAAAGACCTTGAGATGCCAGGACCAACCACCATATACAGGCAGAGAACAGAGCCAGCACAGAGGCTGGCAGAGCTAACAGTGGTGTGAAACTGAGTTTTCAGAATCCTCTCTGTGTCTCTGATCAAGCTCTCCTTAAGGTCTGGAGCTGTCAGAGACATCAGTAAAACCCTCATTTATGCCCCCATGCTATGTGGAATCTCGTCCTGTCTGTCTGTTGAAAATGAAAAGGGTCACCACTCACTGAATCTCTTCTCAAGTTTGTTGTATTGAATAAGTTATTGTAGGTGCCAGGCCCCTGCACTCTGCCAACAATACCTTCTATAAACACCAGGAGCAGAGTAAAAGTGTAATATATCATACCCGTTTATTTAGGGAACATGTAACAGTATTAAAGTATAAAGCTGAGAGCATTGAAGTATATGACGTTACTTCAGTGCAGTGCCTACTGGGTATCAGGTATGTCTGGGTTCTGAAGTGTGACACAGGACAGAAAGCTGGGGGGTTATAGAGAGGGAGCAAGAATGAAGCTTGAACACGAGACCACATCATCTCAGACCAAATTCTGACACAGTCATCCCAGGCATGTGTCCTAACAATGAGGAGGAAGCATCTCCCAAAGTTCATGTCTAATATTTTCTTAAACTACTGAGCAATAGGTTAAAGAAATAAAAGCGGGGGCAGACAGAGAGAATAGGATAGACACATTCAGGTCAAAAGATAGGCACATTCAGGTGTATCATGTATTAACTCAAAGGAACAGAAGCAAAATGGACCAAAATAAAAAGGGAGGTGGCATCTGATGAATCCCACAGGGCTGAAGTCATTTTCTAAAAACAATGGAAGCAGACGTGTGTTGTATTAGTTTAGGCAAAGCAGGCAGGACAGGGATCAGCAGTTGTTAAATGGAGCTGTGTGAAGAAGCAAGTCTTCTCCATCTCGAGGGTTCTATTATGCCAAGCCACCTGCCTGCCCATTTCCCACAGTGAGGGGAGAGTCTTTTCCTCCCCTAAGCTTTTCACTCTTCTGCTTCCACGAAAGGCTGGGTCTCTAGGGGAGAGAGAACCAGGCTGTGGACTGTGCTACCACCCAGGTTAGGCACAAATATTACTGATTTTTCCTTTAAAATAATATACCGGTTTTCTTTCCATAGGGCTGAGGATGTGGCTCAAGCAGTACATAATCGGAGCATGGTGCACATGCTGGTGACCCCAGTACTGAATAGGCAGAGGCAGCAGAGTCGGGAGGCCAACATTATACTCAGCTACATAGTGAGTTTGAGGTCAGCCTGGGACACGTGAGAGCCTGTCTTGAGAAAGGAAAAAAACAAAACAAAACAAAACTTCTCTTTTGAAGCTGTGACTAGGAAGCTGTTGTACAATTCTAGGGAAATACCTGTAAGTAACTGCAAAGAATGTAGCCCTAAAAATGGTATCTGTGAAAAATGAAGGAAGTTATCTTGTCGGAAGTGTACACTTCACAAGGATTTTCCAGTTTACATTCACCTGCCCTTGAGAACCTAAAAATGAATCCTGACCAACCTTAGCTACTGTTGAGTCTTGCGTACAGACAAGTATGACAAAACACAGTATTTTAAAAGACACATAGGTTTGGGTCTGCAGCTGACATAGGGGGCTACTGATCACTATTAGTGTTGTATAAGATTTATTTAACTTTGATCAGATAAATATTAAAACAGGCGGTGAATGACCTCAGTGAAACTTGGCCTACCTCCAGAGTCTCCTTGTTCAAAAGTACCTCCTCTATCATATCTACGGCTGCGAATGTGCCAGCAGCCACAGCAAGTCGCCGGCCCTTCATTCAGGGTTCAGACTGCTGTGACCGCTCACGGGGCTGAGGTCAAGGCCTTGGACAAAAGGGGAGAAGAGAGTGGTGGGCAAGTCTATACTATGCAGGTAGTATGCTGGCTAAAAGATGGACTAAAGAAGCCAGAACATACTGGGAAAGAGGCAAAAGGCCAGAGGGAAGACATCACAGATGTCTGTCTCAAATTTCTTTCTAGATCTGGCCCTCCGCCTGGGGATATGGAAGAAATAGCTCTTGCTATTTTCCTTGAGCACAGACAGCCAGGCCCCCTCTTTCCAAGACTCATATCTCCTGATAGGCACAGCTTTTGTGGACTTGTCTGGGAACCTCACCTCTATCATGACATTGTTTCCTTGAGAAAACGAGTGCCGCATTCTAAATCATCTGCTTATTAATGAATTTTCCAAACATACCCCACTCACACACTGAACTCTATCTGTGCTGTCCCTGTGGGTGTTTTGTGGAGCATGAACTCCTAGAAATCCAGGCCTGAGAAGCCCGCTATCTCCCAACCCCTAATACCGTAGAGAAATGACTGGGTTTCTCTTCCAAAGCTTCATCTCTACAGGAGTCTACTGACCATTGCTGTAAACTAAGGTGCGTAGAGGGGCAGACGCCATAGTTCTTCCTCCTCTGCGACTGGACCGCAGAGTCCGCATGACCAGCGGAGGACATGGGGGCTTATCCCTCAGCTGTTTGCATTAGCAGTTTTGTAGTTGCAAAATGCAGCTGAGATGAAAAGTAGAGACACACTAAAACAAGGCCCTAACCTTCTTGGGAGAATACTATGTGCAGAGGGTATTACCAAGTATTACTCTCTTTTCAAGACCACGAAGAAGACATATAATCATTCACTAATCTAGCAGTATGGCATTTATGAACTCTTCGCTGGGGAAGAAGGAAATAATGGTGATGAAAATTAGTACCCACAAGTGCTTCAGAGTTTATAAGCCATTTTAATATGTATTATTTCACTTGGCTGATGGGAAAACTTAGCCAGGCTTTATAGCACATATCTCATTTACCTCTGTGTACCAAAACAGGGGCTAATTTCCTAAAGTCAAACATTGTCTGTGTCTGAGGTCTTCCAGCAAGTGATGGGAGATGTAGTGTTCAAGACCAGGTCTTTATATTTTAACTTCAATATCTTTTCCACTGTTCTATTCCATAGTATATTTTTCCAAATTAATCTGCAATGTAATTAGTTGGTCGCTAAGGACCAATGAGCATAGACCTCTGAACACAGAAGGAACATTATGTAAAACAAGTACAGAAGATTAGAGAACCAGATATGTCATTTCCGATTACCCTAGCTATTATCAATCTTAGAGTCCAAATGATTAGTGGGCAGGTTACCTTCTGGCAATGAAATACAACATATCTCACTTGCAATACTACTGGTTAAACACCTGGGAGATTTTTATTATTAGGAAAGAAGAATAAGACCTCAGATCACTGTAACAAGTATGTAATATTTAATTGTTAAAAAGATCTTAACCTGAAGAAATAGTTTTTCAAATTTTCTGTGTTGTAGTCTAGAAAAATAAAGCAAGAAAGAACATCTTCATTGCCCTCACTAGCATTTTCATTAAGATCAGTCACCTGCCAGTCCAGGGCAGTGATGAGGGTACTGCTAAGGCAAAATGTTCTACAGAGGGCACTGCCCCAGTCAGTCCCTTGACTATCTGCTGACCGTGTTTTGATCCTGAGCTGTGATCCCAGCTACCTGGAGAAGGAACTGGCAGCCAGCCTCTGCAGGGGGCAAGGACTGTGAGAATTCCTTAGCATTAAATAATAGTCTGACTAAAGGGATATATTCAATTCAGTGCTTATATCTTGCCTTCTGTCAGGATGTTTGAGCATTCCTTCTACCAAGCTATAGTGAGGACCCGTCCTGTGCATCTAACAGCTGTTTTCACAGGAGAACACTGATATCTTAGTGACATCAGTGAATATTTCAATCTATGGGGCAACAGGGAAACCTAGTCCCTAGAAGTGATTGGCATGAGACCTAGATGGTGAATCCATCAGTGGAAGTAACAGAATGTCGCTTTCTCTTGAAACCTATAGATCATGATTAGCATGACATTGGTCACCATATAGAGTGAAAAGGACTTCACATCTCAAACTAATAGATTGTAGAAAATATTTATCTTATGTAAAAATACAACGTCAAGAGTTTCCATGGAGAAATCATTGTGGAAAAGATACAGACGCTTCCTGCCACACATCAATGATACGTAATTGAAAGACAGATGATAAGCTCACTTCAAATTACTCTCCTTACTTGATGAGGATATTTTATATAGTAAGTAGAAATATAATATACAATATAATATACAATATAATATACAATAGAACATCAACAGAAAAGTGGGAATAAACTAACTTATAAATGAATAGAATCCTAGCAAAAATAAATATGCACTGACCTTAGTTATTAAGCCTGAAGAAACAAAGATCAGGTTGGTAACAGAGGTTCTTTGGGCTGGAAGTCAAGGGTAATTTTTGCTTTCCTTGTGTGTGTTTGTATTTAGCCTTTTGGTGCAATGAACATATAGGAGTTTGGTAATCACATGCTAAGAAAGAACCAAGTTTGAAATATTAGAAAACGGGAACAAGTGATCTGCCTTTCCTCCAAACTTAAGGGCCTTTCCCAAGTGTTGCAGGAACATCTTGACAGCTCCGTGTAATTCACGATGAACCAAAAGTATAGTCAGGGACAAGTGGCTTTTTAAAGTCTATGATACTTCATCCAAAACTTGGCAAAGTCATGGACTACTTATCCTCTCATCAGGGCACAGAATTCAGTTAGAACACTCGAATTTTCAAGTAGTATATTTCTTCTATTCCTTTTTTTAAAAAACTATAATTCTAAAATCGTTTCTTATAACTTTTGTTTACCTTTCCTAAAATAAAATGTTACTTGATCCGCAAGATTATTGTTGCATTAAAAAAAACTCTATGTTGGTAAAAATCATATTAAAATTCTTATTTAGTGCATTTTCATCTGTATTTTCCTTTCCTGACAGAGAGTCTATGTAAGAAAGGATTTCTGGGATAATGTTCCACCTTCTCTTGCATATGGAGGAGGACTGAGCCAGCAGAGGAATGTAAGGCCCATGCTAAATACAACTCAGTCTAGGGCAGTTTATTGCTTGAGATTAATTTTTTCTTCAATCTTATATTTATAAATGAGAAGGTGTTTTTTTTTCTTTTTATTAGTAGCCTGGCTTAAGAGAAGTATTCAACTCAGTGTTTAAATGCTGTTGATGGTCAGGACCTCTTAGTAAACTTTTCAGATAGTCCGTGCTACAGAGAGGACTCTGCCCTGAGAGCTGCGGTGTGTGTGCAATCTCGAGAGCTATTTTCATAGCTCAGCCACAAGTCAGGTGAAGGACAAGATGGAAAACCATAAAACCTTAACGCACGGGTCTGCTTTTAGGGCAGCACTAATACGGTTTGTCACTTTCTAATTTACAAAGGGATCACAAACTTTAACACAGTGCAGCTTTAAAAGAAAGAACGGAGGTCTAAAATTCTGGACTTTCTTTTGGAACAGTAGAAAGGGTATAAAATGATTTTAGGTGACCCGGATATGTGTCAATCTCCCAGACTATAAGCAGTTAGAAGGCAACAGTATTTTCTTATTTTTCTGTCACTGAAGCCCAATAGAGACCCTGGTACATAGCCAGCACCCAGAACATTTTGTTCCTTGCAATGGTCAGAGTAGATGGGAACCGTGGTCTCTGGAGACTAGGGGTGGATTGTAACTAGCGCACAATCAAACAGTAGCTTTGCAGTGACCCTGAAATGTCCCAGATATATACAGAGGTCGGTGCCTATTTACGTAACTTCAATAAAGAAGTCACAGGAACTAGTAAGTAACTTCAGATTTCTCCAAACCTCCAGGGCTTTACAACTGAAAAGGAACAGTCTCTACACAGGAGACTTAAGTTTGTGATAGAGGGGAAGAAAGGAAAAAAGAAAGCGAGAGAGAGAGAGGAGGGAAGTCAATACTGTGGAATAGAACCAAGTACAGTAAAAGCTGAAGAAGTGAACAGAACAGCAAAGGTGAGAACTGTCAGAAAGACTCAGGCGCCACGTCCAGCAGAAGGTCAGATCTGAGGCTCTAGGAGAGTTGAGATTTCTTATGAGAAACTCTAGTAAGAAAAATACAGTGACTCATTTCATAATAATGCCCTTGCTTCCCAAAGTACAGAGCTCAGTTCCCACATGCCAAACATAAGAACGCCGTGCAGGGCTATTGCAACACGGAGGACCCTTCTTCTACTGTCTGTCCCCCATGGACAGAGAAAGTTGATAAGGTGAACATACTTCTCTAGTGCGGTGGTAAAGGAACAGCAGAAACGGCTCGCACTCTGCTCTGCCTCTTTTGTGCTGCCTGATCTGGGACATGTTCTTTGGTGGAGCTACCCTGAAGAACTGGCATGTTAAATATTGCTGGCTTCCTACTCTGAAGGCTGAAAGACTCCCTAGGCAAAGTAGTTTTTAATAGATGCTCCCAGATTTCCTAGTCAGTTCTCACTTAAGACACAGATGGCCCAGAGAGCAGAGGAAACTAAAGGAAAACTCCCTGAAGGCTACAGTACCAGTGAGAGGTTGAGGCTGCTATCAAGAACAAGACCACTCCCCATTAATCCTGTGATGTAAAACACTGAGTCATAAACAATTATAAGAAAATAACTGCAGTTTATTGCCAATATAGCTACGTGGGGAGCCAAGTTCTCAGGCCTTCCTAATCAGAAGTTCCTTGAGAATGACTACCAGGAGAAAATTCGATGGATCCTGCCCTCTTGTGATCATATAAAATGAAAAGAAATTCGAAATCTTGCGGAGGAGGGAACTGTTTGGGTATTTGGAGTTCATCATGAGAATGAATTTCTTCTCTGGCAGGAGGCATTGAGGAGGGAAAGATGGCTGATTGATCCCTAAATAGCTGGGAAGGTGGACTCTCAAAAGGTCAGATATTAGTGGGGGGGGGGGGAGGCAGTATGACCGGCTTGATGAGGGGTCTGCAGGAGGGCCTGGCTACTCACAGCTACGCAGACACACTTGAGAAAGTGGTGGGCGGGAGGCTCTGAGGAGGGGAGTTGTTCGGTGAGACAGGAGCACATGCGGCAATGGCGTAGTTACCTGCTAGACTCTGTTTCCCTGACTCTTGTCTGTGTTGCTGAGAAAGTGTACGTGAAGAGAAAGTGAGACATAACTAAAATGAACCACCCAAAAAAAGAAAGAACTGTGTGATATAAATGACTTTTCTTATGCACTAATATGGGCAATTTTGATCGTGTACTCAATAAAGATCAGAACAGGCTAAAGACGAGGAAATGGAGTTCCCATGTAAAGTGTTCAGACAGTTAAATGAAATGAAAGACTGGTTCACAAGGAAAGTTTTCAGTGATTAGGAAGTTCTCCAGATTGCAGGAATTATATAACAGCAGCTTCGGAAAACTTACATCTGTATAAATACTAGAGTCCCCCAAGGGGATAATGTTTCATTTGTATTCAGATGCTTTAATTCCTTTTTAACAATTTAAGATATTAAGTATTACCATTACACACCAGATATAAGATCTGATTTCTCCTATATCCCATCTGCAAGCAATAACATTCTGGTAGTTTAGTTCTAGCTGTGTTTTTAAACTACAGATCAATTTTTTTCTTGCTCTGAAAAATCAGTTAAGCAATCTTTATTAAAATATATGCCAACAGAATTACTTTAGTATTTATTAATTTACTAAGATAAAGCAATGTCCTGAAAATATTTTAAAAAAATAAACTTTTACTGCCTTTGGCCAGATTTGCTTCACTGATCTTATTTTATGTTTACATAGAGAGACTGTTTTTGATGGACGAAGAGGAAATAAAAGGGTTACACGGGCTTTTTTGAAAGGATCCTCTGTTCAAAACAAAGGAACCAAATGCAAGGGTGAATTTTCAGTTCTTTGCTCTTTCTGGGTCTCTACTGTCTCACAGAGCCTCTGAAACACTTATGTATTTACTTAAGATGAGATAAGAAGCTGATTTTATACTATGAGGGCCAAATTTCAAATGGGTTAAAAAATAATAAGCAATAGGGATAATCTAATATCCCCATAAATTATTTTAGAAGCATAATAATCATGTCATACTTTATGGCTGGGTTAATATCTTCTATATTTTTTTTTCCTGTTCATTGAAGGTTCAAGCCAGAGATCTAATTTTTTTTTATTTTTTATTTTTTTTAAGGACAAGTTAAATAGGCTGAACTATGACGGCAGGAAGACACATACACACACAACAAGGACACTGTCAAAAGCACACGAGAAGCTTAAAAGACACAGTTGTAAGCTACAACATTTTGAGTAGGTTTTCTACATCTATTTGTCTGAGCAGAGAAGTCCAGTGAAAGAGAACGAGGCCCTGATAGAGCTCAAGCTTAGCATGAGAAAAGAGAGCAAGAGAAAATGAACTCTACTAGCTCTGAAATAATACACTGGGGAGAAACACTAGTTCTCATGAAAAACGCCAGTGATTCACCATGGAATACAATTCAGAAGCCACTGACCCCAGTGGAAACTTCTAGGGGAGGCACAGATTTTGCTTCTTCTCATTTACATACCATCACAAACACCATCAAGGTTTTCTCATGTGTTGTTGCTTCATTTAAAGTTGAAAGCGATAAGATACTGGTTATCAAATTAAATATTCATGGTATTAGAGAAGAAAGAAACAAAAACCCAACACATTAATCAACAAATTCATGAACTGATCAGTGTTACCATGCAAAACAGAAGGCAAGGCATTTCTAACCTCTTAAAACACATTGAATAGCCGATAATAGAAGGCAACCCCCACCACCACTACCATATACACCACCACACATTACCACCACACACGCCACCACCACCGTATATTACTGCCACATACACGCCACCACTACCACCACACACAGCTACCACCACGGTTACTTAGCACTAAGAAGATTCTCACACATAATATTTTTCATACATACCGATTTTTCATTCTGGCTTGCCCAAGTATCAGGACCGAATGCAAGTTGACTAACACAGACCACAAATCTGTCAGGAAATATACGAAGTTCTGTACAAAACAAAGAAGACCAAGTTACTAAAAGCATTAATACCATGCAAATAGAAATTCTCGTTCCCAGGTTCTTTGGTAATGCTTTGTTATGGCAAGATGCGCATACTTGGGACTGGGGTCTCTTCTCCCTCCTTCTCTCTGTAGGGTTTCCACCACTTGGGCAGGGTGAGCTGAGGAAGAGCCAAGGTATACCACAGCCACTGAACTATCAGAACAGACAGAACCTCCAGGCAGGCCATTATAATTGTTCTCTGTTTTAGATGCTGCTTTCTGTTTAGAACTCCTGTTTGGTAAGGGGGCCCTTTCAATATTCTACATGTGAGGTCCTGAATGAGATAGTAACGTGCTTCCATTTGGTTCAACTGTCAGTTAATCACAGAGACGTGAATTGTACAAATGCGCAATATGAATACAGGTAACACCGTATACTACTTGGCTAGGTCAGAGTGTACAAAACACCGAAAGCACTGATGTTCCTGGAGTGGTTCTACTAAGACCCTGGGACACTGGTGTTTCTTTGGTGACTACTGTTCTAAACTATGCCTCTCATCACAACAGGTCAAATGCTCTAAGCAAACGCTCCACCCATCCTGCCTCACCTGGCTCCCGCTACCTAACAAGGATGTGCCAACATTCAGACTCATGATTCATTTTCAGATTCAGATTCAGATTCATGACTTCAGCCCAATCTGCTGTTCTGGTCTCAGCCAACCAGGCCTCCAATAGGAAGGCTTTATTGCAGGTGGGGTCATGGGTGTGTCTATAATTCAGAAATTATATATGAATGAAGACCTCAGATAGTTTTTGGAAAGCTCTAAGAACAAAATTATAGAAACAGTTACTATTTATGTATTAATTCTTGAAATAAATTATTGGGATTGGAATTAAGTTGTAAGTAGCCTCTGTTCATTATTTGTTCTTTCTCTTCCTTATAAATAAATCAAAAAATTAAAGTACAATGTTATTTAGGAGATGAGAATTAAAATTCAAGATTATCACTCCATTTATATTGTATTTCTATTTTTCATCTCAAAAAAAGAGCGATAATCATGAATACTTTCAAATAAGATATGAATAGATTATGATAGTCAATTCAAAAGCTTTTTCAATCACTTTACTTGATTATATAATAATTGATTTATGTTACCTTAATACATAAATAAAGATTTAAACATCAGTCCAGACCAGAACGCATAGCTAGACTGCATTGTATGAGTTAGAGGGTTAACTTTGTGAGTGAGGTAAACAAGGTAGATGACTCCAATAAAAGGCTAATATAGGGGCTGGAGAGGTGAATCTGTGGTTAAGAGCACAATCTGTTCTTCCAGAGGACCTGCTTTGAGTCTTGGTACCCATTATGTTGGCTCACAAGCATCTAAAACTCCCATTCCAGGAAATCCAATACCCACTTCTCTCCTCCAAGGATACTAAGCCACATGTTGGAAACATATATACATGTATGCAGGCAGACCTCACACACAGAAAATAAAAATAACCTCTTTAAAAAGAAACAAAGAGGGTAATGAGCAACAAAAAAGTACAGACATGAATGATTATTATTTTATGAGCAAACTTCCACGAAGGCAATTTCAAAGTCATTGTTTCATATCTTATACTCATAAAGGCATTGTCCAAAATAGCTAAGCTAAACTTTCTAATGTTCAGATCTGCACAGAGGGAATGGTTCTTATCTCCTGATGTCACTGTGGCTGACTGGACATGATATCATTTTTTGTATCATGACTTGCAGAAGTGAGGGTTGGAAGCTGGCCTCATTAAATACATAAGGAAGGTTTGCTGGCTTTGGGCTGGGAAAGAACTTTCTTATAGCTCATTTGCCCCAAACCTGAGAAAATGAATCAAAGTTCACGTGCTCACTGAGTCACCTTTGAAACCCAATGAAACCCTTGTGATGCATTAGGAAGAAGCGTCCCGTGGTTCTGCTCTCTGTTCTCGTGGGCAGTAAGCACTATGCATGGAGCATGAGGGATCATATGCTTTGAAATACTAAATGACATAGCCACAGGAGCAAATAAGAACATTTAGTCTCCTATTTTCAATCTTCTTTTGGACAAATTGATTATGGAAATGCCTGGTCCAAGAAACTGGATTCTTACCAGTGTTCTGTGAGCTCTGAATACAGCGAAGGCGTATCCCTCTCTTGATGAAATAGGCTGTGATCTGAAAGCCGTAACCTGCAATATGATAGTGACATCATTAGATTATAAATCTGTCTGAATCCCAGAGACCCTGCCCAATGCCTGCCACACTATGCACTCAATATTTAACAAATAAAAGAATAAAAGAAGTAACAGAGGCCTCCCATGAGTGGGAGAACAATATTATCATACTGACTCTTCTGAGAGGTCAGGACAAAACACCTGGCATGATCCTAAGTCTATGAAGTGACTCAGTCACCTCATCTGTAAAATGGGCAAATGAGGAGGTCTAACGTGTCTGAAAATTAATGATTTCAGATGAATGATAAACTAGGTCTAAACTGATGCATAGATCTTGGCCACCTTCTAATGTCCACTATTTAACATTAAAAGAATAGTTTAACTTTTATTCAAATGAGTATAATTTGTAAGTAAGTTACTCCTTGGTTCAAGTTCAGTCTCATCTTTATCAATGAAGTTAAAACCATCAACAACGTGCATCCTCCCTGAGCTCCCAATTCACCAGAACAGATAGAAAAAAAGATTGCAAATGTCAGCATTTTCATATGCTGTTGGCAGAAGTACCAATAGACACAACCGTTTTGAAAGAGTACGCAATCCTAAAGCTGAACTTTAGCAAATGGTCTCAAACTGGAGCCAAAAGGAAGATCCATCAAGAATAGAATGTGTTTAAATGATAATGAATATGAAATATTATATTTCTCTTAAAAAGGCATAAGCTGTAGCTACTGCATAAACTCTGCTCCAAACAGAGAATCTTATGTGTGCAAGTGAAGACATGGCCATTGATTGTGTGCTAACAGAACTTCCACAAGGAAGCACTTGCCTGCCGTTCCCCTCCTTTCTTTGGTACCCTCCTCCAGTTTTTCCTTGGGTTATAAAATACTGGATTGACTTTTTCTGAAAAGATCAAGTAACAATGTTTCTGGTTACCACAGTCCTGAGGGTGAGTGTTTCCCGGCAATGAGACAACCCATAAAGCTGCTAAGCCTTCAAGACAGAGATTGAGAATCATGAGAACTTCTGTAGGGAAATAAAGTCCCTACTATCTTTACCTCCATGACAAAGGTTGTTCTGAAACCGTGTGTATAGTTAAAACACAACCAAAGAAGTTTCCTCTTCTACACTTACTACCGTTCCGACCACCCTGCAAGCAGGCTCAGGCCACAGGAGAACACGGACTTGATGTTCTGTCTACACATGCAATGGCTTCGACAGAAGAATTATTTCAGTCACACAGATTGTGAAATGACAGTGACATCCACAAAAGGATAACCTCCAGATTTACAGTGATCAAATACACTTTTCCCGACACAGTAAAAATCAGATTGTACTTCAGCCATATTGTTTGCTTCCGCTAAGTTGTACAAGGTTGGCATTTCTCGGAGTGCTTTAAACAAGTGTTTCATTCTTTACGCCACTGAGAAGATAGAAGTCACCTCCGCATCTCCTTATTCGCCTTACTGTCAGGGGAGGAGTGGTTATAGGAGAGGAATCTGTAGCAATTTGGAAACATCCAAATTCAGAAGTGAATTTTCACATAATTATTTACGAGTCTTACAAAGGGTAAAACGAGAAAGAGAGTGTACAATAGCCTCTGCTAGTCTGCAGGTTTAAGCACTTAACATGCAGACGGCATGTTCAAAGTTTCGAATTCTTTCTGACGAAAACCTCAGCAACAGAAAGTTATAGCCAGGAAGGGGCTAATGTAAAGCTGATCACGTAAGCCACTCCTCTGCTTTTCATGAAGCCTGTTACCCGGGGGACACCACCTAGACGATAAAGAAACTCTACACCAAAACAATTTTAATGAGTAAACAATCCTAAACAATAAAGCTCCAATATAGTGCCTCCGCCTATAGAAAACAACACAAGGCATATGCCAAGTGGTTTGTTAGTGGAATCAGTAGGACAGAACCTAGTCCCGTGCACCTATGTCCCCCAAGGCTGGATTATGTCAGGGCATCACTCCTAAAGTGGTTTGTATTATTAGTAGTCTTGGGGATTGCACCCTAATGGTCCTTCAAATGAAATATTAAGTTTAACATGCTAAAAAAATTGCATCTGCTTAACCTAATTCTACTGGTTACATGAAACTTTATTGTTTAAAGAGAGATTAAACACAAAATATACTTGTGTCAGTTTTTAAGGCAAACTAAACTTGATATATTAACAGAGAATATTACTGCCACTGAAACACACCGAGCTGAAATGCTTTGGGAGATGTCTTACATTTCCATAGATAACAGATATAAAGACTACTACATTCTTATCTTTGTTTTTAATGAAACTGAGTTTACAGAGTTCAACTAGCCACTGAGGTTTTAAACTTGCTCAGGGTTGAACCAAAGCTGCACTACTCTGAAGATAACAGTAATGTGGCAAAATATCCAGGAGGTCTGTGTCCTCCCTACTCAGCATCATCTCCCAGCTTCCGACATTAATGTTCTAAATGCAGAAAATCATGTTAGGTTCTCAGCCTTGGTCAGAGAAGTTTCTCGTTGAAGCAAGCTGTGATTAATACGGAGACTCATAACTGGCAGAATTACCAAGAAGAGAGGATATTAGAGTGCTTGACCCTAAATGGGCCATTGTTCTCACCCTTCCCAACGTTTAGAGAATTATGGGAGGGAGTAAGCAAAGACTGGAAGAGATGGAGGAAGGGAAAATGCTTTGCAAATAGACGTCTTCTGGTCACAACGTGGCCTTTACACTCAGAAACACTCCTAGATCTGTGGCTCCCTGTACAAGATTGAGCCTATCATCATTTCATCACGAAATGGGGAAGGGCACACGAGGCCCCACCCCTACCTTAAAAATTGCTAACAATTAGTAGTGCTGAGGAAAGGGCTGTCATTCTTCTGTGGTGTAACCACGGGTAAGTCGTCCACGCTGCAGGAAGTAACTTTCTACCCATGCTCATGGAAGCAACTCTAACAAGCTCAGTGGGTAATTCACACAGAGAAGAAAGACACTGAAGAATGAGAGGGATGGGCTGGGAAGGATTTCAGCTGCAGAAGGAGTGGGGGAAGACAGATGGTGATGGGGGGTGTGAAATGACTGAAATTCACCACACAAACGAACAAAATGCCAAAGAATAAGACACAGATTAAAAAGAGCCGTCAGGGGACTGGGGAGAAGATACATAAGAAGAAACAGCGTTTCACTTCCAAACCATCTGGCAATTATCGTCTAAGATCATTAGGCACCGGCAAGTCACACCATGTAGTCTGTTTTCTCACTGGCTATGGTGACCCTTTTCTACTATGGAACACTGTCTTTAGATCTGGAAGAACCAGAGGTTTGGGGGAGGCAGATGTCTTTGTAATGGAAGTCTCTTTCGATCGCAAGTCCCTAGCTTTGTCCACTCCGAGATCTAATTTATATTGTCCAGTACTAGAAAGTACGTATTTTTCCTTACCTCTAGGCAGCCCCCAAGGACTTCGGACTCCCACTTCTTCCATTCCCTGCTTAGTAAAGACCTGTTGCCATTCTCTCCATTCTACAAATAGCCTCCAACTCTCCACTGAGGGCTCAATACAGGCCCCATTACTGCAAACTCTCTACTGGGCTCTACTGGTTGTCCACAAAAGCTGTACAGATTCTCAAGGAACAAGGACACTTTGTCTTAAACTGTTCCACTATGTCTTTATTAGAAATAAAAAGACGCAAGGCTGAAGAGATGGTTCACAAGACTGGTCTCTAAGCTACTTGCTAATAACCTTGCCCTCTGAAGTTTCTTGAGCTGGGGCCCCAGAGTTCAAGTTGCTTTCAGCACTGCCTTCCATGCTCCTACAAATATGGCCCTTCCAGCCCCACTTAAAGCTCCCAACTGCTTTTCTAGTCCAGTATCCCCAAATCTTCCATATTCTTCCAACTAATATCATGGGCAGGCCTGTCACAGCAATATGCCACTCCCTGATGACAATTTCTGCGACTGTTCAATTGCTGGGAAGAGACCACTACCAAGGCAACTCTTACAAGAGAAAGCATGTAACTGGGGCTCTGCTTACAGTTTCACAGGGTTATCAACACACCAGGCAGCATGGCAGCATGCAGAAAGGCCCAGTGCGAGGGAAGTGGCTGACAGCTACATCCTGATTAGCAGGAGGGAAGGGAGCAGGACAGAGACAGACAGACACTGAGCAAGACAGCCTGAGCCTGTCATGGGCTTCACAGCAACAGAACAGTAGCTAAGGCCCTCATTTTAAAGGTATGGCCATTTACACTTGGTTATTCTAATTCACAGTGCCAAGTCACTGAGAGAAAATACCCTTACTTACTGTGAAAGTATTCAGCCTCATTAGCTTTCCAGTGGCTGCATAGCCAGAATAACTTAAGAATCCCGGCAGCTGCCAAGGGAAGTTGGTGGCACAGTGCGTAACACAGAAGTCCACCCTCACACTGTTCTGAGACCATGTATGGGGGAAGCTGGGGAAAATGTCTCTGCGTGCCCTGCTGAGCTGATGGGATGGTATGGCTGGCATTCACTGCTTCACGGGTTTATATGGGCTCGATTCACCCACTGCATGCTCTCTTTCAGCAAGCAAAGCCTCCTCCCAGAGCACAAGGCAAGCTCAAGAAGAACATTCGTGTCCTTCATCTTCTCTCACTGAAGGAACTTCTGCATTTGATCAGATGACGATAAAAGCTTCAGATATCCAGGAAATCAGACTGAGTGCCACCAAGTCCCCCGAACTCCACCATTTAGACTCAGTAAAGCATAATGACTAATCTTTTATCATATTTGATATACATGTGTTCTAAACCATGTCAGAATAAGTTAGCCATCATGAAGACTCGCTTTCCTAATACGTGAGTCTCGGCCCAAGCACTAAGGAGCTTCTCCTTTATTACCCACATACTAGATTGAGCATCCCGAACCTGAATATTCAAACTCCCTTCAAATCTGAAAATCTCTGTTCACTCACATGGCAATCAATAAGTTTTAGATTTTGTAGCATTGCAGAGTTCTGACTTTTAAATGAGGACTATTTAAATAATGAAATCTATATAAAAACTCCCAAATCCAAAAAACACCTCTAGTCTCACAAATTTCAAACCTGCAATACCGCAGTTGAGCACGACACTATTGCTCAGACAGCTAGTCTAAATTCAGTTATCTCCAACTGTCCCAAAATAGAGACCACTGATTTTCTTCCAAACTGGGAGCCAACCAAAGACTATGCACTTTAACAGATATATTCTTTTATCTCACCTTTAATCTTAATATTACTCCCCACCAACAGTTTTATAACTACAAACCTATAAACTGATTGATCTGTCATCACAAAGAATTTTTAAAATTAGATGTACTTATTTACTTTCGGTGTCAGTGGGGGCCTGCTCACCACAAGCTTGCGGACAGCAGGAGAAAACTTGTGGGAGCGGGTGCCTGTCTACCATGTGCCCTCCAGGGAATCAAGCTTGATCATCGGGATTGGTGGCAGGTTACTTCAGTCCTTGCTAAGTCATCCAAAGAGAATACCCCCGATCTGGATTTGAGCTTTAAAGAAAGAAATCTCAGCTGCATTTTTTTTCCCACTTTGCATGGTCTTTTAGAATGCCAGAAATGTAAAACTTCTGACTTCTTTAACTATTTAAGGATTCTCCTTGAATATACCTGCAGTTCAAAGACTGGGAGGCCTGTAACTTAAATACTTAGTTCTACTAATGATGTCAAAGAAATCCATGGTTCAATTGTAGACATTGAACCTAACATTTTGACAAGGGTAAGCTCAGTGAAGGGGTGGAGTTGTGGTCTCTTTTGTATTAGTGAGAATGCTGTGTGTTGCTGCAGAATTGACTGCCCAGGAGGAAGAGCTTGCTCTCCATTTGAAGACTTGGCTGTGACTGAGTTAAGAGAACAAGAAGAAAAATGCTCATGTCTAGCCAGCACTGACAGTATCTTGCGTACTAGACTAGATCAGAAACACAGAGAAGATGGGAAGTGTTTGTTTCACAGCTATTTCATTCAGAAAAGAAAGTATACAGCTCGTTGCTTCATACACCACATCTATTCAGAAAGTTGCATATGTCCTTGTAAGAAAGTCTAAGAGAGAAAAGGTAAAGAAATTATAAGCTTGATACTGCCCATAAAAACATAACAAGAAACTCTGAGGCATGGCCTTGCAAGAGACTCCATGGGGACTCGTAAAGCTTGTCATGGGCTTACATGTTACCTGCACTATTGCTGGTAATAGGTAGGGCTGGAAACAGGGATTTCGTGGGAATTAAGACACAAGCGTTTTGTTATAAACTTAAGAGTATGTACACAGGAGCCTAGAAAAAGATGGCAACTAGGAAACAATTTAGGTTGACACATGGAATATTTGGTCCTAGGCTGGACATTTATCTATTACCCAAGACACTTAGAGACTTCGAAAAGGTTCTCTTGAGATAACATTTCATATCCTTAATGATAGCTCTAGACTCCGCATTGCAATAAAGTTATATCTATTTGATGACAAAATAAATGGAACAAACAGACCTTAAGCTGAATGAAAGAACTGAGGCCAGACTGTTTCCTGTTTACAAATCAGATTTGCTACCTGCCACCCTGCTGGCCTTGTTAGCCCATCAGTGAATGTTAACACGGAATGGAAAGCTTTCATAGGGCAGTCAAAATTTCTTTCTTCTTCTTTTTCTTCCTCCTTTACCTCTCCCCTCCCCTTTTCTTCCCCCTCCTCTTCTTTCTTTCTTTCTTTCTTTCTTTCTTTCTTTCTTTCTTTCTTTCCTTCCTTCCTTCCTTCCTTCCTTCCTTCTTTCTTTCTTTCTTTCTTTCTTTCTTTCTTTCTTTCTTTCTTTCTTTCTTTTTTTTTAAGACAGTGTTTCTCTGTGTAGCCCTGGCTGTCCTGGAACTCACTCTGTAGACCAGGCTGGCCTAGGTCTCAGAGATTTGCTGGCCTCTGTCTCCCAAGTGCTGGGATAAACAAACAAAGAGATAATTATTTCAGATTTTTCTTCATATGGATTTTGTTTTGTTTAATAAAAGAAACAGATTTTTCATAAGCCATCTGAATGAGGTGGCTGGTTACTTGAACTGCTAGCTGTCCGAGTATGCCCCTCAAGAATATCTTTTCCATGCTAAGGCAGCATGTCCTCCAGGCCTCCCTGTCTTGCAGAAAGCCTATTCCAGCTCTTGACATTCTAGCACCACGTGTAAAGAGAAAGAGTCACGAACCTTGGTTTATTCCAACCAGACTGTAAAATCACAGTACTAGATAGAACATGACAAACATCCTGTCCACTTCCTGATTGCTGATCAGGATATATAAAACATCAGAAAACCAAAACAACCTGAAACATCAGCTGAGAGGATGCTGTGCCTACACACACGCAACTCCATCCTTCCTTAGCAACCGAATCCAGGTGATAAGCTGCATGCCTATGAGGCAAAGCAGTTAATAGAAAAAGGGTTGAAATCTGCTGAGAAAGCCAAAGAGAACCACACTCGTGTTTAAAAGTGACACTGGCCATTCAACTCCAGCCACCAGGTGCCATTAGGAAGCTAGGACTGAGTATCAGAAAAACCAGTAATCCAAACTTGATATAAAACCTATTTGTATTTTAAACTGGAGAGAAACTCAAACTTAAGATAAAGTGTAAATTCTAAATAAATTTTCCGGATGTGCAGCTCAGCCTGGTGCGGCCAGTATCAGCTCCTCCGTATCAGCTCCTCACACTAGGGGAGCCTGCTCCTTAGTGTGCTTGGCAGAGTCTAAGGAAAGCTGGTCAGTTCCAAATGCTCAGATAGGCAGTATTCAGCTTTGATTTAGTCGATTAGTTTAACCTAAAAAGAAATTCAGGCGCAGGGAATGCATATCTCCTTGTGATTTGTCTTTTTGACTCTATTCTAAAGTCCCAACATTAAGGATACGTGGATCCTAGCATCTACCTTTACATTTGTGTTTCTTTAGGAGTAACTGTGAGTACACAAAAAGGCCCCGTGAGGTGGAGAGGTACCAGGAAGAGAGACAGAGACAGTAACAGAACTCACATGACAAAAACCAAACCAAAACAAAAAGAGTAATTCAGAAGCAGTGTGAGTTGTGGGGGGAGTGGGGAAAAGCAGAGAGAGGACCGACCAAGGCAAAGCATGTGTGGAAATGCAAGGAGGACACCTGCTATTTTATATACTACATTTTAAAAAAGAAATTACCATATAATAATTTTTTTCCACTACGTTAAAAAGAAAACTCAATGTTGTTGATCATGGTGGCACACATCGGTAACCTCGGCTCTTGGGAGGAGGAGACAGGAAGATGTGCCATTGAATGTTAGCCGAGGCTATACAGTGAATTCAAGGCCAGGCTGAGCTATGGAGCAAGGCCCCACCTGAAAAATGAATAAATAAATATCTCAATGTTATTTCCTTATACCCTTTCACATCCCCATGTGTGATTTATTTATTTTATATTATTTACTTGTGTTGTAGTTTTTAATCAAAGGGACTGGGGTACAAGACATGGCATGTATGTGGCAGCCAGAGGACACTTGCGGAGTAGATTCTTTCATTCCACTATGTGGGCACTAGGTAGGAAACTCAGGTTTTCAGGATTGGTTACAAGTACTGTTATCCATTGAGTCATCCACAGCCCCTATGTGTGGTTTTATTTTAGACAGTATCAAGTCCAGCAATGCACTCCAATGCTCTTACTGCCACCCCAATGCTGCTGTGCACAGCTACACCTGCCTAACAGTGTTCTTTAGATAGACAACAGGTAGTGACTAATATATGTTATGTCTTGAGACGAGGTCTTTCTAAGTAGCTCAGGCTTGATTGTCTTACTTAACCTTGCCTCAGCCTCCTAAATGCTGAGAATACAAGCACATGTCAACACGTGTCAGATCAGTGCAATTCCAATGTAATTCCTATTATACCCAAAATCAATGTCACAGATGAGAAGTCAGAAATCAGATGGAAGGCTCACTCTGACCCACAACCTCAGTTCTGTCATGCATACCCCTTTTCTATATTCCTTTACAACTACTTAAACTTTATTTGTAGCAAATCTTAATGTGGTAGAGCAAATTCTTCTCTTGCTTCTCAATATTACTTTTTTCTTCATCAATATTACTTATTACTCCTAGTTTTTTTTTGTCCTTTCATTTAGATTGTCAAAGTACATTTAAAAAAATCCTTTTGGACATTTAATTTTAAAAACCCCAAACCATATAAAGACCAATTTCAAGAAACTAACATTTTTTCTAATAAAATTTATTATAAATTTAATATGACAAAACTCTTGATCGTTTTTAAGAGCTTTAATGTTTTCCCAAACAGTTGAAAATGAGTTTTATGCAACTATTATACTGCTTTGACTATTGAAGTCACTGAGCCTAATAATGAACATTACTATGGAATACTGCCCTCTGGGTATGACATGCCCATTGCAATCCTGAGTTTTCAGCAGCTGTGGTTACCTACACAGATCCACACAACACTGGCTAGGGGTCCTTTACAGGTGGGGTAGGGGCTCATAAGGCATACTCTTCTCCAGGATAGAATCATTGCATTTACTAAACAAACTTTATATTGCTTCCTGTGGTTCTGCATCCCTTGTCCTGCTCTTTGGCTTGAAACTGCTAGTAAATCAATGAATTTTGTTGCTAGCAGGCTTGTATCTGACACTCAAAATTAAGTAAATAACTGTGTTAGCTTGAGACAGTTCAGGCTGGCCTTGAAATTGAAATCCTTTCGTCTGAGGATCCCAAAGGCTAGGATTATAAGCATATATGTCACCATAGACATATCCACAATGATCACCCTCCCCCACCATGTGTTTTACCAATCAAACACAAGATATTCTTGCCCAGATTGTTCCTGTAAACAAACAAATTTACCTTAGATGCACTAATTTTAACTGATTAATTTTAATTGAGCTTTATGCCAATTTCAGAAACCCAGGTAACCGATCTGTTTGTAACTGGAAACTATCCATTAAACTACACTGAGAGATAATGCCTATCTACAGCCTAATCAAGTACTTTCTTCAGTCTGTTCTCAGGTTCAGCTAGTAAGAGCCAACTACTCCCAGCGCTGGAGGAGGGCTCTCTGGACCACTCCCACCGCTGGAGGAGGGCTCTCTGGACCACTCCCACCACTGGAGGAGGGCTCTCTGGACCACTCCCAGCGGGGAGGAGGGCTCTCTGGACCACTCCCACCGCTGGAGGAGGGCTCTCTGGACCACTCCCACCGCTGGAGGAGGACTCTCCCTGGACCACTCAGGAATTAGTCTATGCTGAAATGAACTCCATGACTATGGTCTCAAGCTTTTAACAAAGCCAAGTGGGAGAAAGTGAGCTTCATCAGCAGTCAAGACAAATGACAAATGGATACCAGAAGCAGAGTCAGAAAGAGGGCTGGTGCGCAGAGGGATGGATGGCGATGAGAGCCGCACCTTTGTGAATTCATCATAGCTAAATCGTAGCTTGCTAGAGACACGGAGTTTATGGAGAGCTGATAAGATAATGAATAAAACTTCAGAGAAGGACCAATGAGTATTCTGGGTGACTCTATTTGGAAGGCAGAACAAAACGGATTTCAGGGGAGAAGTCACACTGGGGGATGTACTGAGAAAAATCTGACCAAAAAGTAAGACAGATCCACAGTTGAGTGTGTTCACTGAGAAATCCAAAGGCAGCGTGTGTGTGTGTGTGTGTGTGTGTGTGAGAGAGAGAGAGAGAGAGAGAGAGAGAGAGAGAGAGAGAGAGAGAGAGAGAGAGAGAGAGAGAGAAGGGCACAACAACGCTTAAGGGCAGCAAAGAAGAGCTCACAAGTAGCAGCGAGACAAAGATAAGGACAGAAGTCTCAGGAAGGAGTTTAATGAAAACAAAACGCTGAGCTGGCCACCAAGAGGTATTTGATAGTATTTTTGATGTAGCTTCAGGGGCGATGTATGAAAGAGAATACCAGAGTGGTTCTGGAAAGGCAAACATCTGTGTCAGGAATTTAGTAGAGATGAGAAGCAGAACACAACAGGGCTTCAGGGGAATCACTAAACAAACGCAAGGACACAGCGTGGGTCTTTCACACCATGGTTGTGTTTGTTTCCTAGTCCTGGGCCACTCGCTTTCTGACTTTCTCCTGACATTCAGAGAGTCTGTCTTCTCCCCTACATTGGCTTGTTCAGCATTTGGCTAGTAAGAACAGGCCTCTTAATTCTATAACTGCCATTTAGATTTTCAATTCCATCTTAGGACCTGTGGGGTCCTTTTCCTGGTCCTAATGCATTCACTACTCAAATCATGGATGGCAACATTAAATATTTCCCAAATTGATCACCTCTTCTACTTTCTCTTCAGTTAGTAAATCAACTATCATGATGTTCAGATAAGTCTCTTCACTTCTCAGCCGTGGGTCTATGGTGTCTATCTACATGGCTTGTGGAATGTGAACTACCACAGCAGATGAGGCGTCTATGGCATATATAAGATAGATAGCCAGACAGCTATGTCCTTTTTAAAGAGCTCCAGAAAATTCAGATGCAGAGTCAGTTTGGAAGTCACTGAGTTCTAAATATTATCATGGTGATTTATAGGATGTCACAAACAAATTAATCAGAATCTTCTTAGAGTAATGGTTGTACTTCACAGCATATATCATTAAAAAATATATGATCTCTCTCTGAAAACAAGAGATGCATTACCCTAGTTCCTTAAACACAAACAAGAGGTGTGTTACCCTAGTTCCTTAAACACAAACAGGTCTTTTTCAGGGCTTCTATAGCACAGTGGAGGGGCAATAGGAGAAAGGTAATTTCTAAGGCACCCAAGCTCAAACTACCCAGGAAACTCAGGAGACATTAATGCATATTGGCTTAGTTATTGCCACACCTTTACATGATTTCTGCAAATGGGTCTCACGCCTTGTTTTCTCTTCCTTAAAAAAAAAAGAAGAAATAAATAAAACCCACAGTTTTTAGTTTTATCCTCTATAAGTTCTAAAGAGTTCATATAAAATGTGTCATGATGACACATTAAAGGCAAGATTACAGGCACACCATGCCTTATGCTGCTTCCTAAGATTTAAATCAGATCTAACAGAGATTCAGACTGGTAAAGGAACCATGCCTCCCCCCTCCCCAAAACACCCATCTTAACTTTTTTTTCCTTTTTTTTTTTTTTAAAACGTCTTACTATTTAACCTTGGCTAGCCTGAAACTCACTACTTAGGGTGGCCTTGAACTCACAGAAATATCCATCAGAGTGCTGGGATCAGCCTACTTTGATCAGAGTGCTGGGATCAGCCTATCTTAACTGTCTATTTAGACAAGTTTCAGAAGGAGATATAAGGGTGGTGTTGTTATAATTTTGTTTGCTTAAACAGCATTGTTCATTAACAATATAAATAAAAATGAACAAATCTAAAATATTAATAAAAAACTTAGATTGGAAACTGCATCTGCATTAGATATACGTTGTTAGAATGAAATTAAGTGCTATAACCAGAAATCAGAGGTACAATAGGAAATGTTCCCCAACTGCCACCCAGCATTCCTAATCAAGGACAAAGATCCACTGCCAATGGGACTTCAATCTCATTAGGTCAGTGGCACTAACTGCCAGTGGGTATACAATACCACGTTTGGGAAAATATGTCAGTATGCCAACAGACACAGATAGCTAAACCCAAACCTAAGAAATTCCAGGACATTTGACCTGCTTTTTAAATAAATACATAGGCAAACAAAAGAAAACTGGAAGAGGAAGGGATATTAGAGATGTTCATTTATTGCAAAGAGATGCAACCTACTACATGGATAAATGGCTCAACCTTATTTGTATCTAGAAGGATTGAGACATTCAGAAATCTGAAGATGGATAAGAGCAAACTTCTAAACTTTGTGGGACTGTTTTATTTGCAGAGGTTCTCACGTGGCTAGAGTTGGCCTCACGCTCCTCAGGCAGCTGATGCTGACCTTGAACTCCTAATCCTCTTGCCAGTACCGGGCAAGAGCAGGATTAGGCGTGTGCTGCTATACTCAGCTCAGCTACTTCCTTTTGTAAAATTAGCATTTCGATCATTTTTACAGCTATTTATGTTGAGACACTGCTATATAAAAGTTATTCTAAGTTTTATATTAAAAGAATCTCAAGGAGGGGAGGGAAAGTAGAAGGGGTTACACATGAAATGGGATTGGCTCTAAGAAAAAAAGTGATGTACACAGTAGCTAAGTGGGATTCATTATAGGGCTCGATAAGTGTAACAAATGAAAGTAAAGATTCTTTTGAAGAGGGTTTTAAATAACATCATGTGATGAAAATACTCAAGGGCCGTAAAGATGATGTGTTCCTTCTAAGCATTCGTATTCATATAGCCCTCTCTTCCAAAGTCTCAGAATATAAACCATGACTGAAACTTGCTTCTATAGGTAATTTATTAAGAGTGAAAACAGTATTTAACAAGGAAGGCACAGGTATCCCTTACTCTGCTGTAAATTGTTTTCCTAAGTAGATAACAATAATCCAAAGGAAACGTAAACAAAAATGGTCTGAGAGGTAATTAGAAAGTCCAGGAGGAAAGACAGTCAATATTGACAGCCAGGGGTGTCGTCATCACACCCGATCCCTATGGGTAACTAATACACATTTCTGCACAGGAAGACCCTGACTATACAAGGATCTCTTTCTCCACACTTATTTGGCAAAAAATAGAATAACGAGAACCAACAAACTTATGGAAGTTTTCATCTAAGACTTTAGAGGAAAAGCTTTAGGTAAGACCAATAGCACTTTCAAAATTATTAAAGCATTAGTTGTTTACAATAATATAAAATAACATTTGCAGGGACCAGGTTAAAATTGACTCTCTGACTCTCTCTCCCCCCCACCCCAAAGCTCTGCGTAAGTGTGTGTGTGTCAGGACCTCCTGTGGCAGAGTCAGTTTTCTACTTCTAACTACGTGGGTTACAGGAATTGAACTCAGGTTGCCAGGTTTATTAGTAATTAGCAAGTCCCTTTACCTCATGAGCCATCTCATTGGCCTGGCCACAGATTGTGTGTGTGTGTGTGTGTGTGTGTGTGTGTGTGTTGGGTAAATCTTTTTTTGAATCCCATTTTATGTACAAATTTGTTTTTAATTCCACTAGGTACCTCTTTGTTATTCGTTTCATTTTAATGCTTTTATTTTGTTGCATGAGGATGCACATGTAGTGTATGTAAACGTGTGTGCAAGTATATGTGGCAGCCAGAGGACATCAGGCGTTCTGCCTGGGACTGGCTGTTCCCAGAGCCCGCTGCCTGCCACCACATGGCCGGCTACCACCATTTGGGACCTACAGCATTTCTGCTGCCTACTGCCACCAGGGATCTTGCAGCATTTTTTAAAAAAAGAATATTAGTCTCAAAGGAAGCTTGGGTACTAGGGTCCAAACTCAGGTTCTTGTGTTTACAAAGAGAGTCATCTCTCTAGCCCCTAGACTTTTGAACTAAACAGAAAATGGCAGTTTGATCCTGCTAGGAAGAACAACAACAACAGGTTCTAAAAAGAATGGAAAGTGTCTGTAAGACGGCTCAGGAGGGCAAAGGTACTTACTCATTCTCTCTCTGTGTCTGTCTGTCTGTGTGTGTCTCTCTATCTGTCTCTCTCCTCTACTCTCTTTAAATGAACGGGAAGAAGAAGCAGATGTTAGGGTACTTCTAAGAAGCAACAGTGAACAGTGGACAGGTACTGGCAGGTCAGCTTCACAGACATATAGACTGGAGTCCAGAAGCAAGCACACACATTTACTATCCCTTGCTTTTCAATAAAGCAGCCAAGAACTAAATGAAGTTAGAGTCATCTCTCTAACAAGTGGACCTAAGATAACTGCATATCCACCTGCCAAAGGATGATGTCTAATTGGTTTTCTTCGTACTCTTTGGGGGCCCGCCACCCAGCTCCCAAATAAATACACGGAGACTTATTCTTACTTATGAATGCCTGGACTTGGCTTGGCTTGTTTTTAGCCAGCTTTTGTAACTTAAATTATCCCATTTCTCTTTAACTTTATTTTGCCTCTGGGCTTTTTACCTTTCTTTATTCTATATACCTTTCTATCCTTCTTACTCTGTGGCTGGCTGGGTCGCTGGCCCTTGGTGTCTTCCTTTCCTTTATTTCTCTCTCCTCGCTCTCTTTCCTAGAGTTCTCCTACTTATTCTCTCTGCTTGGCAGCCATGATAATATCTCTCCTGCCTAGCTACCGGCCGTTCAACTCTTTATTAGACCAATTAGGTATTTTAGGTAGAGTAAAATAGCTTTACAAAGTTAAACAAATGTAACAAGAAAGAATGCAACACATCTTTGCATCATTAAAAATATACAAATAAGTATTCATGAATGTAACACATCTTAAACTAATAGTCCACCACAACGATGTTAAACCCGCCACTTCATACCACATTCAGAATTAATTAAATACCTAAAAGACCCATTTACAAAAGGTAAACCTATAAAGTATCTAGAAAAAAATAAAAAACTTTGTGATCAAGGACTACACAATATTTCTTAGATATGAAGTCCACAGCCTGATAAAATAAAAGATAGATTAATGCACAGGATTGCATATAGTCGAAGTTAAGACTATGAAGAGAGAAGATACCCCAAAGAGAAAAAGTTTCACATCATCTATGAGGTAAGAACATTTAAAATGGAAATGGACAGGCATTTTCCTAAAGAAAAATTTTAAGTGGTCAATAAATATTCAAATGGAGGGTAAGCATCACTAGTCATCAGGAGACAGAAATATAAACTTCTATGAGATGCCATTTCACACTTGTTAGGGTGTGCACAACCAAATTGGCAGTAACACGTGTTGGTGGGAACATGGAGAAAAATAGAATCCTTATTTACTACAGGAACAAACAGAATAATGTGGCTACTAGGAATAGTCTGTACTTTCCTTAATATATTAACCACAGAGATAAAAAATTAACCGGAAATCTCATTCCTAGGTATAGAACTATGAGAAATGAAAAATTATCCAATATACCTGTACTAAATAACCATAATAGCCCGGGGCTGAGCAGCAGAGTTCAGGGCAGCACAGTAAACTCGTGGCAGAAGCATCAGCAGTAAATGGATGAAAATGCTAATCTGTCCAGGGCTCCTTAATGCAGTGATGAAACGCTGCACAAATCTGATACTACAATTTAAAAAAATAAAGAAAATATTCTTCGACTAAATGAATTTGAACTTAACTGCTAGCGTTCCTTTTTCTTAATCCTCTGAAATAGTTATGACTGATTTCTTCTACACCAGCAAGCCGGCTCAGGGGGTAAAGGCCCAATGATGTAAGCCTAGAACTCATGTAATGGTGTAAGGAGACAATCAACTCTACAAAATTGTTCTCTGACCTCCACAAGCATACCATGGCAAGCGCACGGGAACAAACACACAATCAAAGAGGGAGACAGACAGAGAGAGAATTTCCTCTAATTGAAAAATAGCAAGCTAGGGCTGGTTGGTACAGGCTTTTAATCCCAGCACTCAGGAGATCAAGGCAGGTGGATCTCTATGAGTTCAAGGCCAGCCTGGTCTATAAAGCGAGTTTAAACGTGGCATGAGCCTTTGACATATAAGAATACTGAAGGGTTTCTTGCCCAGGGACCAGCTTAACCAGTCTCCTGAATCACTAGAATGCTGTTATTTTTCACTGATCTAAAAGGTTAGAGAAGAAAAGATTCAGTTAACTAAAAACGAAGGGTATCTGGAAAGGTTTCCTTAAAAGGGGATGATTTATAAACCACAGTTTGATTAAAATATATTTCACTAATCAAAGGGAAATTTACACAATACAAAAATCTCCTTAAAATTCACATTACCTCCAAGGGAAGCTCAGGGCTGTTTTTACTTCTGAACAGATCCTAAAAAGAAAGATTTGCTAACTATTTCAAAAATGTTTTCTATTTAAGAGAAACTTTAACAAGTCATTCTTGTAAATAATGAGAATGCTGTCCTCCCCATGGGAGTATTTTCTACTTCAATGTTTCTAAGAATACACAGGGTTAAAGCCATGTAAAATAGATTTTCTCACAGTTGGAGAGAGCAAAACACCACAAATAGGAAACCGAACAGCTAGAGGGTCAGGACACTAGACTTCCAGGTCAGACTTCTGGTTGCAATTAAGCAAAATTCCTGCAAATATTTCTAAGGAAATAATATTTTGGGTGTCCACTTTCAAGGCTTGCAACTTTAATTTTCTTCAGTAGTAACTTACATGGCAGCTATCTGTATGTACATAAACACGTTCATAGAATACAGAAACATAAATCATATATTTACTTGAACATATATTATCTATGACACTAGGAATGAAATTTGGTTGGTCTTAGCTTAAAACTGAAAACTTATACCACTTCTAGGTAAACATCCCCTTTCCACCCACTTAGATACAAGGACTCCTGTATCCTGAGCTGGCTTTGAACTCACTATGTAGTCAAGAATGACTTTGCTTTAATCTTCCTGTCTCCATCTCCTAAAAGCTAGGATGATAAGCATGTACCATCACACCTGGTATATGTAGCACTGGGGACTGAATTCAGGGCTTTGTTTAAGCTAGGCAAGTAAGTACTCTATCAGCTGAGCTACAGGCCAGCCCAGGCATTCACGTTTTCACACTTGAGGTTATGCTGAGTGTTTTTGTTGTTTTATTATTTTTCAATAACATGTAGACAGAACTTTTCTAAGGCAGTTCACAAAACAGATTAGACCACATTTCCACCAGCTTATATGGTCGATGGTAAAATAGTTTTAAAAACTAGAAACTGATAGAAGTTTTGGTATTGAGAGCCCAGTGGCAGAACAGCAAATCTAAATGAGCTAAAACTCTGAGGGCCCTGCAGCTGGCCAGTGTGTCTCCAACTGCTTCCAGAGGAATAATCCAGCAACTACCCAGGTGGACATCTCACTCAGAAATTTGTGGTAAATTCCTTTGGAGATAGGATTAATATTTATGGTGGTAGAGGGCACATGCAACCCCAGCCAATGTTCAGAAACTATCATAATTGATATTAAATTGTGCACATGTACTTGCACAGGTTGGAAAAATAGTTAGCAGAAAATGCTTAGTTACCGCAAATCATCATTTTAGATTCTCTACTTTTATTATAAATATAATCAGAAAAATTAGGGGGTTACATTAGGGAATCTGAGAATGAAAGGTCTTTAGTTTTAATTTCTGTGTAGGTAATTGTCTCTACTCTTCAGGATGCATTTAGCATTTAGCTAGCAACTCTCAGTGCCAAGAATAAATCAAAGTATATTCTTTTATACCAGTTTTCTATAGTCACCCTTCATGCCTTATAGAATCAGAGGGACCTTACTGGCATTTAATCTGTTAGATTTCTACCCTTTTCCTCTCTCCCTCCCTCCCTCCTTCCTTCCCTTCTTTCATCCTTCGCTCCCTCCCTGTGTGTATGCAAATATGAGTGCTTGCTCATGTATGAAGTGTGTGTATGTGTGTAGACCAAAAGAAAAGCTCCAGTCTCTAGCTACATCTTTTTTGAGGCATGGTGTCTCTCTGGCCTGGAACTGACCAAGGAGGCTGGTCTGGCCACTCAGTGAGCCCTAGATATCTGCCTGTGTACCTCCCACGTACTGGAATTACAAGCATGAGTTCCATGCCCAAATTTTATTTACCTGGATTCTGCGGATCAAACTTAGGCCCTCATGCACGCCTTACACACCAAGCTCTCTCTACCTGTTTTCTCTTGTAAGCACTTATGAGTATTATTAACCTTAGCAACACGAAACTCAATTCCTGGGAACTTTAAAACCTTGGAGGTCCTGGCCGGAGTGGAGGTGGGGAGTGGTGATGCAGCACAGACAAGCTGATAAATGGCCAGACACGTACTAGACGTGAGAAGGCTACTGCCACGGTGCAGTGGACACAGAACTATCCAGAAACACACAGGTTATGGGAGCGCTTCCTTATATCCTGTCGCCTGGTACATAAAATTATATGCTGCCTGGATAAGAAAGGGTCACTGCATTATATCAGAGAGAAGAGAACACTGCTTTAAATCTGTCAAACACACTGGTCGTCACCTCCCTAGGCTTTAGCCAAGGAGAACACGGCCTAGCAGGGAATCTCACTTTCCCCCTCTACTTCTGCCCTTCTCTCCAATACATACACACATATTAGCTACGCAGCAACTAGACAACTTGGATAACATAACACCAACACGCCAATGTAACATGTTCCCAACATGCTGCGTTAGACCATGGTTTTCAATGGTGAGCGTTGTTCTCATCTGCTGGGTAGAAGTGAAGAGCCACGAGCCTTGCATTGAGTTGTCAGCACTGGAAATGGTGACATTTCTAGTTAACGCTGGCTGTAGCATGGCGAGCAGGCAGCTCGGTGGTAAAGTACATGCCCTGTGTGCAAAGCACTAGTTTGGTCTGCAGCATGCCTAGACAGCCCTGTCAGAACTGGAAATATAACAAAAAGATCCCTAAGAGAAGAGATTTTTGTTTTGGTTTTTTGGTCCCATTTCTATGTCAATTTATGAGCAGGAAACTTTCTCTTCCACTATTTTCCTTCCAGTTTTAACAGACAGGAGTGCTAACCAGTTCTACTTACTCCTACAAGTGGCATGTCTTTGGAAAATCTAGTAATAAATCATTGGTCTGCGTGGAGGTGGTAAAGGGCAGGCCTCTTACTCAATTGTACAATTCCTCGGACAACATTCTTTTTCGTTTATTTGAATTTTTTTCATTTTACATATGAACCCCAGTTTCCCCTCCTTCCCCTTCTCCCACCCTCTTTTACCCCCATCCCATTCCCCATCCACTTCTCTGAGGGGGTAAAGGCCTCCCTTGGGGAGTCAACAAATTCGGGCACACCAAGCTGAGGCAGGACCAAGCCCCTCTTCCCTGTATCAAAGCTGAGCAAGGTATCCCTCCATAAAAATGGGCCCCCAAAGGCTAGTTCATGCACCTGGGATAAGTCCTGGCCCCACTCCCAGGGCCCTACAACAGATCAAGCCACATAACTGTCAGAGGGTCTAGTTCAGTCCCATGCAGGTTCCCCAGCTATGTTCACAGCAGCATTATTTGTAACAGCTAGAACCTAGAAACAACCCAGATGCTCCTCAACTGAAGAATGGATAAAGAAAATTTGGTACATTTACACAATGGAGAACACACAGCAGTAAAAACAACAACAACAACAACACTTTGAAATTCACAGGCAAATGAATAGCTCTAGAAAAGATCCTGAGTGAGGTAACCCAGACCCAGAAAGACAAACCTCTGACAACATTCTTACAAACCAGTGTTTGACAACAAAAATCCTTCTAGCATCTAAGACTCCTGGGGGCTGTGTAGAGTCACTGACATGTAGCAACTTAAATTGCAAAATTTGCAGTTGTAAAAGTGATCAGATTTAAGCAGATGCAAAAGTAACAGGAGACTACAATGGTCACAAGAACTCCAACAAAAGTAACAGGGGACTGCAATGGTCACAAGAGCTCCAACAAAAGTAACACGGGACTCGAATTGCTACAAACACCCCAGCAGGGGCTGGAAGTATAACTTGAACCTAAGCGAAAGCAACATGGGTTTTGTTTCAAGAAGTCTCTGTGATGCTCAGGCTGTGAGATCAGGGGGGAAGGGCCGTGGGAGTGAGAGCAGCAGTCCACTCACTGGCCAGTGAGATCACTCTAATAAAGTCTATACGGACAGCCAGAGCACTGTCTCCAGTGGGTCAATCAAGCACCTCATGGGCTGAACACAACACTCCTCTGTTCACAGACCCGTCTCTGAGCACTTCTGTATTTCATTTTGTACAAAACGCAGTAAACAACGGACGAGACACCTGCAGCGCCGCAGCATCCCTCCCTGTCGGGTGGCTGAGCCAGGTGGGACCGCTGTTTGCTTTCCACTTACTGTGGTAAGAGGTGAAGACCACCTCCCCTGCATTTGAGAAAGAAAAGCATCTCCAGCTGTCGCTGCTGCTTCAGCACACTTTTAGTAAAATGTCTAAAACTTCAAGCTTTACAAGTTTCCCATTCTTGGAAAAACAATCTCTGCTGATGCCACAGTGACACTCACGAGAGGGCTTACAGGCTCTTACTTTCATTACTGTCCTTTTAAGTTTTTTTGTATGTGGGTGAAAGTTTAGAAAATATTTTGACCGAATACATTATGGGAAAAAATGTAAATAATGGCCAAAACTATTTAAACCATGTGTAAAAAAGAAGACATATGCTTTCACTATGTTCTACGGCAGACTAGAGAAGTCCATTTTAATTCTCAAGTGGCTGCGATCAGAAAAAAAACACTGTGTGAAAACTGAGAACATTTAACAGAGCAGGTAACTAAAAATGGACCGTGCTGCCTTACTATCCAGAAACCACACAAGTGAGCGTTTCCTCCTCTGTCACTTCTCCCCTGCTCGGGAGAGTCAGACAGGGCCTACACCCCCTCTGTCTGTGACTGAAGCACACTTATTCCTGCTGTGGGTGTGCACTCAGAGCTCCAGAGTAGGAGCCCAATCAACACCAGAAGTGATGATAAAAATCGCATCTATCAAGGGCCTGTGTTTGTTGAGATTTAGCAGTTGCTGGATGGATGATGTATGGTCTTTTTTTTTTTTTTAAATTGCCTTTAAAATCGGAGAGAAGCGGCAGCTGAAGGAAAGCACATAGGTGGTGAGTTACAGACCGTTTGCAGGCTTTCCTGAGAGTGCCAGGGGTCTCCTGAGGAAGGGCTGGGCTCACGGGAAACGGGTTTCACTTCCAAAATTTATTTTAATTAGGAAAAGGCTCTGTTTTCGATAAGCTGGGAAAATAAATACACAACAAAATGCCACATACACATCTTCACTCACAGGGACATCGGGGAGTAGAGCTCACCACAAGCCCGAGTCTGGACAGCAAAGAGAAAGCTTTCTTTGGCAGGACCTTGTGTTGCATCAGGCACTGGGGAAGGGAGGGGAACGTTTCTCAGACAGAGGGAAGAATAGGAAGAACTTGCTTGTTTTGGCCAATCTTGTCTTTTTCTTCTCTTGTGTGAACACCCGTTGATTCTCTAACACGGTGGTGAAGTGCCCCAGCACCAGAGGCTACAAAGGAAGTAGGTGGAGAGGAAGCCTTAGTCCTCCTGCCCTGGTCACTCACATGCCATACCTGGGACGATGCCACAAAAGGATGAGCAGATGGGTGTGCATTTTGGCTAGAGACTGCAGCTAAGATTTTTGGGGAGTAGTCAACTGAGAAGAACAGTCATGGAAAAAGCTTCGGCAGGCAGAAACCACAGTACCCAGGGAAATTTAATTTGTCTTACACTTTTCCAAAGGGCTGGGTTTCTTAGATGTTAGCTGAAAGAAAAGGTTACATAGAATAGAGTAATAAGTTAAAAAGTTCTTACTGCTCCACAAGCATAAATGGACTGCTATCTTTACAGACAATTTATCGCACCAAGTACTTTGAAGTAGGAGATGAGCTATTTGGATGTCTCTTTTCCTGTCTCAAGATCAGAGGCGGGATATGCAAAGTCTAACACAAAGATACACATATGGTAATAAAAGCAGAACACTGCTCCTGTGTCTAAAGAGCTGAGCTTTAATAACAAGATTTTTTTTTTATTTAAAGAAAGCATATGTACACACCACTCGCCTTAAGGGAGACACAAGACAATCAGACATTAGATGGCTGTACTATCCCCAGCCACTGACATTTCAAAGTCACATGACCTTTGCACAAGTTACACAACTCCAAGCCTGCTTCTCATCTTCAGAGGAAAGGTCAGGAATGGGGGCTATGGGCTGGAGCCAGAGTCCAGCAGTGAAGCACTTGTGTAGATATAGAAAGCCTCAGTTTAATCCCCACTAATGGGGACGGAAAGTGGCTAAAAACACCTGTGTCAGGGGTTGCCTTGGCTGTGAGTCAGACACCAGCACAGCTGACACTGGGGATAGACGGACACTCCGTAGCAGGCACTAGTAGGCAGATGCTTAGGCTTCCCAGAGGGAATGGCTTAGGGGATACCATTTTCTGTCCCTTTGTACTGGGTGATTCCCCTGTCCTGCAATCTTACGCTGGGACAGGATGTGGTTTTGGAACATGAAAGGCAGTTTACTGATTTGTAGTCCACAGACCACCACCTCTGCTGCAGTGGCAACAGACCAGAAGCATCCTCAAGAGACAGGTGACCAACAAGTAGCCACAATTCCTCAGTTTTTCCCAACACTGTGCTCCTCCCCAGTGTCTGACAACACCAGGGCCCTGTCCTGGAATAATGAGAGTTTGCCAAGAGAAAACTCTTGAAAGGCTACATGTATAAAAGATGAGAGTTGGGAGAGCATTGTATTCTGTGGACTACTGATTAGTCAATGTAGAAGGACAAACTGAAGACTAGCCAGGGAGCTCTCCAGGTATGCTGGTCAAGGCCATTGGGGCACTACTCCCCTCTCTTCAGGGAATAAGGACTTCCTGTAAGCTCAGTGTCTCATAGATCTCCCTGAGATCCTCCAAAGTCTATAGGATTAGATGATTAGCTTCCCAGCATTCTTCTTAACAGTCAGATTTTACCTTACCTTAACTGAAGATGAGAAGGTCATTCTCATGACTGTCCAATAAAAAAAAGACAATTGAGAGGACTGGGCTCCTTTACCAGAACTCAGCTGTAAGGTTTACTGAGTTAGACCCAGCCAAACATAGCTTGGTAAAAGGATGCTAAGAGAATGGTAATCTACATTCAAGAAGATCTGCCTAAGAATGGCACACCCTACCATTTGATTTCCCCTGTTCTCCCAGAATCCTCTGCAAAATGGTGCCTGGCCAGTGTGGGAAGAGCATTGCCATAAAGTCCTTGGATGAGCCTCCTTTAGGGTTAGAGACAACCTCAGAGCATCAAGAACTGGAAGAACTAATGATTAGAACAGATGGTGTCTGTAAACCTCCAAAGCCCTGGAGAAGGAAGTCATGTGATGACTGAATGGCTAAAAATACTGAGGCAAGTAAAGGCCATAACTGCATAAATCACTTAGTCAAAATAAGACAATGGACTGATAAAAGTCAGTGGTCTTATGTAATCAAACACTACTCAAATGTAGCAGCCTTATATAACAATGGGGAGGTTTGCTGGAATGTGAAGCATCGGCCAGGACCTGATGGAAGCAGGCAAAGCTTGTAGGCTCAAGGATGAAAAGTTTACTCTGATCAGAATATGTATTGTCCTGGCAAAATACATGGTGTTAGGAAACAAATGTAGGAGGGACAAGCTCAGCAAACACTTGCTTTATGCCTTCCTGATTCTGCTAAATCCAGGACTCAGTGGAAATCTTTAACACATAAGACCATCCAGGGGCTGGTAGGGAAGCTCAAAGTGCCATTTAACTACTTCAGGCTCCTCAGCCATTACACAGAGGCTGGGAGAGGCCCAAGGAAGAAGTGAAGTGGTGGCTAATGACAGCACACAGGGAAAAGGGACCCTACGGAGAAAATATAGGAATATCACCAGTCCCATCTACTGAGCATTCTGTCTGTCTGTCGGTCTCTCCCCCCTCCTCTGTTTCTTTGAGACTGGGTTTCTCTGTGCAGCCCTGGCTTCCTGGGAACTCAATCTGTAGATTAGACTGATCGTGAACTCAGAGATATGCCTGCCTCTGTCTCCTGAGTGCCAGGATTATGTGTTACTACCACCCTGCCCCACTGAGCATTCTCAAAGTTAGTGGAACAAAAATCAAGGATAATCCTGTCAAGGCAGAGCTACTAATAGCTAGAGCACCCTACAACCCAACATGAAGACTCCAGGTCAGCTAAAGACACAGGAATCGAAAACACATTAGAAGAGAGTAACAGATGGTAACTACATGTTTCATGATTACAATAATATTAGTAATAATAATAATAATAATAATAATAATAATAATAATAATAGTACCTGAGACCTGCACCCATATGGTGCCTGTGACCTCCTTGCAGCATCAGGTGCAAGAACTAAGACAGGCATTTTTGCTGTTTTCCATTTGTTCTATTTAAAACATGGTGGTTATAGTTAGTATCAAAATTTAGACAATTAGCAAATATGGGCTATGAATAAACTAGAGATGGTTAAATGCATAAAACTATCACTCAGAACCCCTGTGGTAGAGTGGAGCTGGGCTTTAGAACTTTATCTATTTGAGGAGGACATATCCTGTATAGCTGGAAATTGATGCGTATGTGTGTGTGCGCGCACGCGCGAGCGTGGGGTGGGGGGAACAGCTCGTTGTTATCACTTGGAAACTCATGGAAACAGGAAGATAACAGTAAATTTTCAGTTGATAAACTCCACCCAATCAAAGGTTGGACTTTTCGTCTTTACAATATTTTAATAAAGTCTATATTCCCAGGGTAAAAGCCAAATGTTTTGTCTCCATAGACTTATCCGCAGCTACAGAACAGATATGAGATACAGTTTTGTTGCATAGAGCTTGGCCAGGCGCTGACCAATTTCTTCTGGCTGGGCAGAGGCTTTGGTACTATGTCCTGAGTTTTACAGATGAACATCAGTTTTGTGCTAAAATGGTATGTATCCTGAAGCTGTCCCCATCCCGTGCCAGAAGCTGTGCTTCAGAACAGTGACTGCTGGCCCTCAGAGATCCCATCAGCTTCAACCAAGAGCCAGATACACTCTGGCTTGTGTCAAGGAAAGAAGAATTGAAGAAGGATATTAAACTATAGCTTCTGACCAAAAAGGATCTCAAGCTGAGGGCCGTCAATTTTGTTTTCAAATGACTATTTTGGCAGTAGAGGTGTGGATGAATTAGAAGGAGAACCTAGAGGCAATGGCAGTAAGTCAGTAACTGATTATGAAGGGATGGCAATAGGAAAAGAAGGAAGGAAGGAAAGAAGGAAGGAAACATGAGAGGAAAGGAGGGAGGGAAGAAACGAAAAAAGGAAGGAAGGAAGGAAGGAAGCAAGCTAGCAAGCAAGCAAGCAAGCAAGCAAGCAAGCAAGCAATCTAAAACAAGCCCAAACTGCAGGCATTTGTACAGTCCAGTCAGTGAGCACATAAAAACATAAATGACGATAAAAGAGCACAATTCTCCTGGTTGAGCTTTAGTCTGCTGGTCTGGCAAAGACGGAAGTCATTGGTCATACCCAGTTCTGGCTAGAGGAAAGAGCTGAGGTGACGCCGGTGGGAACTGAAGGTGACGTCTTTCTGAAGACTCCCTCATGTCACTACTGTAGCCTGACCTGAAAGGGCTTTCCAGATGACTTATGAAGGATGAAGCTAATATCTGTATTATGCTGCTCATTGACTTTGTGAATTATCTTTGTGCTTTTTATTTTTATAAAAGATTAAGGAAACAGCCTCGGAGGAGCTTATGCAGTTGTTATAAAGAACATTCACAAAGCATGAATAAGATTAATCTTATTAGAGCAATGAGCAGAGTTATGAGCTTGTAGATTTCGGCTTACCCAGGATTACACATTCAGTTTACATGCCATGCTGAGGCATGTTACCCTGATATGGATCTGGAAATGGAAAAGAGAAACTGGCCCACGGTGAACCTGTCAGCTGAGAAGAGTGATCCGGTGGGAGAGAGAACTGTGTAGCATTCATGCCTGGAAAACAGTATGTGGGGAGGGTGAACACCCAGGAGACAGTTCTCTGCAGCAAGGCAATCTGGGAAGGAGGCTCTAGGGGTGCCAGTCAGCTTTCCCCTCACAGGGAGGGAGGAAGGCAGGTAAGTAGAGCACCGCTCAGTTAGGATGCAATATGGTGTGGGCGACGTAAGTGCCAAACAACACGTGGTCAGAGAAAAGGGGAAATGAGGAAATTGATGAAAAAAATAAAACTTTTGAGTTGGAACATTGTTGTCAGACAGGGGAGAAGCTATTACAGTGAGGACACAGAGGAAGAAACAAAGCAGGTCTGTAGGAAATGAGAAAGGCCAGGCAAGTCACAGCAATTACTGACCTGATGAGAAAAGGAAAGATGAAGGGATTAATGGATCAATCACCTACACACATATATATTGCTGCTTTTGCATGCCACGAACTGCCTTGGTTATGGAGAGACAACAGAGAAAATACAGGGCAGAATTGGTCTGTGGGAGGCTCACACATGTGTGGAAAGACAGATGTTTATCAAATGGTAGAAGGTGAAGTTCAGAGTACTTGTGATCTACAGATAGGATGACTGTCCTGAGTGAACTCTGACTAGAGAGCTGAAGACAACACAGAATAGGGAAAAACGAGGCTCTAATTTGAGCAAAGGCTCCAGGACAATGAAACATTACAAGAAAAGAATTAAAGGCATTTAAACAAGAAGGAAAATAAACGTGCAGGACCCCAGGGGGCTTGGCCTTTATCTTAGAGACCCCGAGGATATCCTGAATGGGTTTCTACAGATCTTCACAAGAGCAGACATGAGATTTTAAGGGATGGCCCGACTACAGTATGGACAGAAGGTGGCACACTGACCATATGGAAGGAAGCCAGAGGGGTTCCTGCTACAGCGGTCCAGGTGAAGTGGGAATCCAGACCGGCTGGTGGTTACAGGGAAAGACACTGGCCATGGAGTGACCCTCAACAGATATGCTCAGAGGCTGTTAGAATGAGAGAAGAGACAAAGCATGGGGCTTTCCTATAAAGCTTACTTTCAAAGAGTGAGTGATGAAATATTCTATTGGCACCATCCTGGTTTCCTCTGGTTATACTATCATCTCACTACACTAAATGCAATTTTATACCACTAATGGTCACCAGGGGCTACACAAAGCACAGAGGACCTGGTTTGTTGTTGTGCAACTAGAGAAAGTCAAGAGCAGATGATAACAGAGAAGTCATTTGCAGGGGACTGGGAGATGGCTTGGGGATTAAAGCACTTCCTGCACAAGCATGGCACAAAGATTCTGATCCCACAGCCCATGTAAATGTCAGTGGGCACAACTGCCTCCCTAGAATTCCTGCCTGGGAAGATGAGGATAGGGGATCCCTAGAGCAAGAGCACTCATACCAATGAGTTCTGGGTTCAACTAAGAAAACTGGACACAAAGGATGGGGCAGAAGAGTAGACAGTGATCATTTCTGACATCAGCCTTGTGCTGCCACATGCATGTTTGCACACACTTGTATACACAGACATACACTCAACATGCTTAAACACACATCCATCAATATCTTTAAAGAGCTCTTCTAGGCTGGGTGTGGTGCATGCCTGTAATTCTAGTATTTGGGAGGCTGAAACAAGGATATCAAGTTTGGGGCTAGCCTGGACTCTGAACAACTCAGGTAATCATGCTCAGAAAAAAAAACGAAAAGGAAAAGAAAAAGCTGTAGCTCATACAGCTAGTAAAACACTTTCAGAGTCTATGTGGCCCCAGTAACTAACTAACACTCTCTCTCTCTCTCCCTCTCTCTCTCTCTCTCTCTCTCTCTCTCTCAAGTTCACAAAACTATAAACATGAAATCCAACTCTGAAGTTACAAGCATGTGTATTACTAGAATGTTAACTGTACTCTTCTTTAGAACAGTATCAGATGCAATCTAATTCTACCAATAAATTATGAGCACTGACGTTTAATAGAATACTTTGCAGTCATCAAAATAGCAATGTGGACCTGGAACAAGTCAAAACAATCTTGAAAACGAGTAACAAATTACAAGACTTAAGCTTTCTGATTTCAAAACTTACCACAAAGCTATAGTATATCAAGAGGCTGCAGCGCTGGCACCAGTGGCAGACACAAACAACTGAAGCAGAAGAGAAAGCTCAGAAATAAACCGGCATCAACGCTCAAATGATTAGTGACAAGATTACCAAACCCATTCAGTGTGGAAAGTAGTCTTTTAACAAATGATACTAAGAGAACAAGACATCCACATGAAAGTGGGTTTTAACTTTAATTTACATATAAAAAGTAACTCACATGGGGTCAAGTTCCTAAATAAAATGGCTAATTTTTAAAATTTCATAGAACTTCTGCTTTTAGAGGAAAAGTTTCACAAGACAGGACTTGAAGAAGACTTCCATAGGCATAGCATCACAGGGCCGGGAACAAAGGAAGAAAATGGCATTCTGGCTTTATCACATTCAAAACAATCTATGCACCAGGGTAAATCATCAAGAGCGGGAAAAGACAAACCAGAAAATTTGCAAAAATATTTACAAATTACATATTTAATAAGGAATTAATATGCATAATATACAAAGCCTTCCAACAACAACCTCCCCCCTCCAAAAAAAGCCCAGTTAAAAATGGACTAGAAATATAGACATTTCTTCATAGAAGACATATGAATAACCAATGAATACATAAGAAGATGGCCAGTGTCACTAATCACGAGGGAGCTGACAAAACAAAAACAACAAAACAAACCAGAGTTAGAGATTGCTTTACATATATTAAGATGGCTATTATCAAAATATTAAGAATAAGGGTTGGCAAAGATGTAGGGAAATGGAACCCTCATGCTGGTGAGGATGTAAAAATGATGCAGTCATGGTGGCAAACAGTATGTTAACCTCAGAAACAAAATCAAAATAATTATCCCATTGTTGTTTGGGTTTCTGTCCTGCCTGGTTTCTGTCCTCCCAGCAGGTCCCACAGCCGTTTAGCCCCAAAGAAATCACACAGAGGTATATATTAATGATAAACTGATTGGCCCATTAGCTCAGGCTTCTTATTAACTCTTATAACTTATATTAACCCATTATTCTTATCTATGTTAGCCAAATGGCTTGGTACCTTTTTCAGAAGAACAATCACATCTTCCTTCTTTTGTGGTTGGGACAGGACTGGGGAGGAATGGGCTTCCTCCTTCCCAGAATTTTCCTGTTCTCATTGACCCGCCTCTACTTCCTGTCTGGTTGTCATGCCTATACTTCCTGCCTGGCTATTGGCCAATCAGCATTTACTTAAAACATAATTGATAGAATATAGACAATTGTCCTACACCACTCCATGATCCAAAAATTTCCAAATTTATATTCAAAAGAGCCAAAAAGCTTGAAAAGATAATTTGTATATGAGTGTTTGCAACAACAATGTTCATAACAGCCAAAACATGGAAACACTTTGTCAGTAGATGAATGAACAGGTACTGTGACATATACTGGAAGATGATACAAAATGTGAAATTGTGATAAATGCAGCTGTAAGAATGATAAAAATGTATCTGTAATGGAAATAACACAGAGAATAAAATGACAGACATTATATGGCTTCATTCACGAGACACTGATGTAGAAAGAACAAGAGTGTCAGAAAGTGAGACCTCCATGACCAGGGGCTCGGGCAAGAGGATGAGGACACATTAGTCATGCCTGCAGAGTTTCAGACTAGACAATGAAAAGTTTCTGGAGATTGGTAAAAGTGATAACTGTACAAAAATATGTGCATATTTATCCTGCCAAAAGTGTACACTTGAAAGTTTTTGAACAGTAAGTTTTATCTGCATTTTACAACAACAGTTTATAATGGTGATATAATGGAAAGGTTACAAAATTGTATACACAATAAGATCACTTTCTCTTTTAAAAAAAATCAATAAACCTTTTTCTCACACAAACCTGAGGACATTTTCTTGCCATATTGGGACCAAAACTGTCTGTGAGAGAATCTGGGTACTGAGTATTTAGTCTCTTCCCTCAGCAGTCAGGGCTGGGATGGGAATGGAAAGGTTGGCTTGAATTCTGATCAAGCCACCTACTGTAACACCTGTGACAGAGATAGGAGTCTTAGAATCTGGATCCATTCTTTTTCCTGTTGCACCAGATAAAATGTGAGATTGGCCAGGTCTACTTAAAATTCTTAACAACACTGAGTGGCAAATCAGAGAGCATCATCTAAAGCTGTGGTTCTCAATCTTTCTATTTCTTCAATACAGTTCCTCATATGGCAGTGACCCCCCAAATAAAATGTTTTGTTGCTACTTCATAGCTGTAATTTTGCTGTTACAAATTATAATTTAAATATCTGATACAGAACCCCCGTGAGGTCGAGACCCATAGGTTAGTAGTCACTGAGAAGCAACATTGTTTGGTTTGAAAATGTCATTTTCTTAAGACTTTCAGTTTGGGTGACAAAAACTACTTGTTTATTTATCAGCTATAAAAGGTGAGTTCTCTGGATCAAGAAAGGTTCAGAGAAATACATAATTCAGTATTTTTCTTAAACAGGTGTGCTGTTAGCATAACGGGGTTCACAATCGTCTACCCACTGTAGTCTGATAATTACCATGTTCTCACTGTATTTGTACCACAGGCTTCTATGAAATGCTGATTTTAAGTGAGAAACAAACAATGAAAACAAAACAGAAAATCAAAGCAGAAGACTGAGAAAACAGAAAAAACTTGGGGTGGAGGCCACAGGAGCTAAGTCTGGATTTGAGCTCTGCCACTCATCCCTTACGAGGGTTCTCACTCAGTATGCCCCTACATCACTATCACAGCCACCAAGCTAAGCACTGGGGACAGATGAGGGGAAGGCACTAAATAAGCCCCAGTCTCTGTCCTGAGACGACCCTGTACTTGATCAAGCCACTGAACCTACAGACTCTTGTTTCCTCACCTGCGCCATCACAGATAGAATCTCAGAGATGGTGCCCTTTAGGTTTGGGAGCTAGTAGCCTGCTATGAAGGGGTTGCTCTGCGTTCTGTGAATATAATGTCATCCCTGGTCTCTACCAACAATGGGCCAGCATCCCACCCCTTGCCAGTAATGGCAACCAAAACTCTCTGCACACATCTCCAAATGTCCCCTGGGAATAACACTGCTCCTGTTTGAGAACATCTGAGTGACATATGGAAAAACATTTTTAAAAGCATAAGACACTGAATCAACTTATGTCAGTATTAATATAAATCCATTTGTAAGATTATTTGTCAAAAAAACAAAACAGACCTTTAAAATTTTACAGTTTCCTTAAGAATGTTTTACTTGCTATTTTTATATATTTTGCCTTCCATTAAAAGCCCTTTAAGGCTTTTTGGTGAATTTTTGTTACTCAAACACAGTATCTTCTTTACAGCATATTTTTTCAATGTATCACTATGCTAACACAACAGAGTCAAATGTAATTGCAATCTCTACAAAGCAGAAATTTTATTTTCTTTGTCCAAAATCTCAGAGCTTGTTGCCTACCTTTTAAGGACAAGGGACTGGATCTTGTGAATTCTGCATTTGATGGCCTGTGCTGTTTATAAATGCCCACGTACTCCTTAACTCTGGAATCAATGGTTTCTTTTAACAGCAAACAAACTTCCTAAAGTAAATTTAAAACAACAGACATATCAAGTTTAATGCAATGCAAAGAAGAAAAGATTATACAAACTGAAAAGGCAAATGCTGGCATTTAGTTAGCTTTTGAACCTAGCTGTGAACACAGAAAGGAACACTGTACAGCCTTCTGGAGTGCAGTGCACAGAAAATGGGCTATCAAAGACAGCTCCATGGCTGGTGTTGGCTCTGCCTGATGATGTTCTCTCTGCCTTAGTTTCACAATTCCAAATAAAGATTTAAAAGCTTACTTCAAAAGCAGGGTACAGCTTCAAGAATGTTTTCATATAAGTATCAGTCCATCACACTGTGATGGATGGAGGGGATAAATCCCATGGAGCTTTCTACACGGTTCAGCATGGGACTCAGGGGTACTCAGAGACGCAGAAAGGAGTATAAGAACACTCCTATAGTCAGGATGGGTGGCATGGGGACAGGTCACAGAGGCCACTAGCTCTGGCCCTACTATCCCACTGCACTCTTGTTCTGCCTGCAGATAAAGTGTTACCTGATGTTATTTGTGTAAGAAAAGCCAGAAACTTCCATTTTCCAGCATGGTTTAGATTTATTTTTTAAATTTTATTGCTGAGCAAACAGCATCATTCATTAGTTTCTGGCCTTGGGTTTACAAACACAAGAGATCAGAGTGGTAGGTTAAAGAGAAGCAGGGAGGGGCAGTATGACCTTCTCACTCTTGTGATGATGTCGTAGACCCAATTACTTTCCAAAATCACATTAATAGTCTTCATTCATGAATGATAAAAGTAACTTCTCATGTCTCTGGTGTAGATATTACTAGGTAGCCGAACCAGGCCTGAATTCAATTTCAGCATGCAGAATTATCATTCATTTCTAGAGATATCAGTTGGCATGTAATATTTGCAAAGAACAGAAACAAAATAAATAACTCAGAAATCCAAATGTACAATGGGTATCAATATTTTGTGTAGTGTTTCCTGCATTACCAGAAAAGTGTAGTTTACCTTAAGAAATTAGGGGAAGCTACATATAGGACAGGTACTTTAAAACTAAGATCCTAGATCAATGTCCAGCAGTTCTGTAGCAGATTCAGAGTTGTTCTGGTCACCTCAAACTTGTTCCACTTGTTTCTCAGAAAGCCAGCACAGGTTAATCACTGAGATTCTTCCTAATTACAGCATGAACCAGGTTTTTGGCTGCTCGCTCCTTTATTGCAAATATCCCTTAAACAGGATATAAAATCCTTGATTTAACACAAACATAGACATTTCTACATAAAATGCAAATGCCAGTCTCCTCTTTCTTTTTATTTGCAGCTAAATGTGGAATATAAAGATAGCATTTACGGCTGAATGCTTGGCACTGCTCACACAACACAAAGGCAGCCTGGCCTCGTACTGTTGTTCTAGCAATTAAATGATTTTTGCTTCACATGCAGGGTTCAAGTATGACTGAGCTAGAAAATATGTGGAAGACACACAAGGCAACAAGGATTGCTAAAATTTGGCCATAAATACCCTATAAGGCTAGAACTAAAAATAGCTAGACAAAAATAGAGCCCATACACATGAAGTTTCTCACTATATTCCAGGCGTTCCTTATGGGAATCAGGTTTCAGGGATTAAAGATGGGCAATGTGCAGAGGAGACGGATACCTAAGAACTGATCCAGCCGGGCTTGGGAAAGCATCCTCAACAGGCCTAGAGCAATGCAGGGAAGAAAACAGCCAGCAATATCTGAGAGGAAGGTGAGAGGACCAAGTAAAGTACCCACGAGCGGGCAGGAAACAGGCACAACCTCCCTGTGCTAACAGGGCTTCTGTCTGCTTCCTCAAGTTCACATACGAGACAACTTCAGTTTGTCTCCTTCACTCCAACGACTACATGAGTTGGACTCGGGAATGAAACGCGTGTTTAACATATGGCCCAGCCCTCTTTTCATACAAAGCGCCTGTTAAAATGCAATCAAGCTGGTTGTTTCTAGATCGTCCCCATCATGAGGCGATCTAGAGATGGAAAACAAGGAAGCACTGACTGAGCATATGTGAAGTCATAAGCTGTCCGCACATCTCCCTTTGAGGACACAGACATAAATTATCTCTGACTGACTTGAAGAGCAACGAACATAAATTGAAGGAATTGCTCAAAGTAGAGGTGGCAGCTTTGCTTGGAGAGGAAAGATCAGCTCGGTAGGGCAAGCAGGCCTCTTGCAGTCACCACTGAAGGAGCTCTCTGCAGGTTCCATCATGCACCTCTGCCAAGTTATGCCTCACTGCCCCGGAATAGACACTCGCTGGAACAACACGGCTGCATGTGGCACTTGACAAGAAATCTAGCCTTGCGCTTTCTAGTGGAGGTGACTCTTGGCTCTAGAGCATTCCGTATCAACCATGTCTTGGTCAAAACTGCCTAAAAATCAGTATTTAAGGTCTACCGCTTAAGTCTTCAAGCTGCAAAAGAACATGGGAGAGCTAGGGCCTGAAATGGTGGACTTGAGAACCTTTCCAAAGTCAGCAGGGCAAGATCCCTTGTGTGAAATATTAGTCACTTTGGTGGAAAGAATGCTCTAATTTGAATCATGTGGACATGGGTTGGTGACCTAAAATTTGAGATTACAAGAAAGAGAACAGTGGAGAAAAGTCCTAACCTGCTATACACAAAGTCCTCAAGAGGACAGCACATAGTCAATTTCCTTCATGAGAAATTCACAAAACCTGTGTCTTCTCAGCATTAGGTCACTAGGCATCCTTGTGAAATAATGGCCACAAGTACTGGCGGTACTACCATTTTACTGAAAATGTACTCTTAAAAATAATGTACGTGTGGGTAGGTTGGTTTTAGCGATGTGAACCCTGGTCACAAACAGCAGTTCCCCCTCTTCTGCTACTGTTCTGTTTCTATTCAGCACTACTGCTCAATACAGTTCACGCTTATTTACCTCTCTAAAGTAATGGCAGCAGGCAAATACTATGGAGGAAATGAAGAACAGTGTTTTGAAGGTTTTTAAATTACGCTTACTCATTGACTTGTAGTGCATACGTGTGCAGCTGTGCAGGCACACACACGCCACGGTGTACATGTGGAGGGCAGAGGATGACTCGTCGGAGTTAGTTCTCTCTTCCCACCTTTCTTGTCATGGGAATTGAACTCAGGTCAGTACTGGATTGCAGGCACTTTACCCACAGCGTCATCCAACTGGCCTGCTGGGAAACTTTTGAATAGGCCTCTGCCTTGGTACCTGTCCCTGATCTCTACCGAAGGAAACAATGATTCTCCTCACAGGAGCTCACAGAGAGGGGACTGAAACCACAGGAGACTGAGGCTTTATCTGGTCAAACTCATTAATTTGAAGACAGAGAAGGTGGAAGCTCGTGGGGAGGTCAGATATCACAGAACCAATCCTTGCAAACAAGAATAACTGGTGACTGTCCTGTAACTTAACTATTAATAACCGGGTTTTTGTTTGGTGTGAAAGATTCTGATGTGTGTGTCTGTGCGTATGTGTGTGCTGGGAACTCATCTCAGGTCCCCAGGAATGAGCCATCTCTTTAATAAATAGCTAACTATTGACTGGAACGCCCTACTAATGGAAAAAAAATACTTAAGTGATACCTTTTCTGTTTTAGCTGCATTATACATGGTTAAACAAGTACTTCGGAACAGTGGAGACTTTTGTGTACTCTGGCATGCAATTTAGTGAAAGGACAAACTGCTCATGTGGCAACAGCTGCTCACCCAGTTTCAGGCTGACCCTCACAACTGAGACCACGCTAGAGCTTAATCAACGGCAGCAAATGTTGGTAGCAAACAGTACAATAATTGTACTTAAACATTTCAATATTTCTAGGCTATGAAGTCTACCCAACAGTTTTTTCTTTTCAAATTCTCCTAAAATTTCATGTATTAGCAGAGCAAACCTACATGCTCCAAGCCCGTGTTGTTCAGACTCAATCCATCCGTACCAACTATATGCTTCACTGGCAGGCCAGCAGCAGCGGGGGAAGAATGAAGCTCCGCTTCCCTTGTCACAGGCTCATGAGAATGAGAAGAGGTGAAGAGGAAGGTAAGGACTAATACAGATGTGGAGATTAGCATTGTGTGAATTCCACAACTGCTCCAGGTGCTGCCGGCTTTCTCACCACTCAGATCAAAATCCCTGCTTGCTTGGAATAGTTTGGCTTCTTTGTCCTCCCTTTTTATTATTGAGGACCATTTTCCCCAAAGTAAAGGGGATTAGAGTTTTGGTTTAAACAACAGAGCCTGGGATGAGGACATAGAGATGGCGAGGTGCCTACCAAGCACGTAAAAGTCCTAGATTCGATCTCTAACACCACAAGCACGTACACGTACACACACACACACACACACACACACACACACACACACACGCCAACAATAGATTAGCATATGAAACATGGTTGTGTCAGTTTCTCAAGGGCAGAGGTGGGAACACATGTATACTTGTCACTGGGTATACTCCTAACTATCCTAACTACCACTCAACTTTTTAAAAAAAACACTAATGAAAATGAAAGCTGTGAGGAGCTGCCATTTCTTCCAGCAGATACAATAAGAAGTAGGTTTAAAGAACAAAATTTCTTTGTTGTACCTCTTTCTTCTGCTCTGAAAACCAACTGGAATCTTTATTTGGACCTTGTGGCACTATATGAAGATCCACGAGGACAGCAAAATTTCCACACTGAAAGAGAAGGGGAGAATACTTATTAACAGCAGAATGTGTCTGCAGCTCATGCCTAGCAGAAAACTGCAGAGAATCCCACAAACTCCACAACAGGCACATGGATCTCATGAGTAGATGTAGCCAGACACAAATAGACTGGAACCTTAAAATCGTCACACCTTAGGAGTCATTGTTGCGATTCCCAATATAATAGTAAATGAACATTTTGGAAAGGAAAGAATGTATAACCAGGACCACAGGTTGGGGATGTCCAAGAGACCCAGAGCTTCAGTCTGTAGACCTGTAGGAAAGTCACGTTTATAAATCTCTAAGGAGATCTTTGATTTCTGCTTTAAATTTTGGTGAAAGCAGTTTTAACAAATGGTATGAGAGCATCAATCAGATACAAACACAGAAAATGAAACTCTTCCTGGCATCTGCCAGACACAAAATTTAACTTGAGATGGATTACAGACTTAAGTATGAAAACCAAAAACTATTATTCTCATCGTAAAGGCAGGAAAGGATTTCTTATGTGTGAGCTAGAAAACACAAAACATTGAAGGAAAAATTGTTGACAAAGCTGGACACGATCAAAAGAAGAAATATTTGCTCATCAGCAATACCACCAGTGGAATGCCGTGTGCGCTGCAAACGGGATCAAACGCCCTCACAAACACACGTCTGACATGAAGGACTGGTATCCAAAATAGGAAAACAACGTCCATGGACTGGTAGACTTTTTAACATTCTAAGCTGGAACAGATACCACAAATATGAAAAATAGATGGCTGCACATGAAAGAGTGATCACCATCACTGTTCACAGTCAAACGCAGTTCCCAAGCAGTAGCTACAGCCGTGAAATGCAGAAGGTCTTAAATTACAAAGACCAACACCATACCAAACAGACAGAAGATGGAGCAGTTCACTCTGACCCGCTGATGGGAATGGAACTGGGTTGAACTACTCTGTCAAATGGTTTGCCTGTTCCCTACAACTAGCCATGTGACTACGGACTAGGCCAACGAGGCCACCCTACAGGTTCACCTAGGCAACAGAGCTCTGTTCACACTAATCCGGACTGAAGACATACTCAAGGCCCAGCAACAGGAAAATAAACTAACTGTAGTCTACTCACACAGTGGAATGGCATGTACCAAAATGGTGACAAGGCCAAAATGGACTCATCTCAAAAACAACGAGCTAATGAGGCCCGACTAATGGATGCCTACTCTCCGGCTCCATGACAGCAAGAGCCTTGTTTAGTAAAGCGCCAGGGTGGTGTCTGAGAGGCACACAAAGAAGTCAAATTCAGTGACAGGAAACCACGGGGTCCTGAAGGGAATCTGGGTTGTACACCTAAAAGTAGTTCTGCTATTCTCACTATGTGTAAATTAATCACCACCAATAAATATTTTTTAAATGTAAGTAAGATGTCGGAATCTGTGTGTACATTATATGGCCTCCTATGAGGCCGGCGTACTATGGTCATCTGAATGTTAGTTTGATGCATCCAGAATTTTATTTTAATAAAAGAGATCCAAGAGAACATTAGAAAGCCAGAAAAAATATCATATACCACATGGTAAGATTGAGAAGCTTTGTGAAATGCAAGTCTGTGTGTGATTTATGATAACAGGTCAATTTCTTTTTGTGGGCTGCAGTAAAAATAAGAGTTTGAAAGCCATATTCAAGTATATTATTATGCTTAGAATTTCTTTGCAGTTGTTGATTATAGATCTAACCTTTAAGGAGTATGCTGCCACCAGGTGGAGGCCATATGCCACAAGTACAAGATCTTAGCTGGGGGATATTAACAGTTTGTACGCCACGAATCTTTTCTCGGCCAACTGAAAATCTGACACAATGTGCTTAGAATGTTTTTGAAATACATAAAATGTAATATATAGGATTAAAAAACTGACTACTCTGCAGCACATTTATGAAAAAAACCTTAAAAAGTGACCCCAAATTTGGGATACAGTAAGAATGTGTGCATGTTTTGCAGGCAATGGTTTGTATCACAGACTATGGACGCGGTGACAGCGGCAAACTGAAGGCTGCGAAGTACGTCTGGCATTTTCAAATATCTGTGACCACTCTAACCGCAGAGAGCTGTGATGTCTAGAGGCCACAAGCACTGCTAAAAACCACTGCCGTGTGACTCCTACAATCATAATAAGAGAGGCCTGCCTCCGTGAAAACGTGGTCAGAAACAAGCTCTGGCTATCCCTTCTCAGTCCAGAGAAGCTCCCAATGAAACACAAGGTTCAGGCTGGAGTTTCTCATAGACCAGTTTATGCTTGATTGTAGATTAATTAGATTTTTCTTTTCTCAAATAAATAAATCCTCAATTCTTACACTGGCAATGTAAGAGAGAAGTTTCCTAGGTTTCTGGAAGATTCTGTTCTGAGGTTCTCCCTGAGCAGCGAGCAAGCCCTGGTTCTCTGTAGCAGGAGCTTAGCTATCTACACTAATCAGGAGTACTGTGGCTTCTAAAATTCTCTGCTCTCAGAGCTCCACTTTTTTCTCCCATGAGTAAACTGAGGTGAACAAATAGGCTTCTGAGCACAGCAGGAGGCAAAGTCTCCCTTTCTCCTCAGCCTTAATTAGGAGGTTGTTGCTACTCTCAGAAGGAAAACTCTCCAGTTCTCTTCAGGACAGGAAACATGGGAACCATTACTTCTTCCACAAGCCAGAGGCGGTCATTAGAAGTGAAGCCAAGGGCAATGAGAAATAGCTTCCCATCCCGTGCACTGGGTTGTGCATGCACAGGCAGGGAACTCTCACTTTCACTTTTCCATCTAGAGGTGGCAACCTAAACCCTGGGAAACACCCCTGTTGGAGGAGAGAGCCGCTTGTTGGTTCATGGCTGCTTAGCCCCGAAATAATCACACAGAAACTGTATTAATTAAATCGCTGCTTGGCACATTAGCTCTAGTTTTGACTTTAAAATTTAAGTCAAAAGATATGTTACTTTGGATAAGAGGTTTTGCTTTTGTTTCCACAGGAAATGAGGAACTGTGGATTCATACTGTGTTAAGAAAAATCAGGTTTGACCAAGGAAGATCCCCTGAGAAGTCTCCGATAGGAGGAATGGCCCAGATGTCTTGAGTTCTACATCCAGAACAGTTCAAAGACTGCTGCCTGAGATGATAAAGCCTTAGGATACTCCAATCAGGACTTGATCATAATTCTAAATTTTCTTTAAGTCCCCATAAGATTATCAGTGCCACCAATCAGCAGGAAGTATCCTAGAAAACCATGCCCACATTCCCCCCAAAAATGAATTATGAATGTTTGCCTTTGTTTAGAACGTTGGTTACAAGTGGTTATAGATAATGGTCAATAGAAAAGCTAAACAAAGGAGATTCAATTTAGAGTTCTTGTTTAAAAAAGTGGGGGAGAGTGCTGTGGGACAATGGTCTGTATCCTGTCACACTTGTATTTTAAATAAACGTTGATTGGCCAGTAGCTAGGCACGAAGTATCGACGGGGAAACAAGGTAGGAAGTAGAGGCGGGGTGATGAGAATTCTGGGAAGAGGGAAGTTTCAGTCTGCAGTCATCACCCAGACACAGAGGAAGCTAGACGCAGATTAAGCAAAATGTGACTGCCTTGCTGAAAAAGGTACCAAGCCACGTGACTAACACAGATAAGAATTATGGGCTAATATAAGCTATAAAACTTAATAAGAAGCCTGAGCTACTAGGCCAATCAGTTTATAACTAATGTAGACCTCTGTGTGTTTCGTTGGGAATGAATGACTGTGGGAACCGGGTGGGACAGAAACCTCAATCAACACACCCCCACACTGCCTTTCCCTAGTTCTCTTGACAAGGTCACCTCATCTTGTAAGTACTATTTATTTATTTTCGGATGACTTCTCAGACATCCATCCTGTTCTCTGTTCACATCATTCCTGCTTAGACTATCAGAATCTTTTCTCGTGGTGTCCCAGATGAACCTGTAATGTCATCAACAGGGATTCATATTCTAGCCAAACTTGGCAGTCCGGCCCTTCACCAAACCCCACCACTATTTCCCATTGTGTAGTGGGCTCCCCCACTAGCCTCCAAGCCTACCGGGTGCATAGCAAGCTCTAGGAAGCTTTTCTGAACAGTTGTCTGACCTCCTCTGGGTCAGACGCATTCTTTAAGATTTTACAGACTTGTGCATTAAATGACTGGTCTATATAGGAGACAATCCTGCTAGAACATGAGCCCCAGTAGAAATGGCCGCACACCCACGTCGATTCTAAATCCCATGAACATGCTTCATATTTAGCAGTAAGAAGAAACATATGACCAAACAAATTACCCCGAGTTTTAGGCATAACAGGAAGGTGAGGGCTCAAAAGCCCTTTTTGGGAACAAGGCCACTATTCAACCCAATACACCGAAGAACTGATACCCTCCTCTCTCCTTATTCTATAGGGATAACGACTGTCATCATGAGAAGCAACAATTATTTGTTCAAAGTTTAAAATATAAGGATTCTGGCCATAAACTTGGTGCCAGACAAGCACACTGGTTATTTCACTTACTGCACCCCTAAATGTCAGAGGTGTAACTCTATGTTGTGCTTTCTCTCTGAGTCTTCAGGAGACCTTGTCTTCTGACTTTACAGAGTACCTCTAACATGAAACTGAAAATGCTAGCGTGGCTCACCACGAAAATCAAAACAGATCAAAGAGGTGCAAGGGTTTTCACATCACCCGAGTCCCTCATCAACAGAGGAACACAGCAACATAGGACTGCAGCACGTACCACACCCTCTTGGCATCCACTCCCATCCTTAGTGGTATTCACCCTAGGACCAGAGGCAGCAGAGTAAAGGCCCTGCCTGGGAGGTGTTGCCTCAGTGAATCCCGTGGAACAGCAAGTCGTGGGGGAAAAAAATCAACCACAGCATTCAGAGAAAGAGACCCCGTTAGCTCTGTATGCTCAAGTCTCCTAATGCAGACATACAGATCAATGTCAGCACATGGCACTAACAGGGCAGGAAGCCCCAGGCTACAGAGGAGCCCTGGAAGGGCAGAGGGAGCCTTAAGGGACTGGCAGGCTGGAAAGCCCTCCAAGGCAGGGGAGAGGAGTATGGTAGGCAGTAGAAACCAGAGCCAGGCAGATGTGTTTAATCCCAACTGCACAAAGAAGACACAAGAGAAGGCCATCCTGAGGGGACAAGGAGATCCCGTAGGTACCAGTTTTCCCATACGTGAAATAAGAGGACCCAATAGATCTCCTTCAAAGGGACTGTTGCTCTCAGATCCCACCTCCACAGTTATCTATATACTTGTTTCCACCTTCACACATAAGGCACATTCTTCTGTAACTGTTACCACAGAGACATGCAAAATATGGCAGCTTGTCCTGTCTATCACTCCACTATGGCCCATACGAAGGCATTAGGAAACTCCACATAATGTAAAATGCCAATTGCAGGGCCAGAAAAACACCATATGAACTACTGGAATTGGGGCTAGAGATAGCCAAGGGAAGGATCTCTACAAAGAATATGTTCTTCCCTATGGTACTCCATGACACCCCCTGGCAGAAGTAAACTCAGCACTGCCACGGCACTTTTTCCTGTCTCTGCACTAAAACTTTCCACAGGCAGCAAACACGTGACTATATCACTATGCGTCCCACTCATAGGCCTGCATGAACACCTTCCTGTTACCTTGAAGCTCTCATGCCCAGTACTAAGTATGATACATAGGTACCAAAGAAGGGGATTTGTTAGTTTAGGGCAAGCCTCACTAGTGAAAATGGCTCACCTGTCTTGTTGCTCTAGGAGGAACCACTTCCCTGTCTCTTCTACCCTATCCTTAGAACAAGACTACAGAATCAAGCTCATGGCTTACAAGTAAGGTTACCCCATATACTCACAGAAATGATCAACATCACCCACTGGATGAAGCCAAGGGCTACTTTCTCACCTTCAAGCCAGTCAGTAGAGCACGATGTGAGGACAAATCTAGGGTTCGTGAACCAGATCTATCAGAGGAATGTTCTTGGCTCAAGTCAGTGGATGACCTGTTCTTTGAATTCAATTTTTTCTAGTTGAAATGGACGCAGAGAAAAGGGTGGCCTACTTGAGACCAAAGGGAGTTGGGAGATTGTTTTTTTTTCTGCTTGCTCACTGTAGGGCTTCTAACTACAGGTCAGGGTGAGCAATCTTCTAGTCATTCCAAAATTTCCAGGAGATTCTTTAATAAGATAGGGCAAAGAGTCTAGAGACAAAGAGCAAATAATAAAGAAATGAAGAAGACAGAGAGAGGCAGAACAAGTGGGTTTGATGATGGTGTCTATAAGGAGAAAAGAGTGAGAGGCTGGTTGATGTCCTTTAGCAAACTATTTCTGGTCTACTCAGGAAGGAGAAAGCCTTTTGCCTAATGATAGGGCAAATCACAGACAAGTTTTGGAAAGGGATATACCATGATGCTGGAAATAAAGCAGAGGCCACTGAAAATGGAGTTGGAGAAGGGGCACACCACTGGGGCGCACACACAAAACCAGAAAGTCTATCCATCAGTGTATGCAAAGTGCTGTAAGAACAGGCTTCCAGTCGCACACTGTTTCAGATCCGTTCCCCAGCAATGTTTAGATGTGATCTGCAGACCCCTCATGTCAGTCATCTGGCCCCCATGGCAGGCTCAGAGCATGTATAGCGATGAGGGATATATTGGCCTAGCCGTAGGGCAGATGACGTCACGCCCTCTCTCCCATCTCTGTCCTTTTTGCCAAAGGCAGAATCTGCTTCAAATTCCAGGACACTTTAGTTAGACTCTGTATTATCAATTAAAAACTTTTACACATGTGCAATATAAGTATTTACCTATCTATACTAAGATCTAATAAATGCCTCAAAATTCTTTTGTAGCTTTACTCTGGCAACACATTGTTTGTTAGAAGAGCAGGCAGATGGCTTATAGACATGACAGATGGCTAAGTAAAAAAATATCAATGCTGCTCTTAAATATTTCTGCAACAGAGAACATGAAAGAAAAGATAACTCACTAGAAATTACTGTGGACTACTGAGAGTCTCCGAAGGGCTGCAGAGCAGGCCCCATCCGTAGTTAGCAACATGCAGGCTGTTCTGGGACATGATTGAGATCAACGATGGCTTATGTACCCTGAAGTGGAGTTTGGAAAACAACAAAATTATCAGTCCGTGTAAATTTTCATCATAAATCTCTCTCCCTCCCTCTTCCCATTTCTCTTACTCTCTGTGCGTGTGTATATGTGATATGTGTGTATGTGTTCACCCTGCTTTATCAAATCAAGAGGGGAAAAAAAGCCAAAATTCAAGTATGATTCTTAAAATGATTGCAGTCCCTTGTCTAATCATCCCTTGGTTTTGGTGGGAACGACCTTTAACGTTTGGTGCTGAGTTTCCCTCTCTATGATTGTGTAAGTATATATGTGTACATGTGGTGTGCACAGGTGTGAGAGACTATATACATGTGTATGGCTGTGTGTATACAGGGACCTTTTATGTCCCTGACGACAAACTAAAAAATCAGGTTGGCGTGAGTTGAAGGAATTTATAAAATTTATTATGAGTCAAAGAAAAACCCTCTAAATATTCCCCTAGTGACCTGTACCTAGACTGAGAGGTAATTTTGAATCTAGGGTAGTCTCAGAGGGAGATTTGTGAATGATGCTCATGAAGGGGGGAAGGGGTGGCACAACCTTCCTACCTCCTTGGGTAGAACCAAGGAATCTTGAAGCGAAAAACTGGGGATTTTCAATGATTAGAGGAGTCCCATTTCTTCGGTTATATACAAAAAGAGCAATGAACAATTGGGTAAACATTAATAGTAAACAACCAGAGCCATAGGAGCCAGTTGATGCATCTACATCTTGGAAGAGATGGGAAAGATTTCCTTTGATTGCAGGCTCACTCTGCCTTTTTAAAAAGCTCCTTTGCCTATATGGTGGAATTGAACATAGTCTTAAAATAGGTGAACGGTGCTAAGTAGAAATGAATTGCTACCTGGCTACATGCATTTAGAGCTTAATTGTTATGCATTTTCAGACTGAGAGAATCTGTCATATAGTTAAGCAAGGGTTGCCCTCAAGGAAGCTGCAATACTTAAATATCAGGTCACAAGGATTGAGGAAGAAAAGAAAAAATAGCTTCCAAACCGGTAGATAAATACTCCTTTTTAGTTCTTCAGGGCCTTAAGGACAGGGAACTAGGCAAACCAGAACAAACATGAGGAGACTGCTATATGCTCCATGTGAGAAAGACTTGTAGACAGACCAGAAAGGTCTTCCAGACAGGAAGTGATCTGTCACAGGAAGTGGTCTCACCACCCAACCCAGAAGATCAAACTATACTGACACCAAACCCGTAAAATTGGGAGACTGAATGAATCATCACACTGTCACTAGAGAACACAAGCCTTTTTCCTGTGAGAAGTGAGCAAAACCACACAGGGAGGACAGAGCGGCTGCCTCGTGTGTTCATGCCAGCCACTTCAAACATCCAGGAATGCACACTGGTTACCGGCTTTTGTGTTTCTAAAATGTGTCTCTAAAGATGTGGGCTTACTGAACTCAAGAGTCAGAGAATGTACCTTCTGAGGAAAATGTTAACATGGAAAGCAGGGGCTTGAGAGTTGTACATAAAGTCTCTTTCCTGGAAGCCTATGTATGTAAGTTCCTAAGCCTGCTTGATTCTCAATCCCCCTATCTGTAATAGGGAACAATAATGACAATGTAGAATGTGAAGATAGTAACAATATCAATAAATTAGTTATAAATTGACAGGGGTTAACAAATAAATAACATCATTCTCACCAGTAACTCAAACCACTGAAGGCAAACAAAAGAAAACAAAGCAAAAAACTGACCAGCCCAGTGTCCTTCTGTGATGATGGGGGTATTCAATACCTGTAGTATATTGAGTCATGTGTGAAGTGGTGACAAATGAGATTGGTTAATTAACGATTATTCATTAATTTCAAAACCTGCATGTAGCCACTGGACACTGTAATTACTTCCCCAAAGTGACTCTTTGCTCAAAAATCCGGGTTACATTATGTTAGTGAGAGACTGAAACCACAAAGAGTATCAGGACCCCATAATAGGACCTGCCCAGTGAACCAAGGGGATTCCCATCCCACAGGGAATTCCAGAACACTCCTCAGCACTGCCCGTGAGGGATGAGAGGTACTAACCTGGGAAATTTCTATGAACTTTACCAAAGAAGGTGTTAGGTCCAATAAAAGTTTTAAAGGTATTTTCCTTGTAAACAGAAGGTGAGCCAATAAAAAGAATTACTTAGAAATGGAGGATTAAGAAGTTAAGCTCTCATTCATCTTTCACCCTGCTTTATCAAATCAAGAGGGGAAAAAAGCCAAAATTCAAGTATGATTCTTAAAATGATTGCAGTCCCTTGTCTAATCATCCCTTGCTTTTGGTGGGAACGACCTTTAACGTTTGGTGCTGAGTTCCCCTCTCTCTGTGTGTTCAACGTCTCCCAGCTAGGGAAACAATCTTATAACTGCTTTCCACAAAAGGATCAAGAGTTCAAAGGGAATTTTCAATCAATTCCTGCCTAAGGCAGGAAACCGAAATCCAAACGGGACAAAAACGTTAGAAAAACAAGGCCAGGGCTGCTGGTCAGAACTCAGCTTTTCCTCGCCTGGCCGGCCCATTTTTTGGAGAACTACAAAGAGGGATAAAGGGAGGGAGGTAATTGGTCGCAGGGCTTGTTGGGAGCCACCTCTACTTTCCTTTTCTAATTGACTGCTGGGAATAACACCCTCTTCAAGAAATGCTCAAAGGAGAAACATGCTGGGACAAGAGACCCCTGATGAAATGGCTTCAGAAGCTGCAGATCATTAATTAAGAATATTGAGAGAGAGGTTGAAAGCGGAGCTGAACTGAGTGGGAGGGACAAGTCAGTATCAGCTGCCACCTACACATTAGCAATTAAGCCTTATAAAGGTTCTCAGTGGAAACTTACATCTCCCAGGCATCCTCCTCTTGGCAAGAGAAGAGTCTCCTGAGGCCACTGAACTCTGAAGACTGCAGCACTGACTTTGGAGTAATGGTTACAAAATCTACTGTAAGATGCTCCTGATTCTCGGGATCTGATGGATGGCTACACGTCTCCGTGGCCTAAAAGAGTGTTCCTCTAGCTTTAATGTGTATATGTATAAGTAATGTCTAATAAACTAAAGATTGCTACAGCTTGCCCTGGAGGGGGAGGGGGAACTGAGAATTTGCACTTCTAACAGGATTCCAGGTAACCTTAATGCAGCTGGGGGCAACAGTCTGCCAATCAAAGGCCTATGACAGTGGTTTGTGTCCCTGGACACACACAGAGATCAACTGCATGACCCCACCATTCCTTGGCCGAGATGTTTCATTGGCTGTTTTTCTTTTCTTACTTACTTACTTTCTTTTTTTTTCTTAGAAACCAAAATAGAATGACCATTTTGCGCAAGCATTACCATATGTATTCCAATGCTGCCTGGGCATCTGCTGCCGCAGATTCCCTCTGTAGAACAACTGGAGATATGGGGAAAATGATAAACCTGTGCTTCTTTCAAACAATGAGTGATAAACTCTGACCTGAGACTTCTAGAAGCTGAGCAGCAAGCAGGTAACGATTTCAAAACATCCCAAACCTTCTGAGGCTCTTCCTGGTCTCTTCCCTGTGCAGCACACCCTCTTTTCTTCTTTCTAGATCATCTTCCTCATTCCTACTTATCTGGAATTCTGAGGCTGTCCTCCCCTCGTTGCTTTTGCCTTAACATGGCTTGTAGAGAATTATTCTCATGAAATCAAGTTCTACGGTTGGTGCCTGTTTCTAATTTAACTGACAGAGGGGCTAAATATTTTTCTTTGGTGGGGAAAAAAAAAGCAGCTAAATTATTTTTGGTATGTGCTTTCTGATTAATTCTGCCTTGGGCACTGGCCCTTAACAGGAAATTTTTGCCCCATCCTCAACTCCTCAACTTAAGGAAGCAGCAGGCTTTGTATGCCATGCACTGGTGCTATTGGTGAAATGTGTTAGTGCCGATAACCTCCAAATAATATGGTTAAAGGAAGATTTAAAACTCTATTCAACTTCTAAACCATGGGGGTAATTCTGGCCCCAATATACAGTTTTACTCCTACACACCATGTCTGGAAACATTTAGGGCTGCCACAATTGGCATCTAGTGGGCAGACTACAAGAGCTGCTGAGCATTCAGCATGGCACAGGCCGGCCCCCACAACAAAAGATCATCTGGCTTATCCTGTCATTAGTGCCCACGTAAAGAAGCCCACGTAGAAGCTCCCACATGGAGCTGGCTGACTTCTCAGCGTTGGAGAATTTATAAGGATTAGAGGCTAGGAGGAGGAGGAAGCAAAAGAGGGCAAATGGTCCAGAGTCAGTGGAGTAAGAGCTTGCTTGGGCTGCCGTTCATCCTTCTACTGCCTATAGCAAAGGAAAGAGCTTCCAATTCTCTGCCCTGACTGATGGTGTTGGTGAGGGTTTTCATGGGAACGCCATGTGACATGTTAGGAAAACAACCACAGCGTGTGATTCACCTCCTCAACAAGTGACAGACGACACTAATCCATAAGGCACTGTTTACATTACCGCTCATTTTCAACAATGAGGGAAGGAAAGGAGGACCGAGTGAGGGATCACATTTTATGAAATAATGTAGGAGCTACAACAGATACTTAGAAATTGACTATATTATGATAGAAACACAGCACTGCTCTTCCGGAAATACTGACCACTGTTATTGTGGGTAATCTGCATAGAGCTCTTTATACAGCGATAGATGGAACAGTACCTTCCACACAACATCATTCATCGCACAATAAGACTCATGCATTAGATCCATTTCCTCTTGCTATTAAACCCCTAGGAAGGTGTACCAATTAACTTAACTCTCGATATCAAATCGATCCAGCTGAAAAGACGTACATTATGTCTTTATATCCTAATAAAATGAATAAGCATGGTGGCTAGCTTCTGCAGGTTTAAGTGTCAAGTAGCTGCATAACGGGTTAACTAAAACTCTTCTGTTTTAAAAGGGTTACATTAAAGAATTACTTAAACACCTCATAAAACATTATTTCCCTTATAAGTATTCACTGTGGTTCCTCTATACAACAAAGTCAATTCATTCACCTGAAAGGTATCTTACTTCTCTGCTGGAAGGGAAAGAGAAGATGCCAAAACTATTCAGAAAATTCTTAGAGGTACCCCACAAATAAGCATTGAAACCCCATATTCTCCTGCCCCTTCCCAGTGGAGTCGGTTAGTCAGTGTAGTCAAAGTTTTACCATGTGATATGAAGTAATCTCAGAATTATAAAGGACATAAATATGTCACCAAGAAATACCAAGATGCCCCTAATGAACATAAATTGTTTATCCCAGGCCTAAAATACTTGCTACACTAATGCCTGCGGAGATATTAGACACTAAGGTTGATTAAAGCCATACTCATTGCAATTGCTGGCATTATCAGTGATGCAAATGCATACGTGTGTTAGTTAATGAAGCAGCCAGACAGGCTTTCCTAAGCAGAGGGGAAAAAGCAAAAGAAATGGAAAATGATAGGGATATCCAAGGTAGTCTCCACAAGTCAAAACTGTAAGTAAGGTTAGACTCTCTTGTGGTTCTAAGGTCTGAGTATATATTATACTTTTTAAAGCAAACATTCGTTTCATTACAGGGATTTATGTCACCTGGCAGAGCATAGTTGATCCAAGTGAAAACCAATGTTAAAATTTTCTCTGTTGTAAAAACTCAGTGTATTTGTAGCATTGGCCCCTTACCAGAAGAGGGTAATGGGTGGTCAGTCTGGCATGCCTCACAGAGTACAAAGTTACCTGTCATGAAGGCAGCACCTGCCACAGGACACAGACCTCATAAACACCTCAGGGAGATGCTGGTTCTTAAGGGTCATGCATATGAAGACATAGGGACTCTTTTCTCTTGGACAAGTAAACAGCTGTCTAGAGGACCAAGCTCTTTCGGTTTGCGTACACCTCAAGAAACAGAAGTACTATCCACTGGCCAGCCACCTTCCACATGCTAACGCTAGCTCCATGCTTCATGCTCCATGCTTTTTCAAAAGCGGCTGATCCTGTAGAGGAATTACTATGGGGCATAAGATATTTGTAAACCACAGCCTCAATTCCAAGCACAAACTAAGTTCCCCTGAAGCACTCCAGCCTTTCCGGCTCCTGTGGGAACATCTCCAGACCCCATGCTAGCTTCTTTTTCTTCTTGACTGTGCTCCCAATTTCATATTCCCAAGCAGGTTGTTTGGAGCTCAGGGTCTTCAGGAAAGCTCACTAGAAGCAAAGAAATTTCTAATCCTCTCTCACTGGACAAACTGTTTCCTCTGCTATGCAGGCTCACTCAGCACCTACTTTGCAAACACAGTCACCTCTAAGGAAGGAAAGGGATTGTTTTCAGTTTACATTTCAGGCCTAAGTCAATAGTGAATGGGTGGGTAGAGGGGCAGAGGGCAGAGGAAAGAACATGAAGAATGTGTACGTTTACATCATTCTCTCCCACTTGGGGAATTCATAAGATAAGGAAGAAAACTTATATTCATACCTCCATTTTCCAACTTGCCTAAAACTACATACCCACCCACCCCAATCTGCTTCCTCCCCAACCCTAGCTCAATGGTTCTCTTTTAAGACCTGACACTCCCTTCTCCAGAAGCCAAATACAAGGCCCACCCTGGAGTCCCACCTACCCACCTCCACCCACAGTCCAAGCAATCACTGTCTTGCTGGGTCCTGCGCATCAGCCTTTTCTACTTCTCTCCCTCCATATACCTACAGTCTGTTCCTCAGGGATCAAGTTGTGATCAGCCTTGTCCCGAGCCCCTACTCCACTAAAAGATTTTTAAGGGGTTTTCTCCCTGCTGTTCTCAGAGAAAAGGCTAACTCGGTGAGAAGCTAACCATACATCCCAGTTTGCCCAGGTAACCTACAGTTTATGCCCACTACCAGGCTAACTATTAACAGCAAGCCTTTAGTCTGCGCAACTGGTCTCAGTTCTTATAAGAGCTGCATGGTCTGCTGTGAGCTGTGCCCTGCCAGAACTCCAGTCTCATGGAACTCTGTGCTCTGCAGGGTTCCTTCTCTGCAGGCCACTAGCCACTCATCCATTTGCTATGTACGGAGCATACACCAGCCCAATGTCAGAAGGCAAACAAGCATAAAGTGAACCTTGGTTCTGATGAAAGGCACTTTCTACTTGCCTCCATCACCTCCCTGTGGGTTCAACCCATGGATTTCTGCAGTCTGGGCTTGTGTCTTCTTCATAGAAACATGTTACTACATACTGAGGTGACACTCCCTATATCTAGCTGGCAGCATCATGATTCTCCTTTTCACACACTGACTCAAGAATTCAAATTCTCCAGATGCTGTATGGTTAGTCTGACAGCCAGATTCTTCCATGAGATGGTAAGTTCTGCATTTGGTTTTGGTTTTGTTATCTGTTGATGTGCCAAAGCTTACGAAGTCTGAGAGATGCTCAACGAGGTACTGTAGATGGGAGAGGGACAGCATACCTGCTCCCCACCTTGGGGCCAACCAACTCTCCTCCCTGGTCCTTGGATAGCTAAGATAGTATGGTACTTCAGATCTAATCCATCTCCCTGACATTGGCTTCTGCCCCTTCTTATCCTGCAAGGCACAAAGCTGCTCTAGGGATCTGTCAGTAAAGAGAAACCGTCTCTCCCCTCCATCACCTCAACATCACTCTGCTGGGCACCCAACACAATTCTTCTTACTCCCTGAAAGACACTAGAGGAAGACTCACCTGAGAAACCATACCCAAAGGTGACATAATGAGCTTCTAACTAAGCACTTACAAGCAGAGAGATGCTCTACTTGAATAGCACCAAGTTATCCAGAAAAATCAAGTCAAATATTTCTTGCACCGAACAACCGTAACACTGCTATGACTTAGCCAAACTTCTCCCCACTGCACAGTGGATCTCTGCTGTATTTGCACAAATAAAAAGCCTATTTAGACAGCTTCCCCAAACGGGGTTCTGAAATACTAAGGTTTCCCCTTGACAGAATCTACTGCTTCTGACTTATAAAGGTCGATGTTTTTCAGCTTCTACTCATAACATTAAAACATAAAACAGTCCAAACTTCAGCTTGAATAAAAACAACAAAAGGCTGTGAACCTTTATTCAGACGGGTTATTTTATTTGACATGATGGGTACTTTGCCTACATGTATGTCTATGTGCCCTCTGTGTGCCAGAGGCCAAACTGGGCATCTGATACCCTGGAACTGATGTTACAATTAGTTGTGAGCCTCCATGTGGGCACTGAGTACTGAGCCCAGATCCTCTGGAAGAGCAGCCAGTGCTCTTAACTATTGAAACATCTCTACAGCTCCTCAGGATGGGTATTTTTTTGTAACTATACTATGCAACAAGGATTCAGATGTAAGGTGGACACTAGACAAGGGTCATTCTTACGAAGTAAGTTATAAGGAGAACGTGCTGTCCCGCACAGCTGCACCATGCCATAGCTGAAAGGGTGGTATTGTCCACATGGAAAAGAGATCCCATTCCCTCCCTCAACTCAGCTTTCTAAACGGAAAGTCCTCGCATGCAACTAGTAGATAAAGGTGCTAACATTAAGTTCTTTATAATTAATTAGCATATATAATTAATTACATATATTTTGGAATTCATCATGATGTTATATGTAGACACTGAGGAAGGATTAAATCAAGCTTATTAAAATATTAATCTCCTCTCGCACTTTTCTTTATAGAAATCACAGTCATTTCATTATGTATATGCATGTATATGTATGTGAACCCATGTGTGCATGTGTTGTGTCTATGTCTCAACGTGTGTGCACATGTGCCTGTGTGTGTATACTGCATGGGTGTCCACGGGTGTGTCTATGTGCATGTTTTCCTGTATGAGGGTGTAGGCTGTGTACGTGTCTGTGTACATGAGGATGTGTATATCTGTGCGTATGTGTACATGCATATGTTTATGTGTGTTTCTATGTGTGCATGGATTTGTCTGGTATGTGTGTGTGTGCAAGTGTATGTATGCGTATATGCATGTATGTGTCTCTGTGTTTTAGTTTCTATTCTATTGCTGAGAAGAGATACCATGAAAGCATTTAATAGGGGGCTTGCTGACAGTATCAGAGGGTTAGTCCATTATTACCATGGCGGGAAGCAGATAAAGAGAAAGCATTTAATTGGGGGCTTGCTTACAATTTCAGAGGCTTAGACCATTATTATCATGGTGGGAGGCAGACAAGCATGGTGCTGGGGCAGTAGCTGAGAGCTTTACATCGTGATCCACTAGCAGCATTCAGGGTGGTGGTGTAGTGGGCGTCTGCAACCTCAAACTCCACCCCAGTGACACAAGGTCCCATCAAGGCCACATCTCTTAATCCCTCCCTAGCAATTCAGCAGCTGGGGACTAAGCATGCAAATAAAAGCCTGTGGGGTATTCTCATTGAAACCATCACACGGTCAGAACAGACACACAGATACACACTGCATAGGTATGTGGTCCTAGAGACTGAATGCAATGTTTCCTACATGCTAGACAAGTGCTCTAACAAATGAGAGGCAACTCCAGACCTGATTATTATTATTAAATAAACCAAGCACAGAAAATGCTGTTTTCCCATACCACAGTGGACCATTCCGCTCCCTTTCTAACTGAGGAAAGCCACACCCTCAGGGCCCACTCATCAATCACATACAGAAATGTCCGAACAGCCCAGATCAAGAAAGGCAAATCTTTCTAGGAAGTGCAAAGAAAACAATATTTGGGGTATAATATCACCTGGGGCAACAAGAATCTACTGAAAAGTAGGCCCTTAGCCATCACAACCCATAAGCTATGAGTGAGAGCTCAGGGGACCGAACAGCACAGAAGTGCAGCACCAGAGACTGCTCCTGGGAAGCAGCATCCTGCTTCCCATGGCTCTATCTGCAGCTTCTTCTGCTGGAGCTGTGTCGCCCACAACCCGGGGCAGAGCCTCCCTGGCTTTCAACTCCAATGTTCCACAGTAGAGTTCAGACTTTGTCTGATTTTGGAATATTTGCACTGACTTTACCAGCTGAACTCCACTAATCCCCAAGTCCCAAATCCAAGTCTCCTGAACTATAATGTCAACACTGAAACGTTTCGGATTTCACACTTAACAGATCTGGCAACATTCAGTCTGGATCTGAAATGGCCTCGCCTTTGCACACTGTCTTATGCTACCTTCATGAGCCCAAAGGCCTTGTGGTCTTTAAAATTGTATTTCCAGTCTGAGAATTATTCCCGGTTCACAGGAAAGAAGAGCTAAAGTTTGTTAACTAAGACACCACTTTTTAAGAGCACTATGAGAAACGTAAGAGCAGCAGACAACTAACCCACTTGCCATCACATGTCAGATCAAGAAGGCAAAATCAAACAGGACTGCAGGAGACATATCCCACATAATGCGAGTCTGCCAGATACACCTTAAACTACCCAGTGAAAGCAGAGAGCACACACCTTCTCAAATGCACAGGAAGCTATCTGTGTGTGCATCCAACTAAATCTCAGCTTTCCAAGTGACCCTGACCTGTCAAGGGAGGGCAGAGGCAGGCAGGACTGGGGGCCTGATCCTTTAGTGGAGTGGGTCTCAACCTTCCTAATGCTGAGACCCTTTAATACAGTTCCTCATGTTGTGGTGACCCCCGGCCATAAAGTTATTCATTGATACTTCATAATTGTAATCTTGCTATGGTTAGGAATTGCTGTGTGTATATCTGATACGTGACGTGACCTGAGAAGCACTGTTCTAACAGGACAGAGCAGCCAGGTGGAGGGCATCTAACCCCACTCCAAGCTGGTCAGCTGCTCAGGTCTGCCTACTGTGTCACTCGGTCCTTGTCTCTGCTCAGCAGACAAGTTATGGGCAGCCTACCGTGGGAGAAGCAATATGATTCAGAACTGGAATATTTGTGTAAAGGTGAGGACTCCGGCAGGGTGTGATAGTGCACACCTACAGGCAGTTGGGAGCCTAGGCCTTTGAAACCAGCCTGTGCAACATAATGAGGCCTCGCTTTAAAAAGAGGGTGGACTGGGGCGAGGACTACACGCACACACGCACGCACGCACGCACGCGCGCGCGCACGCGCGCACACACACACACACACACACACTCATACTCCAGTGGATGTGTGTAACTTGTTCATCACGATCTTCCACTTTTATATAGGGTTGAGCTGCAACCTTGGTTCTTTTGAAAAGTTATTAGTAATTGTCCTTTATTTTCCACCTTGATATCAACTCAGGGGATTAAAACCCACTTTTGGAAAACGATTTGCCTCTATGCCCAAGCAGTTATTTTCTCTTTATAATCCAAACTATTTTTAAAGAAAGATGAGAAAGCGCCGTCTCTATACCAAACCTTTATGCTCGTGCCATAAATAGTGTGCAAGTAAGTTGTTTCTCCATGGCAGGCTCAAATTCCCATCTTAATCAAAACTGATTTTGAAATGCATTTCGTGATTTACATGTGGCCAAGGAACTTCTCACCATGTGAGCCCTCAGACTCCTTTATGGAAACAGCACACTTCCCAAACTCCAAACATGAATAACCGCTGCTAATTATTTTCTTCTATCCTCAGATGTTCTTAACTTCATCAAAGTTTAATAGCATGGTGGTAATTTCAGAGAAAAGCCAAAACCTAAAAGCCACAAAGCAACCACGGTACTGTGTTTACTGACTTTCCAAATGTGTTAACAGACTTCACAAGGAAAAGAGCTCAAAGATTCACTAAATTGTGTAAACACACAAACTCATTCCAGGAATGTAAAGATGAACCAGTAAGATGAAAGTATGAGCCAGGGTGTTACTGAGCTTCAAGCTCCAAAGTTTCACAGCAGGGGTTGCCTTCCCTTACTCGGGGAGGGTGACACAGGTAAGCCTTCTTATGCTATTCAGGCTTCCAAAAAGTCTTTATTCATCCCATTATAAAACTCTGTACAGTCTTTCAGTCTTTGCAAACAGGTGACCCTTATGTCATGACTGGCTGTGCTATGAAGGCAGCATCCTCTGTTCACAGTATGGGTTCCCCAAAGCTGCTGCTGAGGACCAGGTATTTGTTGGAGTGTTGTCTGGGCAGCCAGCATCACTGCAGACAAAACTAGAAGCTGCACATTGCCAGCTCTGCTGCTCAGCACCCAACCCCCGCTCTGTGGATGGGACCTCTGCAGACTGAATATGGTCTTGGATTCTGCCATTAACACAGAGACGAAACAATTGCCAGACTAAGGGCAGAGACTCAAAGGGCTTCCCGAACTCATGAAATTCTCTTGGCATGAAGATTATTGCTAATTTTGGCTTGTGCTAGTTTATATCCAGGGGGACTAGAATGAAAAGAACATTTTATTGATCGCAATTATGGCAGGAAAGTTTGTGGATTTTCCATGATTTTGGTGCTCTTCCTTTCTTAGAAACACTGGGATTATAAAGAGAAAGTGAGTGATCGGAGTGATCACTCTGAACATAGATTTTATCTCTTCTATAATATGGCTAAAGAGCAGAAAGTAAAATAAAATTACAAAAAGAAACCACCTCTTAACAGTTAGACAGGAGATTTCCATTTCATAAGCAGTCCTCTTAACCTCAGGGCTGAAAACAGCATTAAAGCAGAAGCAAACTAGGATCATGCTTTTTGACTGCTGGACACCATCCAAAATTTATCACAAAAACCAAAGACCTGAAAACAAAATAGACTACAATGCCCTCCAAACAAGCCATGAATGTATCAAAGCAATTCCTTCCACAAACAGGTCAAAATGGAATAATAAATTTGCCATGTTAGTCACATGAATAAAGCAAGCCCTGGGTTTTCTCCACAGACTCACATGGGCTTCATTTAGTGTAGTTTGAAGGATCTGAGACATTTATGTTAGAAGGCAAAATCGCAAATCACAAACTTCTCTGACCTGAGCAGTCAAACTGTTAAGCCTAGAAAAACATAGCTAGTGGGAGGAATGCTGGTCAGCTACTTGGGGCAGGTGGGTACAGGTTTTCACAGGGAGTGCCATGGTGTTCTCCTCAGGGATCAAAGACTGGGCAGAAAGGCCGGACACTGCCCCCGCCCCAAATCCTGGTCCATAAGCAGATATTCAATGGGCTTGAGTGGTAGAATGGCAACTCACTGCCAGGAGGCACAAGGAAAAGACCAGAAAAGGAGAATGGATAACAGGAGAAGAGATAAAGGTTTTCCCAAGAGTATTGCAAAGCCAATGGAGCTTATTCCCCAAGAGCACTTTAGCTTCTAACTAAAATTAATTTCTGTCTATACACATTGAATTGTTGCTTATAGGCATCAGATAAAAAAGAGTAACTGGGGAAGGTACGAATTTTTGTTGAATGATTCACCTCCCTATGAAAATTAATGTCATCTCAAAAATGATGACATCCAATGTGGGATTCCCACAGAGGATGAGAATCAGGATCAGCACACAGCTCCTCCCCTTGTGTTCCATCCCGGGATGCTCTTTTGATCTCTTAAAACTTCAAACCACAGCAAGGTGGTACAAACTGGAAAACCTCCTGTTGGTGTTATTGTTGTTGTTTTTGTTTTGAGACAAGCTCACAGGTAGCCCACGTTTAAACTTACTATGCAGTTAATGGCCTGAGATCCTCCTGCCTCTGAAGTGGCCGGGATAACAGGCATGCACCAGCAGGCCAGGCCAAAACGTTGGCAATTTTATAATAATCATTTTCTAAGAATGCACACTATTTTTTATCAATTTCAAAAGTGAAAACAGAATTTTAAAATTAGGTCTAGCTAGATAATATAATGGTTAAAGACATTTGTCACACAAATTTGATGACATGAATTCCATTCCCAGAACTTATATAAAGCTTGAAAAACAGATTCTGTAAGTTGTCCTCTGTCATACATTATAGCATGTCTCCCCTGAAAATACATTATACACGCACACAAGATTTTTAAAAATTCTCTTACAAATAATTGTTCGACACCCAAAGTGATCAATTACTTATATAATTACCAGGTCTGTATCTATGCATATATATGCATAGATACATATACATACATACACACATGTGGGCGTGTGCATGGGGGGTTTATGTACACATGATTTTTAAAGGATCGTGCATGACAGAGGATGGCATTTCTGTTCCCAAGAATGTACAGAAAAGACCGGATAATTCCACAGGCACTAGCTGTTCCTTCTACCCTTCACTTTCCCAAATGAAAAAGCAGAATGGAATGCAAATGATGAGGAGTAATTAGAATGAGAGGTAACGGTAAGTGTGTGTCGGTCCTTTTCCCTTTGCCTTCCTTTCTTAATGGCTAAGAAGTCACAGACAAATACTGACACTTCCTTAGCAGTAAACAACTCGCCGAAGGTGCATGGAGATGCAAAGGCAGCACTGTCTGAGAAAGCCCTAACATGATGATCTGGGGACTGATTACATAAACAGAGATGATGCTACCTAGGTTGTTTCAAGTTTGTCCCTGTTTTGTGTCATAAGGCCAGCCTGCACAGTCAAGAGTCAGTTCAGATACTTCAGCGGGTGAATCGTGGTGTCTTCCTCCTGGTCCTCCTGCGGCCTATCCGTGCCTAAGATGACTGACTGTTTCTCTTCATAGTTTTGCCTCCTCATTTCTATGATTATTCATGAACATGGACATTGCAGCCGTCATGAGAAAACTGTCTTGTCTGGGCACAAGGATGTTCTCAAGTGCCAGGATTTACGTTTTATTGGCTTCTATACAGAACTGCAGCAAAGGGCCTGGTTTATGCTATGATACCCATTAAGTGAAAGGACGAATCAGCAAAACATCACCTGCTGAGTGATGACTGTGCCCAGATGAAAGATACCATCTCGTTAGGAGTAGAGAGCACATATCTTAAAGGGCCTCGTGCTTTCGGAGCTACTTTAGGGCTGGATGGTGGCTCCATTGTCTATGCCCTAATTCTAGAATGTGGGTTACCTTATTTAGAAAAGGGATCATTATAGATATAACTAAGTTATAGGTTTTGAAGACAGCACCCTGAATTAGCAAAATGGGCCCTAAATTCAATCACAAGTGCCCTTCGAAAAGACACAGAGGAGACAGCCACACCGACAGGAAGGTGGCATAAAGAACGCAAACAGATGTGTTCACAAGACAACAAGACTGGCAACCAGAAGAAGCTGGAACAAACCAAAAAAGGAATTCTCCTCTAGAGCTGACAAAGCCTAGTCCAGCTGGCAACTTACCGCAGACTGCCAGCTCCAGAACTGTGAAGGAGCAGCTATATATTGTGTTCTATCCATTTGTGGTAACTAGTCACAGTAGCCTGGGAAAGGGAGCGAGCAGCTGAGGGCAGCCTCCATTCCAGTGCTCATTTTCCACTGTTAGCACTTGTCAGCTGCCTCACTGCTTCTGAAGCATCCTGTCACACTGAAAAGCGTCTCCTTGAGGAGATACTACTAATCTTATTTGTTAATGAATTATACTCTAGCTCATTCCAAAAAGCATCAATTTATAAAGCAAGCCTCACAAATCTGATGCATCTGCTTGAGAAAGGCTGACTCAGTACTTTGTTACACCTAAATTGAAAACCAGGAGAAATCACCTATCTTATTGACTCTCCTCCATAGAACCATCTCACCTGAAGACATAGCCTGATGGCATGCATTTATGCAAGTAGAAAGGTGAGTGAGAGCCATCCAGCCTATGGCAAAGAGAACAACTGCAGGGTAGCAAAGCTTGTGTCCACACTGAAAAGCAAAAGACAGTATCATGGGACAGATGAGCCTTGAAACAGATGAAAAACTGGCTGCCAACAAGCAGCAGGGGAAGGAGCAGCCGTCCCTAACTCCACACATTCCTTTCTTGGGAGAGTGTTATAAGAACAAACAAAAGAATAAACTGAGAAAGCATCATGCAGGAAAGAGAGCACCCCTCTGAAGGAGGGAGACATGGGCTGAAAAGGACATCCGATATAACCAATCCTGAAAGCAGTGGCTTAATATCTTCAGAAAGGGATGCAGGGATGCATTACTTGATGGGTTTAATGATTTGGAGAAGGGGGCTCTTTGGGGGACTATAAAACTCATTAGGAAAACTCTGAGGGAAGTAGTCACAGAAAAAATACTGTATCAAATGAATAAATTAACAGGAATGACTCTAAATTCCTAGGGGGAAAGCCCTACTCCGTTATAACAATAAGAAAATAGATTCATGGTAGAAAGTTGAAAATCATCAGTGAAAATGCTCATGTAGTTATTAAATCAACACTGTGATATAACTATGGATGCTAGAAAGACAGGCAGCTTCTCTCTGCATAAATGGGAAAATGAGATGTTTGGGAGTGCTAGATTCCCATAGCAGATGTCAACAGGTTGTGTCAAAATTCGACAAAGCATGAAATTATACTCTAACTAAATAAATGAAATATTTCCTGGTTTAGATGATTTGAGGGAGGAGAAGAGCAGAGATGGGAATCTGCTACTTTTTGTCAAAACGCAGTATTTTATTTGACATATTTAAAATATGAATGAATTATAGAAATAATTATGAAAAAAGTAAGAGCAAAAAATTAAAAGGCTAGATATACTATAAAGATTTTGTTTTCTTTAAATTTTATGTTCAATAATGTGTCATTGACTTCTTAGTCATACAGGATTAATACAAGAAACACAGGATCATCCTGACTCCAAAGGAGATGATGAGAGCTGAGGGAAGAAACCAGATGTGGACACTAGTTAAGAGTCTATTATGTCGTCCTGGCAACAAGAGGTAGAGTCAGCCTGAATCAAGAAATCACAAGGAAAAATGTCCAAGAAATAAGCAATAAGATGGGAAAGCAATCAGACCCTTGGGACAGACTCAGCTTCTGACATGGACATGAGCAGGCACTGTCATTACCCCAGTTTGGAGATCTGTAAACTGAGGCTCTGATGAGACTCAAACATGTACCAAGTGAGTGGAAGACAAGCCAGCTCTGTGCTGTTTTCTGCACATACATCACTTGGCTAGCCAACACTACTGCCACCCTGCACCACACTGGTCAAATAAAACTTGAAAGTAACTCACAAAAATATTAATTATTTTAAACATCAAAGGCATTTTTATGTATAGAGCAAACTGAATTTCCAATTAAACCTCTCGCCTATGACTGTTTTCTCATCACCACTGAGTAGGCCCCAGGGAGCTCTGGTTTCTGACTTCATTGAAAGCCTGGACACAGCAGATGGAACAATCGTGGGTCTCAGCAACATGGAACTAAGGCTGGCTCATGGTCAACAGAGTATCCCTGAAATGGGCATCCCTCTAACATGCAAAGCTGGACACTGAGGGACACTGAGGTTCTGTGAGTTTTGTGAGCTCTGCCCTGTAACTGTGTAGTAGATTGCAAATGGATACAAGAAGTCATATAATCAACAGCATGATACTGGCAGCCTTCTTCCCTCCCACAGTTTAGTCCTACCTCAGGCCTGCTGCCACAGAGAGGTCTTTCCGCTCTCTCAACACCTACCACACCAGTCTTCATGCTTTGCTGAGTATGGGGAGCCCCAAGTATGACTGCAGCCTCTGTACTGAAGCATCCAGCCCAGCCTTCCCAAGGCTATGACAAACGAGGGGCAGAAAACCCACCAAACACCTGCTTTTGCTTTCTGGCCCACTTTGTAAAGGTAGCACTTTTCACCTGCATTGCACATCCTCAAGCACAGACTTAGCATCTAATATATTCAATAAGAACTTAGTTGAAGATAAGTGATGACGTAACTTCGGATATAAAAGTAACTTTAATAAGACTTCTTACTCTGTTTGTGATTTTAAGACTTACCATGCTTTCCCCACAAGTTATCTCTAGCACAGAGTCAAAAGACACCATCTCCTGCAAAAAACCATTTATTTGTCTACCCATCCTTTCATTTACATCTGTTCATTTATCATTACTATTATCATTCAAGAATACTCACTGCATTTGGTGCCATGCACCATCCAGGCTTGGGGAGGGCATGAATAAGCTGTCGTGGTCCCTGTTTTCCACAACAGTTTCATTTTAGAAACAAAGATTTTAATGCAACAGGGAAATTATTTACCATATAAATAATCAATATAATCACATCCCAGAAATTAGTCTTGAAAAGCACCTAACTGCATCAACATACAAAAGAGAAACCATTTTAGTCAATCTGATAACCGTGTAAAAACAAAACACAAGCAAATAAGAAGACAGTTGCAGAGGGAGCCACAGTGGTGAATGAGAAGCATTCTCATCTTTCTGCATTCTCATCCTTCTGCATCTTTTAATATTCTAACTTTTCTTTTGCTTTTAACCTTCCCTATTCTTTTTTATTTTGCCCTCATTTAAAACATCTATTATAATTATTATTGCTATTATTTATGCCTCTACAAATTCTATCCTAAATCATGGATTTTGGAATTGGTACTTGGTTTTCACTTTATTTTTACAAATGGTTCATTGTTATTTGTTGTTGTCATTCTCATTTCTTTGATCCTTTCTAGGCAGTACCAGGATCAAGCACAACACTTTTCTAGTATTGTGTGTCAATGCTCTACTTTTGAACTACCCTCCTAGTCTGATTATGTGTCAACACAGCTTGTTCCAGCCACAAAACATCCTAGCTTGAATGTTAGTGACTATATAATTCAAAGAATAAGAAATAAAACCCACAAACTGTCAACAAGGCGCCAAGACATCATGGGTAGGTGGGGCTTGAACACTCTTTCCTGGCTATACATCCCCAGTAACAGCAGAGAGAAATAACAAAAACACTATGTCCACTACAGCTTTGATAGATCACAGCATAGGTTGTTCCCATGCTTCTTCAGATCACGTGCTGCTGACAAGATTAAAGTAGCAATTACAAAGGACATACCTCACGGATTCCACTGTATAAAACACATCTGCCTGATTTATTAGCCACATGTCACTCTTGTAAGGCCTACAAGGAAACAGGACCCTCAGGCTCCAACACAGTACAAACTATGTCAAAATACTAATGCCTCAAAGAAATAGGAGTTTCACTAAAGTTATATAAAACACAACTGGAAATTTATTACACATAACCAGCCATCCCAATACAGGTCATCAAGAAAAGGGCAGTCCCCACAAAGACTGAAGTAAACTAAAAAAACAAAAACCAAACAACCATTAATTAGAATTGATCCAAAATCTCTCAGCATTAAAAATACAAAAAATATGAGAAAACAGGTGTCATGACTCCTCCAGGAGCTCACAGTTCTCCATCAAATGATTCCAAAGATTCAAATGAAACCCGTGAAATACTGGATGCAGAATTTAAAGGAATTTTTTTTTAAAGATCACTGGATGTCAAGAAAATAAAGAAAAGTAACTAAATAAATGAATTAAGGAAAGCAGTGCAGAATATGAATGAGAAATTCAACAAAGAGTTATTGGGAGAAAACCCAGAAATCTTAAAAAGGCTTAGTATGTCAGTATGTCAACTTTAAAAATTCAATTTTTACCAATAGTTGAAGGGGGACAGAAAATCTGAGGAATGGATACATGACTGATGAACTACAACATTCACACAGTAATAACACACACACACACAATTAAGAACATAAGACTTTTGTAAAATGATTGAAATTCAAACCTAGATATTTAGGGTATAGAAAAAAACATTAAGGTACAAACTAAAGATAAAATAATGAAATAAAATGATACAAAGACACTATGAAAATCCAGAGGATCATTAAGAGTTAACATAAGAAACTTATTTAGAAAATATAGACGAAACATGTAAATTCCTAGACAAACAAGATCTCCCAAAACTGAACAAAAAGAAATCTAAACAAATCAATACCACATAATGGTATTATGGCAATAAGGTCTTCTGAGACAAAAAAAATTAATATCAACGGTTTCTAAATGACCTCATAACACAAAAAGAGAAGATATGCTTCCAACTCACTCTGTGACACCATTATTACCCTGACACCAAAGCTAGATGAAGTTTTGGTAAGACCACTGGTAAAGATAGATATAAAAACCCTAACCAAAACACCTGCAAGTCAGATTGAACACAACATGAAGATCATATACCATAATTAAGTTTGTTTCTTTCCAGAGATGCAAGGATGGCTCACCACATACAAGTCTACAAATGCACAATCGCACACAAACAAAACAAAAGATAAAAATTGCAAATAAAATAAAAGTATCTGACAAAACATAGCATCCCTTCATGATAAAAGCTTGGAAGAAAACAGGTACAGAAAGATCATACCACAACACAATACAGGCAACACACGAGAAGCCCATAGCCAGCATCACGATGAATGGAGGAAAACAAGAAAACATTTCATTTAATCAGTGATGAGACCAATAGGAGTGTTCTTATTTAATGTATGTAGTATTTTAAGTTTTATGTAGAGAAAGAAAGCAAAATAAAGAAATAAAAGAACTACAAATAGGGAAGTAAATTTATCCAAACCTGCAGACAACATGTCCCTATATCTAAAAGACTTTAAAGGTAGCACCAGAAACTTTAGAATTGTTAAATTCATTAGAGTATGAATACAAAATTGATAAATAAAAGTCAGTAGCTTTTTCATATACCAAACCCAGCAAACCAGTCAAGAAAAAAAAAAGAAAACAATCCTATTTTAAGAGTCTGAAAAAAAAATCAATAAAAACAAAATTCAAGAGTAACCCTATGCAAACGAGTGGAAGATCTCTACAAGGAAAACTGCAAAATAGGAAAGAAGTAACCTGAAAATGAAAAAAAAGATCTCCATGTTCATTGTGAACATGACTGCAATACCTAAGTGAGGGTTTCTGTCAAAACCCCAGTGGCATTCTTCATAGCCACAGAAATATGATGCTTAATATTGAATCACTAGAGACCCCAAAGTCAGTCAACCTGAGCAAAGGTGTGATACTGGGAGTACTAAAAAGCCTAATTTAAAACAAATACTGCAGAGCTACAGTAACAAAACAGCCTGGAGCTTCCTGGCCCACAAAAGGATACACAGACCAGCTTCAATGAACAAAAGACACAGAAGATAAGTGCACACATCTACAGTCATAATCACTCATGGAGAAAACACAGCACCTTTAACAGTCATACTCAGAGAACTGGATATCCATATGACAAGCGAAAGAAAGGAAAGGAAAGGAACTATGCTTTACCCTGAAAAAAAAAATCAAAAATTGATAGTTTAACCTAATACCCGAATCCCTGGCATAACCAGAGGAAAACGTTGGAGAACACTTCAAAAATACTGATGCAGACAATAACTTTCTGAGCAGGACCCCACAAGCTTAGGAAATAACAGCGATAACTGGCAAGTAGAACTCAATTAAATTGAAGAGTTTCTACACAGGAAAGAAGGTAATTAACCCAGTAAATAGACACTAGATATAATGGGGGGAAGTACGTTTGCCAGCAATGCAGCCAAAAGAGAATACATATCTAGAGTAGATACACAACAAAATAGTCAAACACTGAAAGAGCAAATATCAATCTGCAGATGGGTGCATGAGGTCAACTAACATATTAAAAAAAGAAGAACAAATGAACACTAAATATAGGTAACTACAAATCAAAACTATAATGATATTAGACCATAAACAGTATTATTAAACAACTTTAAAATATTAAATTGTCATTTGCAAAAAAATGGAGCAGAGATCATGTGAAGCAGAAGAAAGTATCACTTTTTCTCATTTTCCCTCATTTATAGAATTGTGTGTGTGTGTGTGTGTGTGTGTGTGTGTGTGTGTGTGTGTGTGAGTGTGAAGGAGAGAGAGAGAGAGAGCGAGAGAGCGAGAGCGAGCGCATTTTTGGAAATAGGAGGAAAATTGAGGGAGAACAGAGTGGGAGAATTTGAAAAAGTGAAAAAGTATGTCATTCTTTGTTATATATGTATATGTATTGAAATATATGTATGCATGTATTGAACTAATCTACTATAATGCACTGTGAATGCACAGAATTTCATGTTTCGTTGAGAAAAGTAAATTTCACTTACTAACACCTGCTGGGAAATAGGTTTCAAACTGTAATCTTCCTGCCTTATCCCTTTAAAGCACTCTGTAAGAAGTGTCTCACAAATGGCATTTTATCTCTAAAATTCCCTATGTCCTGAAGGTAGAAAAGCGCATGTGTGTGATATGTGCATGCCTGAGTGATGTTTGGACGATGCCTTCTGACCTCTCTGCCATGTGCTAGTGTTAGTACACCGACTTAAGGAAGGAGGCAATCTATCAGAGCAGATAATGGATATGAAAAAGGGGCCTTTTTTTTTTTTAAATAACAAGCTAAACTAAAAACTACACTGAAAATGCTGTGTCAGGGCACTGTTCTTAGCATGGCCACTTCCCCAGAGTAAGGGGGCAGCTTCTTGTCCTTTTTGAACATAGAATTCTCATTATTCCTCCCAGAAACAAAGGTTCGTGTGTGTGTGTGTGTGTGTAGAAACACTAACCTATGGAGGCCAGACATTGATGAACTATGTCAGAATTGCTTCCACAGTCAGTCCTCTTTCACTTTATTTTTAAGTAATTCATAGTTTTTGTATTTTTGAAATTATAATTGTTATTATACATGCACATATGTATATGTATAAAATACATATTTCTAGTCTTTCCATTCTATACTCCCATTCTTAGCTTTTGGAATAGAAATATTTACTGTGTGACTCTATATATTACAAATATGTAGTAACTTTTTAAAAAAAACTTACTTTATAGAGGTTCACAGTTGAAGAGCTTTTTTGAGCTCTGCTGAGGTGTTTTGAGCTCTGTTGAGGTGTTTAAGGACTACGTGTCCTTTTGCAGTTAGTTGGGCTGGACCCATTTTGCATTACCAGACAGTCATGAAGAGCAGGGGTAAAAATGTTATGAGTTATAAGTAGTGTGTTTGGTTCTATTTGGACTTCTGATGGTTCATCTTCATTGCTTAAAATTACCCAGAAGATACACTTTGAGCATGCCATGAGGGTATTTCCAGAGACGTTTAAATTAAGAGAAAACTCACCCTATATGTTAGTGTCACCACTCCTTGGGCTAGGGTTCTAGAAAGAAAAACTAGTGTATAACATGCATTGAGCCCATAAAAGAAAACACAGCAAGCAGGAAAGGGCATAAAACCAAACACAGTAGTATACCATCTTTCTTACAGCCAGCGCTAATCCTCTGCAAGAGATATCATTTAGTCTACTGGAAAAGCTTCAGGGCTATCGAGAGAATGGCCATCCATCAGTGCCAAGATGAATTTCCAGGAGAAAAGTAACAAGGTTGATTTAATTAACTTTTTCCTAACATTTTTAGCAAGCATGCTTTATTAATAGAAATTTAACTGTCTAACAAAACTCTCTCTCTCTTTTTTTTGTTTTGTTTGTTTTGTTTTTTGAGACAGTGTTTCTATTTGTAGCTTTGGAGCATATCCTGGCACTCACTCTATAGGCCAGGCTGGCCTCGAACTCACAAAAAGACTCCCCTGCCTCCGCCTCCCAAGTGCTAGGATTAAAGGCCTGTGCTAACCACTACCCGCTAACAGAATTCTTCATTGTTAAAGTATTCATTCTTGGTTTGTGTCTTATCACTGTTCTATTGCTGGAAGAGATTCTATTACCAAGGCAATTCTTATAAAAGGAAACATTAAATTGGGGGCTCGCTAGAATTTTAGAGGTCCATTATCATTATGACAGGGAGCAGGATCTGTAGCTGGGAGCTACAAAGACAGAGACTGGACCTGAAACAGGCTTTTGAAACCTTAAAGCCCACCCCCACAGTGACACACTTCTTCAAACAAGGCCACACTTCCTAATCTTTACAATCCTCTCAAACAGTTCCACTGCAAGGTATTCAAATATATAAGCCTAAGGAGGCTTTATCTAAACCACCACAGTTGGCTTTGGGGGAGCAATACAATTTTACCTTAAAAACGTAAATTTTCCCTCTGTAAGACACTAGAATATAAAAATCCCTTCTCTTACAGAGGCTGAAATTGGTAATGAACTGGAAGCATGGGAAGACTTGTTAAGGATAATATTGATCAGATATTGACAAAGCCCTGTCTAGGAATATCAGTCTGCTCAACTGTCAGCCATCTTCAGAGGCAGTAGCCTCAGTTAGAAGGAATCAAGGAATCAATGGCTTTCTTAATATTCTTAAACTTACTCCTCATCTACTCCATGAAAGAGGTCAATATTACCTGGCCCAATCTCTCACTGACAAGTGAAGGGACTGCATGGTTAACAAACAGCCCGACAGTCAAGAAGCTCAGAAGTGAACCAAGAGTCCCGACAAGCCTGTCCAATCAACCCACGACCACAAAAATAATCTCTAACCAACAGAATCTGCCCAGTTCCATAAAGCAAGCATTTCCCTCTTTTAGTAAATGTTGGCACTTACATTGAAAACACACAGGAAAACTTGCACATCATTTCTATTAGAATACCCTGCTCCACCTCAGACTTGCATAGAGCTCTGGCCTCTGCAGTTCCCAAGTTTTAAATCTGGTCCTTCCTGTGTATGTCTGCATTTCCAGGAATGAAGTCGCAATACACACTGCAACCCGGGTACCACATCAACCTGGTCTTTGGCCATGCTGTGATTCAAAGCAGAGCTTCAAGCAGCAGAGGGCAGGTATTACAGAGACTGAGAAACAGATAATGGCACGAAGTTGAAAGGAAAAGACTGACTCAAAACCATTCACAGATTCTGAAGCTTTTTCAAAGACAAAAACCTGACCACTTAAACTGATCTGAATGGACAAACAGCTCCTTTCAAGTTCTTAGAAACACAAGCTTTCGGGTTAGCAGTTGCTACACGCTAATCCTGACCTGGACACGAGTACATTACCTATTGTATAGACTGAAATGAAAGGAAACGAGGCTTCTCTGAGTACCAATGCCATATTTGGACTTCGCTGTCCTCTGGGATGTAAAACACAGAAGCACATTACGGGCCACTTTAGAACAAAGCTGTAACTATCCACCCAGTTTTCATTCTGCTAAAAGGAAAGATGAATGGAAGCCAGTGGAGATAAGTGAAGCCACTTTGAGAGTTTCTTTGCTAATACCAGTAAATTCCTGCTTAAAAAGCCAGGCTTTTTTGTTCTTCCTTTTAGGAACACTCACTGTCATTAGATGCTTGCATCACTGCTGTCCTTAAATGGGGTGAGCTGCTTGTGGCTGGAACTCTCTGGATGGAGAAGGTCAGGGAGGAACAGACCTGTTTATTATAAAGCATCTTGGAACTGACATTTGCAAACAAACACACTCTTCAAAGGCAGAATGCCCACTCCCGGGTGCTGCCAATGTGCAGCAATTTCTCCAACAGCCCCCCCCCGCCCCCCGCCCCAGCCAGCTCCAAAGCCTTACATGAAAACTAGCCTCTTGATTTTCGGGTCGTACCTCGACTTTGGTCAGTAATGTTAATGACTTTGTTTATCTATGATAGTCAACAGTCTGCTATTTTCTCTGAACTGGAAAACTAAACTTCCCTCATAGAATAAAAACGGGTCCAATATTTACAATTTGTGTGCATTAATCATGTTAATAGCAACACTAGACCAGATACACTAGGCCACACAAAAACATCATCAAGAATCAAGACAGAGAGATGATTACACAGCAAAATCAATGCAAAACCTCTGTTTTCTCTTAAAATATGAGTTTTATAGCAATATTCTGATAACTACCATATAAATAGCCATACTGACGGTGATATGTGCAATTTTTTAAATTTTTCAATTAAAAATTATTTAATTTTTTTTAAAGTTATCACTGAAGTACAGGGCTAGGGAGCTGATAGGCTAGGCTTATGTCATGAATTTTATCCAGAAGACATCATTTCCTTGAAAATGCTTGAAAAATATCAGTTTCCTAAGTCCTTAGTGTATTCACGTTTTTTAACTGCAAGTGTTTTGACTGGATTATGTTTAGAGCAAGGAGCCAACCCTACTTGAAACAAGCCAAACAAAGTAAAACTGGTTATTGCAATAATGGACTCATCCTTGCTCTAACGACTTCTTTCCGAGTTTCAGAGAGCAACTGTGTTGCTTCAAATGCACACCTGTTTCACCGGAGAAGAACTCTGTAAAACATTCAACTTAGAAATAAATGTTAATTCGGTTTAACACAAAACACATTGTCCTTCAAAATTTTGCCTTCAATGCTACATGTTCTTTTTTTCCTACAATACTTCAAAAAGGACCAAATTCAAACAGTTCACATTCCCAATCAAAGAACAAGGTCCTGAAGCCAGAGACCTGTGTTCCAAGAGTGGTCTGAGCTGCCAACCCTACTCATAATCGCTTAGCCTGACACGCAGCAGAGACACCAGAGCCCTGTGATGATTCTCAACTCAAAAAGCATTAAACTGCAAACAAATGCTCAGTGCTAGGTCAGCGCTCACCATATTTTTATTGTCTTTCTCTACATAGGAACTACTTTAAGGATATGCTACTTGTTTCCCGGCTTAGAAACCTCCAGCCCCTCAAAGCTGTTTCGAAGAATTTCTCTCAATTTGATGCAAGTTAACTTGACGTGAAGAAACACGCTTTTTTTTTTTTTAAACCACATTAAGGCTCCCATGTGGCCCATTAAAAGTGTTTGGGATTATTAGTACAGTTATTAAATGTTTAATGCATTATGCAGAGGGGGATCTTGCCGTGCTCCGAGAACTTTAACTTCAGTCTGTTCTGACTGGAATGCTCAAACATGAAAAGCTAACTGTTTGCAGATTTTTGCACTCGGTGCCCTAACATCAGTTAAAATGTGGACTACAAGAGGAAAGAATTTAGCCAAGAGCTTAACAGAACAGAGAAAGAAGTTGGGGCAAGAGTCAGGCAAACAGGAAACATCCTCTCATTTGTCCTGGTGCCAAAATGAATTCAGACAGTTGTCCTGGGGCAATGTTCAGAATCTGGGAAAAACACACCAACTAGACTATACCTTGATGGATATACACTGAAAGGCTGGGGCTGGGAGAGCTACCCACCCATTCCACTTCCAGGAGAAGGAGTTTGTAACCAAAGCTACAGGCACCTTTCTCTGCACTTTTCACTGAGTGAGGAGTTGGCAAGAGCACCAAATGACTGTCCTCAGTGTGGCTAGGGTCACTGCTTTGGAAACCATACAAAAAAATACCACCCACAAATAATCAGAGCAATGGAAATTATTTTTAAAGATTTCCTTTTGGCATAGGTTTATCTAACGAAGGCAACTCCCAATGGAAATTAGATACAAGTTGGTATTCTCTTTAAATCACTGAGCTAGAAAGATGAGAAACTAATAAAGGTCCTGATTAGTGTGGGTTGCCCTCCCTCCACTGGCCTCATTAGAAGGCACAGGTATCCCAGGAAAATGTGTACCTCAGTGGATGCCCAGATATATGTGAAACACAGACTTCTTTATTCTGAGGCAGAGGGTTGGTGGGTGGAAAGAAGACCTGGTGTTTCTGTCTTCTGCATCCTGTATCCTAGCCAGCAAAACTCTGAGCTAAACAGAGCCTACACCTCCTCCTTAAGTCCTATGATCCCTTAAATCTGTGGATGATACACACACCTGACATATTCATGCTCCTCTTGGGCCTTGAAGATCAATTCAACCCAAAGGTCTTCAGGTTTCGTTATTTCTTAACTCCCACTGAAAGGTCCCACCTAACAGCCACCCGCTGTGATGTTTACGTCTAAGAGGGGTAAGGAAGGAGTAGCAGTAGTCTCTGCCATTTCAACCCAGTCTTCTAGCTGCAGGTGACTGATCTGTTAAATCCAATTACTTTATAATAATTGAAGGTAGGTTCTAGAGTCAGACAGTCCAGGACTACAACCAAATCTAATTGTTAGCTTTGTGGTCCTAGGTAAATTTCCTGTGATAAGCCATATAAAGCCCTTGATGCGAAGGGCATTTATACAACATATAAACCATATAAGGTCCATAGCAGGGACTACCGACAAAATGAATGATGGACACTCTGGGAGGTCTTTGTTCTCCCCCCCTGAATTTCTTAGACTGTCGGGTTCTCGTATAGATTATCTATTGATGGGTCACATGAAACAGAAGCCCTGACTGTTACAATAAGCCAGCCTTTCTAGTTTATCTTTGTCTCATTAAGAACTTTCAAGTATGACAACAATACAGTGACAACACATTCATTTGCTGAGCAACACTGACTTGGAGTAGAAAAGGTGTAGGTATTAAATCAACACGCAAACACAACATAGACTGTCCGACTTCGTGCCCTTTGGCAAAATTTTCATTATCAAGAACAACCCTACTAAATACAAACTATGATCCATGTCATAACTCTGCTCTGGCCTGTTTGTGTAAATAAAATCTTATTAGGACACAGACATGCTCATTTCTTTGCATTCTATTTATGTTTGGTTTCATGAAATAATTGCAGAATTGAAGGATTTTGTTGTTCTTGTTTATTTTGGTTTTCCTAGGGATTTGTTGTTGCTGCTGTTGATTTATTTTGAGAGACAAGATCTTTCTACAAAGCCCAGGCTAGCCTCACAGTTCTCCTAATATAAGCAAAGACTATATGACCTGCAAAACTAAAACGGCCTTATTTGGAAACGTTTGCTAGCCCCCAAAAAAGTTTGCTCAAGAGTCTCAAGACTCCTACCCCATATTCCAACAGGAAAAGGGGGGGGTACTTCTATTGATTAAGCATAAATTTTCACTTTGTGGCAATTTCATATTAAAAATGAAACTAAAATTGACCAAATTATAGCTTCCCCAAGAGCACCACATTTTTAGGATTCTGTCAAGGGAGAAAGGATTCAAAATGGAAGGAAAAGCTGGGTGTGATGTCTAGAAAGCATGTGTGGGGTCACCAGAAGAACTCAGCTATTTGGATGGAAGAAGAAAAGACCAAATTGGGAAAGACAAAAGTGTGGCTGTGGCAGGCAGCAAAACTGTCACAAGGAGCACGAGTCGGCACAGCCAGGAACTGGGGGCTGACTCCTCAGGCTGCCTACCTACCAGCAGACCTCCACCTGCTCAGCTGGGAGCTGGAGAAGTAACTCCTTCCCAAGAGCGAGGGGTCAGGCCGTAAGAGAGCACCCCATGCCTGGGTGCCACTTGTATTAATCACTGACACCGCGGCTGTGAAGGGGCAGGTGGACACGGCCTGGCACATTTAAAATAGCTTAAGGAGCCTGATGTGACTCAGCCCGCAGTCTCAACACTGGGAAGGCTGAGTGCCAAGACTTCAAGGCCAGCCTGGGCTACAGAGTGAGATCTTGTCTCAAAAAAAAGACCAACACCAAACTCAAGGTAGGTTTCAGGGAGGCAGATGTCCATTCAGGACGTTCCCTTACAGCTACCTGGTTATCAGGCATGAAAGTCAGTTTCCCACTGCTCTGATCACGTATCTGAGATAAATCAAATCAAAGGGGGAAATGTTGGTTTTGACTCATGAGTCCAGTGTTTTCATGCCTCAAACACTTGACCCAGTTAGTTCGGTCCTGTCTGCTAAGGCAGAACATCAGGAAGACCATAGCAGAGCAAGTCTACTGACCTCACAGTGTTCACGAAGGGGGGGTGGGTGGATGGATAATGCGCTTGGCTTCATAACAGTTCCTGCTCTATAAAGTATTAACCTGTCAATCCATAAATGGATTCATCTAGTCAGGAGGTCGGACCCTCAGATCCAGTCACCTCTGAGGACTGATACATTGAGTACCAAACTGTCAACATGGGTTTCGGAGAAACATTTCATTTCCAAACAAAACATCTGATGAGCAGATGGAGGCCAACACCTCAGACCCGTGTTTATTCCCACCAGCATCTCCAGCGGTTCAGCGGCTGCGACCCTGTGGCTGGAAGGATGCAGTAGAGACCGTGAAAGAATCTGGCACAGGTCCCAGGGTTTTGTTTTTATTTTTTCCTCAGAGACTCTGATCAAGAAAGTTATATCACAGGGAAAGAAGATAAAGCAGATTAAATAGATGTTTCCAGATTAAGGGGACAATGTATTGCAAACATTTTAAGTTTTGAAGAATCATCAGCAACTCCAAACAGTACGAAAACAAACTGGTTCCCTTTTGTCAGCAAGGTAAACAAAGGGACAAGAACATGGCACAATTCCACAGTTGTGTGTTGAGGGCACCTGGGAAGCAGCCAGAGGTATTGCTTCAAACAACAGACACAGTGGTTTTGGCTGACAGGATCCTGCAGAGGTACACTGTGCCCGATTCAAGCTGAGTCCATTCATGCTGGCCCATTAATAATTTGCCAGGTGCCTAAGGCTACAGCCAGCTCCCTCTCACTGTAGCCTGCCTTATTATCAGAAGAGCTAGGCAAGCTCTAACAGGCAGGCTCTGCGCTGTCAGTGGCAGGCAGGGAAGACAGCTTACTGCATCATGGGGCCAAAGCCTGAGCTATAGTAATCTAGCTTGAAAGATAAATATGACCACAATATGTAGTTCTCATGGCTCGTGGTATTTTAAAGGAATGAGGGTCATTAGTTCAGAGTTGATATATAAATCAAGAGTCAGTCTCTCTCTCTCTCTCTCTCTCTCTCTCTCTCTGAGCAGGAGAGAAGAGAAAACATGGGCTTGCCGTGGCAAATAGATGGGCCACTAAAAAGCCATTGTGGTTGTGAGAGCAATAAATGGATAAATGCACATTGTTCTTGTTTGCTTTCTGTTGCTCTGATAAACATTATAAGAAAAAGTACAATGGGGAGAAAAGGATTTATTTCAGCTTACACTTACACTGAGGGAAGTCGGGACAAAAACTCAAGGCACAGACCTGGAGCAGAAGCCAGGGTGGATGGCTTCTTACTTACTTATCCCTTGGCTCACACCTTACCTCACCTCTTTGGACTGCCCAGGCCTACTTTCCTTGCGCTGGTGCTATGTGTACAGTCAATAGTTCCCCTCACTTCAGTCTTCAATCAAGACAATCACAAGACTATCTGATTGAGCCAATTCTTCCACTGAGACTCCCTCTTCCCAGGTGTCTCTAGGTTTATGTCACATTAACAACCACACCACAACACAACAAAACAAAACAAAAAGAAAACCCAGCTATAAATGGACTACTAATGCTCACAGTCTATTTCTCCTCTGGAATTATGAATATGAAATGACTCTTCAAATACATATTGAACCCAGATGCTATCCAGTTCAAGCCCTCCTCGATGCACTTTCCAGTCCATAGCATGAAGTTCTTGGCAGGGTGCTTCAATTAGTCTAGTGGTGAATTGTACTCTCACTTTTGCAGATAAGGAAAATGAGGCTCAAAATTGTCACTAAGCCAATGCCTCACACCTAAAGAGTAAAAATGAGATCACAGTCTGCCAACCCAATGCCTTTTGATCACCGTACTAGACAACTTTTGAGTGCTAGACCCTCAGACAGGGTGGGAAAAGAGTAAAGTGCGGAGGGAAAAGATTCATTCTTTTCCCGGACTTCCGTATCTCATGCCATCTTCAAATCTAGCCACGACAAGATCAAACCCTAGATCATACCAGGACTTGCTGACACAAAGCATGTGTGAAGGCACCCGGGTGGGAGGGCAGTCTAGGGATGAAGGAGGTGGGAGGAGCCAGCACCTCAGCTGCCTGTGTAGTACTGCAGCAGGGAGAGGGAGGGGACAAGTCCCCAGGCTCCCATGTGAAAGGAGGCGTGGGAATATCCACCCTCAGTGTTAGCAGTGGCTCTGATAGGAAGAGAAAGATGAAAGGCAACGACAAAGGAGCTTAGCTGCTTTGGGAGCAGGTGATGCCTCCACTCCCCTAACAGACCCCACCAGCCCCTTCTCACTGCCACGCAAAGCACTGCACTGACCCTTCCCAATACCTCCCCCGCCTTTTATCAGCAGTTTCTAGAAAAAGGACAGGAAGAGGACATTGGGGTGCGGAGCTCTAGAGATTTCGCAAGCCTGGTTCCACATCTGTCTTCTCTGCCCATCTCCTACCACCTCCAGGATCCCTACCCGTGCATCCTAGCAACAGAGAGCTGCTGCACAGCAATACTCCCGGGGCCGGTGCTCTTCCTGGAGTGTGCATGCTGGCTCCACAGGAGGGAGAAGGATGGTCTGGGCTTTGACCCATCAGCCTTAGGTATAAATTCCCATTCAACCAAGTGCTAGCTGAGTCACAGTGGTCTCCTCGGGAAAAGTGATGACGGTCCTTATCTTTAGTATGTAGCTCTAGCAAAGAGTCAGAGAAGGCGCATCTGCTAGAATCTGCTACTTTCCAGCACAGAATGGACAAACAGCACCTGTCAACTCTTCTCACTTAGTCCTGGTGAAGAGGCCTGGCCTGGCATGACACAGGGCACACTCTTCCCCTTTCTGCCCTGTACTGTTGTTAACTTCCTTTCTTCCAGGGACTTCAAATGGATGCCAGACAAACTGTATGAGGGCAAAGACTGTGTTTAAAGTACTCTTTGGCTTATAGCAACCATTTACTCTTTTAAAAAAGAAATTGAATATTTACTTAATTATACTGCATTTCTTACTTTTTATACCTGCCTGCTTGAGGTATTGTTATAAAATTAAAATCAAAACAGCCAGTCTCCTTGTCAATAATATCATTATAAAAAATTCTGTACATACAATTTTGTTCTGCTTGAGTCAAATGAAATTCTATTTCATTTTAACTCTAATATATAGAGTTATTAGTTTAATGACTTTTACTGTCATCTTAAGTTTTTAAGTATTATTAATAATGCTCAAATGAACATCTTTCAGCAAAAAACAAAACAAAACATTTGTTTAATCATTGGAAGGCACCAGATACTTCCTAAAAAGATTTACTTTTAAATTTATGTGTATAGGTATGGCAGCCTCCAGCACGGCTGCCTCTAACACTGGGAAAGCAATGAAGAACGGTAATTTAAAACCTTTAATGTTGGGGCTGGAGGAATGGCTCAGCTGTTAAGAGCACTGGCTGTTCTACTAGAACTGAAGAGCTAAAGAAGTACATCGCTGTCTACAAGCAGCATCCGTGCGCATGCTCAGTTCATCCTCTAGTCGTCTCTCCTCGGCGGTCTTGTGAGAAGACCGAAGAGACGAGAGTATCACTCTGTGAGCGGTTTCACTCGGGGCAGAACTCCACCCAGAGCACAGCTTCACCTAGCATGGTCCTCCTTCTCCCACCGCATTCTCCACTCTCAAAACCTCTGGTCTTACTGTTTCTCTGCCTGGAACATATAATATGTAACTCTTATATATAATAAGCTCCTGGCAGTTTCTGGGCATCAGTTAAAATTATCGTAACTCCATCAGAAGACTTCCCTAACGTCCTCAGTCACACAACTCAAGAGCTTTTCAAGCTGATTTACTCATCCGGGAGAGTCCCCCACTTGTCTCCGCCCCACCCACCTTGTCTCCTTACTTTTCAAACACACTGGTCTCCTCTAGGTTTAGAATCAAGGAGAGGGCGTGCAGCTGTCACCTCCTCAGGTTCTCTCAGCCGGGGCTTCCCGGGTTGCCCTACTTAACGTCCCTTGAGATTTCCTCGCATGTGCCCCTCCATGGTAGCTGTGTGAGGTGACGGAATTGGTAAACACAACTAACATAGAATCACAGTAGAATCACAGTGTGTACTGACCATATATGATTGTTATTTGTCAACTGTACCTAAGTAAAGGTGGATAAATAAGAACAAAATCAAAATCAATCAGCTTCCTCATGCCACTCTTGATACATTTCACCTGTTTAGCTTCTCTTGCTAGGTAAGACTTGCCACCTACCAACCTCTATCATCTGAGGATTTGTTCTGGTTACTGCTCATGGCCTATCTCCTTACTCCGGAGTGAGTCCCATTGAGGGAAGAAAGGAATGTTTTGTTCACCAACTAAGGGTCTTAACAGTGCCTCAGTAAACATCTGATGCGGAATAGATCCACTTCCTAGCAAGTGCCAGTATCCTCTTGCTTGCTTCCCTGATTGCTTGTTTACTGCTTGTTTTCCTCCAGAGGACCAGAGTGGGGACAAGCAAGAAAAGAGAAAACTGCCGGTTTAATCCACATGCTCAGCGGGTAGTAACAAATCCAACACATCTCAGGATGTGTGCCATGGATACAACCAAGACCCCAGGGGCTGGTCCTGATAAGGGACCAAGAAGGCGCTTCACAGCACTGTAACTCCCGATTTCCTTCGGATTCTCGGAGAGAATATTAGTCATCTGGAAAGGAATCCCTATGTACCTGGCATAATTACAATGCTAGGAAAATGTATTTCATTTATTTTGTATTCCACGTTTGGAAGTCTGCTTCAGAGTGTAATTGCAGCCTAAATCCCAGTAGTAAACAACCAGCTTGCATTTTATATGTTACCATGAGGCGCTCTCTCCAGGTTTGTTCTTCAGAGCCAAGGAAATGTTGACACAGTTGCACACCAAGTTTCAACATGCTGATCATGTTAAAATAGTGCACAAGAAATATTTTTCCACTTTATAAAAAGCCAGACTGTTTACATGCTTAAGTGGCCAGAGACTTTGCTATCTGTGTGTGGTCCTGAAGTTTCAATATCATAACCATGAGTACAAAGTGAGGCAGCATGCAACAAACTTGGCTATGGAGTTCCTCAACCAAAACGGGAATCAAGACATTACTAGCCGAGAACTCAGAAGCAGGTAGGTTTAAAGTGGGTGGGGGAGGAAGAGATCTTATTTATTTTAACACAGTTTTGGAGAAAAAAATAACTTAATAGAGCTTGGTTATATGTGTACTTGTGTAGCAATGTATATTATTAAGTAGAGAAACAAGAGGGAGAGAGAGAACAGGAAGGGATCACAAGGTCTTCAGCCTATAGATTTCTTACAAAAATCACAGAAATATGCCAAGCACCGTGTTCAGTAACTCCAAGCCCAGAGTTCCACGGCAGAAAAGATCTACAAAACAGTTACTGAGCAGAGATCCTAAGGACGAACTTGAGAATGAGAAGAGGCTTTGCTTCAACTTGGCCCAGTTGAAGGCTCAGCACAGGCCATGGGCACCAGCCCAGAAAGCACCAAGCAGAGCAGGGGCCCCAAGTTCACAGCCAGGCCAAAGGAGAAGACAGGCCCCATCTTCAGTGTCTTTCCCACTTTCCAAGCGGCCCTGGCTTTGGCTGACAATTCAGTGTTTCTTCAAGCTAGAAATAGAATTTACACAGAAGTTCCACCCTGTCCAGACAAGATAGAAGTGACAAGAGACCTCACAGAAAGAAAAATTATCTACATCCGTGTAACTGAAGACATGTCCACATTCCCAGAGTCTAGAGTTTAACGCTTGGGACAGTCTCTGGATTCGGGGCTGTTTGCACTTACCATTCCTCAAAGTCCCAAATGCTTCAGGTTAGCGAGCACTGCTGGTTCTCACGTCTTTAATGACTTTCCATTCGAAGGACCAACCTTCATACTACACTGTGTGTCAACAAAAACCAAATCTCATAATGTGGGCAGGTTCATGCTGCAGCAGCAGATGAGCTTTCCCTTTTGGTTGCCAAATGCACACACTGTTACTCTCAGTTGACCGAGGAAGCGAAAGAATGGTACTTCATTAAAAACTTTTTTTTTCCTGGCATTATTCTATTTTTCCTCCTACAGTTTCTTTTACAGAGTCTTCTGTGGCTATAGGTCAGGAGAGTTTTCCCGTTGCCATGAGAACAGTGTAAATAAGTGAACTTTAAAATTCACTTTGGGGGTAAGGAGTCACCACACTTCTGGCTACCTAAGCCCTGCTGGATGTGTATTGCATACTCTTCCCTGCAGGAATAGAGCAAGGCCATCTAACATGACCTCCTCCATCACAGCTGCCATTTTTGGGGCCAGGAAAACCCCCGAAGCCTTGCAGAGACCCTGTAACTGCTGCGATTTCTCCACATCTAGGAATAACCTCCTGTGCTCAGAGAGAAACTTAAGCTCAATGTTACATTTTCAAAAGGCAAAAATGCTCGTCTCCCTGACCTCATCAAGGATCTGAAGTGCTCCCTCTCCTGACACTGTCCCTGAGTACTGCAGTGCTCCCATCCCTGACACTGTCCCTGAGTACTACAGTGCTCCCACTCCTGACACGGACCTGAATACTATAGTGCTCCCACCCTGACACTGAGTATGGCAGTGCTCCCACGCCTGACACTGTCCCTGAGTACTACAGTGCTCCCACGCCTGACACTGTCCCGAGTACTGCAGTGCTCTCCCCCTGACACTGTCCCGAGTACTGCAGTGCTCCCACGCCTGACTGTCCCTGAGTACTGCAGTGCTCCCACCCTGACACTGTCCCTGAGTACTGCTGTGCTCCCACCCCTGACTGTCCCTGAGTACTGCAGTGCTCCCACCCCTGACACTGTCCCGAGTACTACAGTGCTCCCACCCCTGACACTGTCCCGAGTACTGCAGTGCTCCCACGCCTGACTGTCCCTGAGTACTGCAGTGCTCCCACCCCTGACACTGTCCCTGAGTACTGCTGTGCTCCCACCCCTGACACTGTCCCTGAGTACTGCAGTGCTCCCACCCCTGACACTGTCCCTGAGTACTGCAGTGCTCTCCCCCTGACACTGTCCCTGAGTACTGCAGTGCTCCCACCCTGACACTGTTCCTGAGTACTGCAGTGCTCCCACCCCTGACACTGTCCCTGAGTACTGCAGTGCTCCCACCCCTGACACTGAGTACTGCAGTGCTCCCATCCCTGACACTGTCCCTGAGTACTGCAGTGCTCCCACCCCTGACTGTCCCTGAGTACTGCAGTGCTCCCACCCCTGACACTGTCCCTGAGTACTGCAGTGCTCTCCCCCTGACACTGTCCCTGAGTACTGCAGTGCTCCCACCCCTGACACTGTCCCTGAGTACTGCAGTGCTCCCACCCTGACACTGTCCCAGACGGAGGGAGGGAGGGAGGGAGGGAGGGAGGGAAGAAGAAAATCCCTGCCTTCAAGAAGTTTGTGCTGTGATAAAGATGGAGAAGGGGAAGGTAAAATAGATGCCATATTAATAAACAGTTCATGTGTGCTGGGAAGGAGCAAAACAGAAAAGAGAACAGGAAATGGCAGAGATGGTTCGGCCCAGGGGGTGGTCTGAGTAAAGATCACATGATAGAAAGCAGTGCATACTGTGAGCATCTTGGAGGAGCATCACAAACAACAGCAGCAAAGACAATGAAATGGAGGTGGATACAAGAATGGCAACTAAGAAAGTCTTTGACAGTTCTGCCCACCAGCCTCTAGGACAAATACAATGTCATCCATAGGGAGGACTAAGTGCAGTGGCAGACATCAAGAGGACTTAGTGGCAGCGGTGGCCATCCACAGGACTAAGTGCAGTGGCAGACATCAAGAGGGAGTGAAACAAGGAGGCTTCTGTGGAGACTGAGTATGTGTGGTGAACAGTCTGATCACTGAAGCTAGGGTATTGCTGCAGTATAAAGAGTCTGGCCACTGAAGGGAGGGTATTGCTGCAGTATAAAGAGTCTGGCCACTGAAGTTAGGGTACTGCTGCAGTATAAAGAGTCTGGCCACTGAGGGGAGGGTATTGCTGCAGTATAAAGAGTCTGATCACTGAAGCTAGGGTATTGCTGCAGTATAAAGAGTCTGGCCACTGAAGTTAGGGTACTGCTGCAGTATAAAGAGTCTGGCCACTGAGGGGAGGGTATTGCTGCAGTATAAAGAGTCTGGCCACTGAGGGGAGGGTATTGCTGCAGTATAAAGAGTCTGGCCACTGAAGTTAGGGTACTGCTGCAGTATAAAGAGTCTGGCCACTGAGGGGAGGGTATTGCTGCAGTATAAAAGCCTCCGTAATGCCCCAGGTGTCAGCAAGTGGTCTGGTAAATGTGAACTGTCAAGGGTTACTTCAGTGAGGACAGATTAATTCATGGATAGCAGCAGCCTCTCTTCAAAGTATCCCCAGCTCCTTTATCACCCACTAACATCATTGTCGAAAGATCTTAGGAGGGAAAAGAGAATAAATGAATCTCAAATTTAAATTGGAGTGATTTCCTCTGTAGCTTTAATGGCGAGCATTCTGTCCTAGCTAAGAGGATGTCTGGAACGTGAAGACTAGGAAAGGCATAGTGGCCGCCACTTCTCAAGGTTCTTCACAGAAACAGAACTGCAGGGCTGTGGAAGAGGAAGACAACAGCTTAGAGGCTATCAAGTCAGAAATCTGCAGGACAAGTCAAGAGGTGGGAGACGGGGGAGCTGCTGATGCAAGCTTGGGCCTGGAAGGCAGTGTAAAGGCTAAAACTTCCTTCTTCGGGGTCCAAGCTTTAGTCCTTTAGTTGACTGGAAGAAAATAATGTGCTTTACTCAAGAAACGCAGTATCTGGTCTGACTATGCTGCCCTAGCTGGTCTTTAACTCCCAATCCTCAGGGTCATCATGTGATGTGGGATTCCTCCCTGTGTGAGTGAATGTGTTTTATTATCATTGGTTAATAAAGAAGCTGCTTGGGTCTTGACAGGGCAGAATATAGTCAGGCTGGAAAAGATATGGCGAGAGTGTGCAGCTTCAAGGAGATGCCATGTAGCTGCCAGAGGAGAAAGATGCGAGTCGCCAGATGGAACCTTGCCTATAGGCCACGAGCCTCGTGGTAAAATATAAAATAATAGAAATGGGTTAATTTGAGATATAAGAGCTAGCTAGAAATATGCATAAGCTAATAGGCTAAGCAGTGATTTAATTAATACAATTTCTCTGTGTGTGTATGTGTGTGTGTGCGTGTGTGTGTGTATCTATCTGTCTGTGTTTATACACATGTATATTTATATACCATCTCAGCATCTGAACTAATACCATCTCAGCATCTGAACTAGAAGTAGGTCTAGATGAATAGCAACAGGGTATAGTAGTATAACAAAGCTCTTCCTCTTGGGAAAAGGTTACAAGACAGCTTGCTTGTCTTGTGTCCTGTCTATTAGCGCTTGTTGTGCAAAAGACTGCTGGCCACCATTATCATTATCATTACTAACACTCATGTTTCTGCTATAGAGCAACTGTAATATCTTCACCCGTTTTAGGGACGATCAATGTAAGCACATACAACCGAATTTGTGCTTTGCATGGAACCGTTCATGATTTCTTTTTAGGTACAATTCACATTGGAAAACTACCCATTCATTTCATCCAACAGCATCAGGGCAGTGGAAAAGGAAGCTCTACCAAATGAACACAGGAAGGAGAGAGTGGTTACCTGGTATTTATGCACAATTCTGGTGTAGACAAAGTTTTTAGCTATCTATGCTGGCCTCAAATATTCTACATTTGATGTTTGAGTTCAGAAGCATCCTTGCCAAGTACTTTATCTCAAAACAGTACTGGCTATAGATAAAAATCCCCCCAAAGAACATGGGGTATAAGGAGAAGTAAAGAATGTAGTAAGAGTAGGTCTTACAAACACACATATTTTCTAGTCCATGGGTGGTAAAAGCCATAAACTATTGACAGATATTTTCATAAATGCAAAGTCTTCTCTTCGCTTTTTGTTGGGGGGATAATTTTGTTTGCTTGTCTGAGATAAGGCCTGACTATACAGCAAGGTTGGCTACAATTTCACAACCCTGTCACTTTTTAGGTGAACATAAAGAACAATCTAGAACTGAATAAAGCAGGCTATGCATCTATGTATCTGTTTCAAAACTGAATGTTATTTATTTCCTCATTGAGATAGTAACATTATAACAATGAGTCACATTAAGGGGTGGTGATGACTGACTATCTAAAGTATCTGAAAAATAAAGTATAAAAACTTTATTTTTAGTTGCAATTCTCAGTGAGAACTTACCATCTAATTGCTTACGTTCTTTTCTCTCACTTAGAAGAAAACAGGCAGTGAGAACTGCTATTGTTATAGTCTAGACAGATACAATTGTCTAAAATGAAATTAAATATTGGATGGTTTTCAAAAGAAATGGGTTTAATATGGATTATTAAAAATATGGGCTCTGAGAGCAATCCAAAATAGGATGTACTGGCAATCACCAATTGTGAATTCTATAGGAATAAACTTGTTAAAAAAAAAAGCATCCCTCTGGTCCTATTTCATTTGAAACCATCTATAAACGATTGTAAGCATAAATAAAACAAGGTTTAAAACTTAAAAAAAAACTGAGCTGGGATATAGTTCAGTGATGAGTAGTGTTTGCCTAGCATTCCAAGGGTAAACTGAAATAATGCAGCAAGTCGTCTCATGGCCCAGAAACGGATCTGAAGTTAGTAGGGAACAGGGGAATACCAAGTACTTGGTAAATATCAACAGCCAATTCATTTTGTGCCAGTTGTTCAATGTCTAAGCAAGATGTGCTTAGTCTAAGTTACATTACAGAAAGAACCGAAATACTGAATAACAAGAGCTCATTGCAAACTTTTGGGAACTAAATACATGTGAGAGATAGCTCTGTAGACACTCTGATTCCAATTCTGAGTCTCAATTTCCTCCAGCCTCCCCAGCTACAGATGGTCAGGTACACAGCTCTGGACCACAAAATGGAAATAAATCTCTTGGCCAGCACTCCTTTTCTGACAACAGTGGACTTCTTAATGACTATCTCTCTTCTCCCATTTGTCCTTGCCCAACCTCTGTCTGCCTGGTACACTGATGTGCTATCTGAAAGTTAAAAGACCGGTCTGTAGCCATGAAACAAAACACAAACAAACAAAAAGAGGTGAAGTCCATGGTATAAGGGATGAGAACCTGAAAGACAGGGCCTGAGTTGCTAGTGGGGTGTCCTCCTCCAGATTTTATATTCTACAAGAAAAATAACATCTGTTAGCTTGCGGTTCCCAAGATGAATTTTCTTCTGCTTACAATCTTTGTTATACAATGAAATGAAAAAATTATTCTAAAGTAACAGAATAAGTACACATCTATGGACGTCAGAATAGCAGAAAAATACAAAACATTTGGGTAAAATCCGAAGACAAGAAGGATACAGACATACACATCAAACAAAATATATACTATAACAGAAAAAATTTCAGTTTTATTACTATTTGCAATAAGTACAACCTGTTAATAAGTATAGATTACTACACTATGGAAATAAATTGGTACAAAGAAAGAGATAAATAGAAGATGATAAATATCATCTCTTTGTTCTTAAAGATGATAAATAGAAAAGTTTAGAAAATAAATGTCTAACAAATTTTAATTAAAAAAAACTTGTAACAAAATATTAACATCAGAAAATAGACTATTCCAGGAAAAGTTTTCATGCCACTAAGAACACCTGATAATAGAAACAGAAAATCCTATGAAGATGATAATCATAAACTTTGGATTTAGCAGAGCAGCTTTCACAAACAGGAAGTGAAAATGAGGAAATGAACTACACATGGCAAGAATATACCCAGAAAAACTGCCAGAAGCTTAGTAATCAGGTAAAACATTTTAATGACAACCAAATAAAAATTGATCTGTAAATTACATAGAATTTTGAATTTAATAAATATAGAATGTAAAATTATCTCAATTATACAATGACTGAAAAAGAAACTGATGAGATCAGAAAAGAGCTCAGCGGTTAAGAACACTTGCTTCTTTTCCAGAGGACCCACGCTACATTCTTGGCACCGTGTCAGGTGACATTCAACTGCCTGTAACTCCAGCCTCAGGATATCAGGTGCCCACTTATAGCTTCCAAAGGCACCCTCCAGCATAGCCAGCATAGCATATATATCGAGATACACACACATACATATATTAAAATTAAAATAAATTAAAACTTAAGACTGACCATGTACCAGGTCAGAAAGGAAATTTCAACAAATCACCTAATATACTTTAGGTAGTTAAGGCAGTATGGCGGTTTCTCAGGAAATTCGGGATCAACTTACCCCTGGACCCAGCAATACCACTCTTGGGAATATACCCAAGAGAGGCCTTATCATACAACAAAAGTATATGCTCTACAATGTTCATAGCAGCATTGTTTGTGATAGCCAGAACCTGGAAACAACCTAGATGCCCTTCAATGGAAGAATGGATGAAGAAAGTATGGAATTTATACATATTAGAGTACTACTCAGCAATAAAAAACAAGGACTTCATGAATTTTGCATACAAATGGATGGAAATAGAAAACACTATCCTGAGTGAGGTAAGCCAGACCCAAAAAGAGGAACATGGGATGTACTCACTCATATTTGGTTTCTAGCCATAAACCAAGGACATTGAGCTTATAATTAGTGATCCTAGAGAAGCTAAATAAGGAGAACCCAAAGAAAAACATATAGGCATCCTCCTGAATATTAACCTTCAGCAAGCGATGAAAGGAGACAGAGACAGAGACCCAAATTGGAGCACAGGACTGAAATCTCAAGGTCCAAATCAGGAGCAGAAGGAGAGAGAGCACGAGCATGGAACTCAGGACCGCGAGGGGTGCACCCACACACTGAAACAATGGGGATGTTCTATTGGGAACTCACCAAGGCCAGCTGGCCTGGGTCTGGAAAAGCCTGGGATAAAACCGGACTCTCTGAACATAGCGGACAATGAGGACTACTGAGAACTCAAGAACAATGGCAATGGGTTTCTGATCCTACTGCACGCACTGGCTTTGTGGGAGCCTAGGCAGGTTGGATGCTCAACTTACTAGACCTGGGTGGAGGTGGGGGTTCCTTGGACTTCCCACAGGACAGGGAACCCTGATTGCTTTTCGGGATGGGGGGAGACTTAATTGGGGGAGGGGGAGGGAAATGGGAGGCGGCGGCGGGGAAGAGACAGAAATCTTTAATAAATAAATAAATAAATAAATAAAATAAATGCCAAAAAAAAATGTATTTAAGAAATTTAAGACATGACTCTAAATAAATCAAAGAGGGCTAATAACACAATCACAGAATATTTATAAATGGACTATGATGAAAGTAATACATATTAAAACCTATCATGCTGAAGGTAACAAATAATAATTGAACATACTTATGAGGTACAATGGGATATTTTGATGTGAAAAGGGGAATAAGTGAATCAAGCTAACTGGCATTCTGTAGCCATGGTTATATGCCAGTATTTCCGGCAAGATATCTGAAATTCATTCCTATAAAGTCTGAAATGTATTTATTAATAACTCTAATACCAACTGTACAAAAGACACCAAAATGTATTTCTATTTGAAACTTTGTATTTTATTACTATTTTCTAATTCTTCTTCCTTCCCACCCTTTCATGAGTGTATTTTCTATAATATAAAATAGAAAAGAAAATTAACTCAGTGTACAACAGACTAAAGGAAAAAAATCTAGGTAGGCAGATAGATCAGAGTGGAAAGGAGAAAACAAGAGGAAAAGAAAACAGAAGCAGAAATTAAAGGGAAAATTCTGGTTCATTAGAAGAATGTAATGAACCAGAAAAGCTTCCATCCCAGATAAATAATACTACATAAAAGGAAGGTATAACCTTAAATGCTTGGTTTTTGATTTTTTTTTAATCAGGAAAAAATTATAGACCATCCAATATCATTTGAAATATATTTGAATACATGAATGAAACTGGTGGTTATGAAGAAAAGTATTAATTACTAGCAAAGACTCAAGAGGAATATAAGAATACAAACTAATATTGGTGAAGAAACTGAAAAATCACGTCCTATATATTCATTTCCCACCACCAGTTTAGGCGGTTTCACAGGAACGTTTTAGTCGGGTACAAGCTATGATCAATACTTAGAAGAGGATGATTCATCTTAATGAGAGTAGTAACAAAAAAGTCCATTAAAAAAGAATAGAAAAACAAACAATAAAGCTCATTCATAAAAAAGTGGCTTCAATAACTATAAATTCTACTACCAGGAAATCACAGCAAAGATTATTTCCAGGAATACAAGAACTAAGGAAAGCAGAACATTTATAAAGATATTATGCTATGATAGACATAAAAAATAGGACCAGTTATGGCGGCAAATAACTGAAATCCCAGCACTTGGGAGGCTGACATAGGAGGATTGGAAGTTCAAAGACCGCCTGAGCTACAAAGAAAGTCTTGGTCTTAAAACAATCAACAATTTTTTTTTAAATGAAAGAAAGAAAAAAGAAAAGAAAAAAGTAAAAACTGGATACTTAAGAATTGAATGAAAGGCAAACTAAGTAAGGATGAAAGACAAAACAATACATAAACTGTCAGGCCTGGTGGCACACACCTTTAATCCCAGCACTGGGAGGCAGAGGCAAGAGGTTCTCTGTAAATTCCAAGACAGCCTGGTCTACAGAGTGAGTTCCAGGACAGTCAGGGCTACCCAAAGAAACCCTAACTTCAAATAAATAAAATAAATGAATGAAAAAGCAATCAAAATAGTTAATGATGACATGTGAAGAGATGAAAGAAAAAAATGTACGTTGTCAGGCCCAGCAGCACATACCTTTAATCCCAGAACTTGGGAGGCAGAAGCAGATGGATCACTGTGAGTTCTGAGTTCAAGGCCAGTCTAGACTACAGTGAATTCCAGGCCACCAATGTCTACAGAGTAACACTCTGCCTAAAAATTCAAAAAACAAAAAAACAAAAGAAAGAAAGAAAGAAAGAAAGAAAGAAAGAAAGAAAAAAAGAAAGAAAGAAAGAAAGAAAGAAAGAAACAGAAAGAAAGAAAGAAAGAAAGAAAGAAAGAAAGAAAGAAAGAAAGAAAGAAAGAAAGAAAGAAAGAAAAGAAAAAGCAAAAAGAAGGAAGGAGCCAGAAAAATGGAGAGATGAAAAACACAGTGGTTAAAAGAAGTGCTCACCGCTCTTCCAGAGGATCCAAGTCAGTTCTCAGGACCTATGTTTGGTGGTTGAAACCATCTGTAACTCCAACTTCAGGGAACCTGACACCTTCTTTTGAATTCAGTGAGCACCTGCCCTTATATGCTCATACCCACACAGTGACACATTCGGGTACACATAATTAAAAGCAATAAAAATAAGCCTTGTAAAAGAATATATAAGTATATTTATGTCTGCTGGCATAATAATATAAAACAGAAAAGCACAGTGTATCAGTGGGGAAGAGTACTTTGGGATAACTGGCTCTCCACATGGCACTGAATAAAAGTAGATGCCAATGTGAAGCCGTGCACACACTAAGAGCTGTCCTCCTGGATCTGTGGGAATGGGTTCCAGGACCACCTGAGCAAACCAAAGCCCACAAACGATCAGATCCTTATAGGAAATGCACACACTAACAGCTGTCCTCCTGGATCTGTGGGAATGGGTTCCAGGACCACCTGAGCAAATCAAAGCCCACAAACGATCAGATCCTTATAGGAAATGCACACACTAAGAGCTGTCCTCCTGGATCTGTGGGAATGGGTTCCAGGACCACCTGAGCAAACCAAAGCCCACAAACGATCAGATCCTTATAGGAAATGCACACACTAACAGCTGTCCTCCTGGATCTGTGGGAATGGGTTCCAGGACCACCTGAGCAAACCAAAGCCATAAACGATCAGATCTTTATAGGAAATGCACACACTAACAGCTGTCCTCCTGGATCTGTGGGAATGGGTTCCAGGACCACCTGAGCAAACCAGAGCCCACAAACGATCAGATCCTTATAGGAAATGCACACACTAACAGCTGTCCTCCTGGATCTGTGGGAATGGGTTCCAGGACCACCTGAGCAAATCAAAGCCCACAAACGATCAGATCCTTATAGGAAATGCACACACGAACAGCTGTCCTCCTGGATCTGTGGGAATGGGTTCCAGGACCACCTGAGCAAACCAAAGCCCACAAACGATCAGATCCTTATAGGAAATGCACACACGAACAGCTGTCCTCCTGGATCTGTGGGAATGGGTTCCAGGACCACCTGAGCAAATCAAAGCCCACAAACGATCAGATCCTTATAGGAAATGCACACACGAACAGCTGTCCTCCTGGATCTGTGGGAATGGGTTCCAGGACCACCTGAGCAAATCAAAGCCCACAAACGATCAGATCCTTATAGGAAATGCACACACTAACAGCTGTCCTCCTGGATCTGTGGGAATGGGTTCCAGGACCACCTGAGCAAATCAAAGCCCACAAACGATCAGATCCTTATAGGAAATGCACACACTAACAGCTGTCCTCCTGGATCTGTGGGAATGGGTTCCAGGACCACCTGAGCAAACCAAAGCCCACAAACGATCAGATCCTTATAGGAAATGGGAAGTTTTGCATAAAACACTTGTAATTGTAAACACGATATAAACGGGCTATTTTAATGCATTTTTTCAGGGAATAAGGCCAAGAAAAGAATATCTGTAACACAGACAACCTTTCTCAAATATTTTTGATCTGTAGTTTGGCAAATCCATGCAAAACTTACAGATATGGAGAACTGGCTAGACGGGCATTAAAGATCACACACATGACAAAACTAATGCAAAATTTCAAAGCTGGACATGATGTCACATGTCTGTGATCCCGGCACTCTGGAGACAAAGGAAGAAGAATCACACACTTGACATCAAATTTCAAAGAAAGTGAGGGGCAGAACCAGTTTTCAATATAAGAGGCACATTCGGGATTTTGGCTGGACAGGTATTTTTTCAGTTAAACTTGAAAAGCAGAAACCATAGAAGTCTGATAAACCAGATATTAAACTTTAAAACTTGCTCACAACAAGCATGCTACAGACAACATACAAAGCCAAGTCACCAGCTAGGATTTTAACTCATATAAAAGACACAGACACTATGCGGAAAAAACGTTTCTATCAAAAGATAAAGGCAAGTCAGAGGAGGTACCATTTAGAAGGATGAGGCAAGAAATTGTGAAGTCCAGGCCAGTCGAGGCAACCTAGCAAAGTGTGAGACACAGCGTCAACAACAACAAGAACTGAGATAAAACAATCTGCAGAAAAAAAATAGTGAAGGGCATACACCAACTACCAAGAGAAACAATAAAACTAAACCATATAATTTCATTTTTTTCACACAGAAGACCAATAATGGCAAAAACTGTGGCACTAGCAAACATTCTGAAAGACATAGGAAAAACATCATTACTATATAAAACAAAGTACAGTGTCTAGTGTGGCCAGGCTGAGTGGTCCTCTGCGGTTGAGCAATTCCAAGACCTCTGTCGGGAGCTTCCTGTGTACACACATGTAAATGTCCACAGCAAATGGCTGAGAGCAGCACAAACTCAGGGAAAACTTAAACATTCTTCTAGGAAAGGTAAATAGCCTATAGTTACAAGAGGGAAAACTATGGAACAGGCCAATCACAGAGTTAAACACATCCATATGCTGGCTTCCCCTGCCCTAACCGAATGAGTAGGAAAGCAACTGCACATCACAACACAGCATGCACCAACTGGAGTAAGTTTGAAAATGTGCAAAACAATTCCAAATGTTGTTGCTGGACACATTTGCTTACAGGAAAGGCATAAGACATACATCGGAACAATAAATACAAAATAAAAATGGTTATTATTAAACCAAAAGTTATAGGCTGAACAGACATACACAGGAGAACATAATGTTTATAATATTAAGCTTATATTTAATACAGATTATGTATCAGCCATTGGCTTTCATGATGACTTCCTGAAGATTTATTAATCAATTATTCATCCTACAAATGTGTAGTGAATATGTGTGTATATATATGTAACAGTAAATCCTAAATCTTCTCTAATATATATTATACTAGGAAATATGGTTACTATATATTAGAAAAGATTGATGATTTAATCAAAGAAATCACTTCTAAAGTTAAGGAAGGAAGAAAGGTAGAAAGTGAGTGAATGAATGAGTTCACTCAGATATAAAGATTTTAGAGAAAAATGCAAACCATAACTACTTAAAACAGTGGTTCTCAATCTTTCTAATGCGGTGACCCTTTAATACCTCATGGTATGTGACCCTCAACCATAAAATTATTTTCCTTTCCTATTTAATGACTGCATATTTGCTACTGCTATGAATTGTAATGCAAATATCTGTGTTTTAGGAATGTCTTGGGCAACCCCTGTAAAAGGGGTAGAGAGCCACAGGTTGAAAACCACTGACTGAAAAAGATAGTTAGAAGCTGGGAATAGTGATTGTACCTTTAATTCCAGTATTCAGAATGCAGAGGCAAGAGGATCTCTGTGAATTTGGAATCACCCTAGTCTACAAAGAGTTCCAGACCAGTCAAAACAACATAATCTCAAATTTAAAAAAAAAAGAAAAAGAGGAACAAAAGGTGCAAAAGCAGCAGTGATATCTTGGGAGTGACCAAGAGCTGTTTAATTCAACTCCAATGGACCCTAGAGAGAACCTACTACTGCCAATTCCCTAAACCAATGGGATTTCTAACTGGACTCTATAAACACTTACTCTTCTAAACACAGATAAGTGTAGCTCATGAACAAAGCTTCTTTTGCAACAGATGGAGACTGTGGCAGAAATCTACAACTGGTCAAATGCAGAGAACTGACCATGAGTGTAGGTACCTGTGGTGGTTTGAATACAAATGGCCCCTATAAACTCATATGTTGAATGCTTGGCACATAAAGAACAGCACCATTTTGAAGTGTGGCTTCGTCAGAGGAGGTGTGGCTTTGTTAGAAGTGTGTCACTAGGGGGTGGGCTTTGATGTCTCAGAAGCTTAAGCCAGGCCTAATGTGACTCACTGTCTCTTCCTTCTGCCTACAGATCCACTTGTAGAACTAACTCTCAGCTACTTCTCTAACACCACGTCTGCTTGCAAACCACCATGCTTCCCACCATAATAACTAAACCTCTGAACTGTAAGCCTCCCCCAATTAAATATTTTCCTTTATATGCCTTGCCATGGACATGGTGTGTCTTCATAGCAAAAGAAACCCTAACTAAGACAGTACCCAACAACAATTGATAAATCTACAATTCAACCTCTACACCAAGGGCTCAGAGAACATTGCAGAAAATAGGGTAGAGGACTTTAAGAGACAGAAATACTAAGGTAAGTCCATGAGCTCTCAAGAGGACTGCATAGTGACAATACCAGTTGGCATGCCAACATATCAAAGGGGAAATTTTGTAAGGCCCCACAACAGAAGAAAAGGGCAGTCAGTGGCTGTTGGGGGGGGAGAATGAATGAATGAATGAGTGAATGAGTGAGTCTTCTCCAAAGAGAAGCCCCTTAATATATAAAAGTTAGTTGTCTTTCAACACAAGCCCCATGATAAACTTGTCTATGTCCCAAGTGCCTATCCCTATACCCATGTGCATATATGCAATAGTAATTGGACTATACAGGATAGCGATCTCCTCTCTCTCCCCCTCAATATCTCTCTCTCTCTCTCTCTCTCTCTCTCTCTCTCTCTCTCTCTCTCTCTCTCTCACACACACACACACACACACACACACACACACATTGCACAGTGGGCAGAACTTACTTGTCATATTGTTCTTGTAGCATACTAGGTCTCATTTTAGTTAAAACCATAGATGACCTTTCTTTCCTAGAAGCCTTACTAGAATCTTCTTGGTCTGTATAAGCTAACCAGCAGAGAGAGCATGGCTCCTGAGCAATGTGACGAAGAGACGATGGAACGATGACCCTTAATCAAGAATCTTTGAGGTTTTTTGCTGATTTTTAATCTTCTCTTCACAACTGTAATGGCTTGAATGAGAAATGACTCACAAAGTTTCAGGCATTTGAACCCTGGGTTCCTGGGTGGCGGTGCTGTTTGGGGAGTTTAGGTGGTGCAGCCTTGCTGGAGGAAGTACATCATTGGGGTGGCCTTGGGTTGTCAATCTTGTACCACTTCTACTTTGCCCTCTGTGGTTTCTACATGTGCTTCGAGATATAAGCTCTCCGCTCCTGTTCCTGCCATGCTGCCTGCAGATTGGAGCCATGTCTCTCTTCCATGATGGACTCGTGTCTTTCTAGAACCATAAGCCCAAATAATCTGTCTTCCACAACTGACTTTTTGTCATGGTGTTTTATCACAGCAACAGAAAAGTAACCAATACAAAACTGTAAGAAAAAAACTTTACAGGAAAACATGGATCAAAATAAATGGAGTATCTCCCGTTAGCACTGCCCTGCTGAAGTTGGTACAAAGACTTGGAACCTACAAGGGAAAGAGCCACCCTTAGACTCAGAGGTGGACAATTCTAATAATCACCATTTATTCGTTAACAACCTAAATTATAAATAGCATTATCAACTTTATATATTTATACAAAGATAGTTATAACATTAAAAAAACTTCCACAAGTTTCCCATTTAAAATGGTAAAAAAGCATCCCCTTTCAAAAGGAGATATGTTCATGGGAGAGATTTTATCTGAAGTCCTCCCACAGTGAGGGTGCTTTGCCAGTGTTCATAATCACAGACACACAAGTGACTAATCAGAGCCGCCTTAGACTTAGCTAGTAACAATGAGGATGTTTAAGGTCCTCATTTTGACCTACAGAAAATGCATGAGTGGGTGAAACTAAGCAGAAAGCTTAAATCAAAGAAAATATTTTAAATTATAGGTATTAGAAAAACTTCAGGAAGGCAGAATAATAATCCTTAAAAAAAAAGCTCCATTCAATTTAAACTTGGTTGCATATAGCGAGTATGTCCTGCACCTTCACCACTTCTGTGCAGACTACAAAGGAAATAGGAGCCATCAAGGCCATCAGAACATCTAGCCAAAGCTGATCCACTGCCCAACCTAGGCCCTTGGTCTCTGTATAATGGCGGGCTGAGGGCAGTGGGCATCCTAGCAGAGCAATAAGGCATGAATGGGTTCTGGGAAAACTAGGGAAAGCCCCTGATAAAAGAACAAAGTGAAACTTTTCATACATTAAAAAAAAAATTTCATTTTGTAAAGCTGGAGAGATGACTCGGGGATCAGAGTACATATTGCCCTGGCAGAGTACGAACAAGCAATTCCCAGCACCCACGTGGGGCAACTCACAGCCACCTGTAATTCCAGCTCCAGCAGGATCCAATGCCTCTGGCCTCAGTGGGCATCAGCAGTCAAGTGCATATGCACTCATGCGTGTGTATACACACATATCCACACATACCTGTTCACGCATGTGCACCTGCACACACACTCATGTGCATAATTTAAAATAATGAATCTTTAAAAAATGTGTTTTGAATCAAATACATCATTTATTTTTTTTAGAAATAAGAGATAATTTTATATTAATTTCCTTTCCTTAAAGTTTAAGGCACATTTAAAAAATTATCCTGAAGTCCAGGGTTAGTGAGTTCAGAGAGACAGTGTGTGCTTCAGATTCCTCAGAAAAGCTCCTGGTACAGAGGTGAGTGGTTCTTTCCTCCCTGTATCCCTCTGAGATATAATTGCCTACAAAGTCTTCATCTTGTATCACTGAACCACTGCATGCAACGGATGCAGAAGCCAAAGAAGAAGGCCTCTCCATTTGAGCTGCCTAACTTAGGGAAATCTGGTGTTGAAGTACACTTAATAGTGTAAGCATGTTGTGCTGTTTTCCTGTTGGCTTAGAGGCAACACCTAAATTGACTGATATTTTAACCACTGCCTGTGCCCTGTGGCCCCCACAGTCAGCACCCCATCGCTCAGACCACTGTCTGGTAGGATTTCCAGTCCAGCCAGCATCGGCTCTGCCAACAAATGTAGGTTTTAACTAAGTCTCTGTAATTCTATTTACCAATAAAGACTCAGGATTCGGATGTTAGGGTAAAAATCCGCTAGATCAGAGAGGCTGAGAAGCAACCAGCAGACCCACCTTTTTGTCCAGAGACCCATCAAGAGAAGCATGTCTTCACTCATCCAAACCAAAAAGACTATGAATCTCTAAGTCCCTCCCTATTCCTTCTTGTGCATCTCTCTACCCATATTCCTGGCTCCTCCAAACTCTCTATGGCTAATTCTTGTCAACTATTCACTAGCTCCACTCCCTGATCCAAAGTTACTTTCATTAACACAGTCAACACAGTCTCAGAGTTTCACAGCGCAATCAAATATTCCATAACATAGCTGCTGTGCTATTGTTTGCCAAGGTGAGACTTCCAGCAAATAACCAAATGATTGCTTTGGAAACTCTACAGTAGGCCTATAGATGCTCATAGGAAAATGTTCTAAGGGTTTAGTGAAGAAAAGCTCAAAATGACTGCCAAATTACATTAGCCCAAATCATTAGAAAACAGGTATACGGTTGTGAGTGTTAATGTTCTTAGGACACATAGCATACTCACATATAGACTAGACATGCTGTCATTGTTTAGTGTCAACTTGGAAGAGACAGAATTGCCCAACCCTAAGGCTTAAGGGAAGTATCATCAATGACTCTTGAATGAAAAGAGCAAAACTGGGAACTGAAAACAGCATGTTTATATATTTCAGCTACATTGAGAAATACAACTACAATTACTTTGCTGAAAACCGAACACACTTTTTGAAGTTTAGTCATCAAACGGCAGAACGGGAGGGTCCTGATATTATCTACTCTAAAAGTTGACTTTACAAATTATGAAGCAGATGTCCAAGTTAAGACGTTTGTCCAAAGTTGCATGACTTTGCATAATCATGCCTGTACTTTCCTGAGGTCACCACAACAGCACCAACAAATGGGTGATTTAAACCATCAAAAGTTGCCCAATTCCAGGGCCATACATCTAAAAGAAAGATGTTGGCATGATGGCTTCTCTGAGGGTTGCAAAGGAAAAATATATTCCGTTTCTCTCTTCAGGTTTCTAAGGGCTTAGGAGCCCCATGCCTTGTTGAAGGAGTTCTTCAAACATTACCATGTACATGTCTGTCTCTGTGCTCAACTGCCCACTTCCTATAGGAGCTGTGCAAATGACTCTGTTGACCTCTTTCCAAACCATGCTTCCATATAAGGTCACGTTCTAAGTACTATGATTCTAAGTGCTAAGTCAACATACAGGAGCAGTGAGATAGCTCTGTGGGTAAAAGTGCTATGTGCCATATAAGCCTGGTGACATGAGTTCAATTCCTAGAACCTATTTAAAGTGGAAAGAGAGAAAGCGACTCCACAAAGTTATTGTCTGATTTCCCCAGTCCATTAAGATATGAGAAGCATGAGCACCAAATAACAACAATAATAATGTAAAAATGCAAGAAACAAAAGAGAATGTCAACACATATTTTTATTGGAAGACACAAAATCAACTCTCAGAATTCTACTCAGGACGTAGGTAAAACTCAGACCTCCCAACTCAGGCCAGTGGCTTTTTCTATTACAGGATTTCTCTACTCTTAGGATACTGCGGGCTGCACAGGTAAGAGGCTCTACTTAAAGTAAGACATGACGTCCATGAAGACTAAAAACCCAGAGAGAGATAATGGGGTTCAAGCTGAAGATCAGAAAAGCAAAGCAGCCAACCACCAGGGAGACCTTTTACCTCCACCAAATCTTCAGAATGAAAGGGGAGATCCTGTCTCCAGGAATCCTCAGATACCACACTTCACTGAGTTCCTGTCTGTTCCCCTTTATATTCCTCTCTCCGCCCAGCAATATTGATCCTGTCTCCACCTCTCCAGTGCTGGGATTAAAAGTGTGTGACTCCCCAACACTGATATTAAAGGTGTAAACCACCATCACCACCACTTGCATCTGTTTCTGGAGCAATCTTGTGTAGCCCAGGGTGGCCTTGAACTCATAGAGATCCATTTGCCTCAATCTCCTGGGATTAAAAGTGTGTACACACACACCCTGGCCTCAATGGCCGACTAGTGTGGCTGCTGTGCCCTCTGAACTTCAGGCAAGCTTTTTTTTTTATTAAAACACAAATAATACACCACTATAGCTCCTACTTTACAAAAGACAGATGTATTTTATTCTTCTTCCCTATAACGATGTCTGCAATGCACCTGCAATAGGTTTGCTAACGTCTCTAAAATGCCTAGAGTTCAGAGGAAGGTGGAGGAGGAAATCTGACTGGGGAGGAACAAATGAAACTGGCTTCCCTCCCGTGCAGCACAGCCTCCCCAGAAAGGCAAATGTGTGTAGGTTTCCTTCGGTGAGAAAAAACCATGAGGTGCTGGCACTGCCAACAGACGCTGATGTCATTCTATCAGTTGGCTGGCATATAAGGGTGCTCAGAGGCACTGGGGCCCACGGCTCAACGGTGCCACCAGGGCTTCAGCTTAGCAGCATTTTGAAATGGCCTCTGTTGGAACTATTCAATCATCACTCCCCCTGCTGCCTAAGTATTCTTGAGTCTAAAGATAATTGTCATATTGTCTCACTATTTTCCATTATAAATTAATGACATCTGTAATACTGAGTCATAAAAATTTTGTCCAAGGAACCATATTAAAAATTACATGGAACTGATTTCTCTAAGTGGCCTCCTGACAAACACATTACCCACCCTTTTCCATTAGGCCTTTAGAATCCTGATCTACAGCTGGCCTCGGAAAATTAGGAATTATGTTTAACTGCAGAAGATCTAACACGTTAGTACAGTCCCTTTTTAACGTAATAAATGCAAAGTGAAGGGGATTAAACTAGATTTTGATTTTGTTGTTTCTGTTTTTAACCATTTATGAGCTAAGGCCCTAAGGAATCATTTTCCACAGACAGCAGAAACATTCAGAGCTGGAAGAGCATGTGATCTACTCTAACCCAAAACTCAGTTTACTGAGAAAGATACTAAGGCCCAAAGAACCAAAGTGTCTACAAATCAAAGGAGCAAGCAAATTAACAGGCAGCACTTACTCATTTCTGACTATAGAAAACCATGTGCCTGGAGGATCGGCATGAAGACCTGACTCTAATCAGCAGTTCTAATGTGAAAAAAGGAGGGTTGGTCATAAACCCAAGCAGGGAATCACAACTGACGCTTTGTCAAATGGAAACACTGCCAAACTGTCTTCTAAATACTTACGTTTCCACACACAATCTGTGCTACCCTGAGTTGCCCCTGAAGAAGCTTCTTCTTGCAGAGACCGTAACTGGTCAAAGAGCTGTGAATAAGTTACTGTTGAGTGCTTGCTCCTATATCACATATCTACAAACATGGTCAGGGATGCTCAGGGAACACAGAGGAAGCGGGAATGGAAAGAGTGTGGAAACCATGGGATGGGGAGCAATGCTGTCAAACAGCGTCTTCTGAACACGATTTGGTTTCTATGGCTATAAACTCACCACAGGTGCAGTTGCCTATGCAAGATTAGGACCATCAACACTCCATCATGCACAGGAGAAGACTTATGAGACCTCAGCCCTCCTTGAGGGTCTACGGGTAGGTAACGGTTGCTAAGGCACAGGCTGTCATTTTCTTTAAGAGTGTAGCTACTAATAAGTTGCTCATGCTCTAGTAAATAACCCCCAAATCATGCTCATGCAAACACCTCTAATTAAACTCAGTGATTCATCATTTAGAGAAAAAGACATCAAAGTGGGAGGCAAATTTGTTGGGAAGAAGCACCTCTCCTTTCAGGAGAGAGGGAAGGGGATGAGAACAGGTGAAGGGGGTAAAAATAGTTAAAATTCACTATATACTTCTATAAAAAAAACTGTCAATGAAAAAATTTTAAAGGGTATATGCATTTAAACACAAATCAACTGCAGTCTTTACTGAATTTTTTATTTAAAAAAAAAGTCTTCTAAGAAAAAGAAAAAGCAGGGTTTAGACAGAAGGCCTAAAATATCATCACAGAAGCAGAGGCAGAGGCAGGATGATCTCTCTCTGGCCCACCAGTTTAGCAGGACGAGTAAGCTCTAGCCTAGCTTCAGTGAGAGACTGTCTCAGAAATGATTGAGGGAAACAGCACATCAAGCCTCCATGCACACATGTGCACACACCAATGCACATGAATGTTCACACACTCTATTTTTTAAAGTCAGTTTGGAAAGCAGAAATTCAGACATGATTTTGTCCTAATAAGGAAATGTTCTTTCAGACTATAACCCTTCCAAAAGAGTAATTCTTCAAGTGTTGAGTGAGGTGCTGGAGCTGAAGGTTGAATGGACCTAACTTGACTTCAGATAGTATAGAAGACCATTCACATCACCTTAGATCCTGACATTTTGGTGACCAGGGACACTGAGGCACTCTGGCTATATACTTGTTTAATCATCTACTCCAGGGAAGAGGACATCACAGAGGTCTTTTGAATTAATAGAATGCCTTCCTATCAATCTTCCTTCTAAAACCAAATTCATACAAACCCAAGACTTAAGATTCATACCCACACATAACAGCTCCCTAAGCCTCTCCCTCATCCGAAGATCAACATTTTTCCTGGGATACTGCAGGGACTATGAAATAAAGGAGAGTGCCTGACACACAGAATATCTCTTCAGCTCGATGCTCAGAAAAGAACACGGTACCTTTTCTTCTCAACACAAGCACTCCCTCCCTGCCTTTCTACTAGTTTAGCTACCCTGCGTGGTATATCGTTACTCCTGAACTTTTATGAACATAACACATCTTCAGTGAATTCACGCATAAATACTTCAAAAAACACAAACAAATAAAAAAGAACTTATTTCCAAGCCAGTGATACCTATCTGTAAGTAAGGCTCAGGCTAGAGGATCTTGATTGAGGCCAACATAAGCAACACAGAGAGCTGGAGAGCAAGTCTGGCTGCTCAGAAAGACTTTGTCTCAGAAAGAAGAAAATAAGAAAGGAAGGAGAAAAAAAGAGAAGAGGGGAAGGGAAGGAGAGGGAGAAAGGAAGAATTATCTCAATCTAGTAAGGGAAGCAGTGGGGATTATTGCTGATTACCTTAAGATGTCAGAAAATAAAACAAGAATGAGACAATTAAATACTCTATCCCCTTAAATACATAAACACCTTGCATATAAGAGATGTAAAAACCAGTATTACCAACCTAGTGACTTTAATAAGTTTACACGCAAACACACACACACAGTCTCACTATATAGCCCTTACAAGCCTGGAACTCACTCATAGACCAGGCTGGCCTTAAACTCACAGTGAACCCACATCCTCTGCTTACTGGGTGCTGGAGTTAATTATTATATCCCACCAACGGCTTCATGACTCAAGAGCCAGTGACTCCTCAGTCCTTGAAAACACAACCTAATTTCTCAGGTTCCTGAAGGTCTGTAGCCACTATTGCACCCAACACTAACTCCCATTTTTTCCCTGGCTAGAGTCAATGCTGCCTCCTTAATGTTCCCTGCGGAGCCATCTTCATCTCTACTATGTTGTCTGTGTATGTGTCATAGTGAGTGGGTCCTGCTCTTAGGGACTCAGGGAATCCCATATGATTAGCTATCTTTTTCACATAAATACGGCTTTTAAGTTTCTTAGTTTGTTTTCTGTTGTTAAAACAGAGTATCCCGGGGCCTGAGAAATTAATAGATAAAAGAGAGTTTTTGTTCATAGTTGTGGAGACTGGGAAGTCCAACACAGTGCCAGCACCTGCTCACATTTTATTGAGGACTTTGTGTAGGCTGGACACATGGCTAAAAAACGGGCAAAAAGACCAACACTCAGGAAGACTCACTATCACAACCTGTTCTTCCAGGAACCATTCCACCATTACCAGAGCAAAAACTCTCCTGAAAGCCAGCAATCCATTAAAAGAATTCCAACACTGCTGCAATCAGGGGCAAGCCACAGCGTGAGTTTTGGGCAAACTATCTCCACCCCAAAACAATATCCTAAGTACAAGAGAACATTTCTTCAGGATGACTACAACATACATATTCTTTCATTCACGTAGGCATAAAATTCTTCTGGACACAGGTAACAGACAAAGTGCTGGATATCTAAGAAGAAATCCATAAAGTTTCACAATGTCAGTATCTCCCAGAATGCCTCACAAAGTGACAAGCACAAAGAGGTCTTTAGGAAAAGGCTATGGGAAGCTTGCTATACATTTATTCGTATGCCATTAGCTTATCACCAAAGCACAGAGTCCTCAATGAATAACTTAAGTAAGTGAATGAAACTCCTAGCTAAAAGAAGTGAAGGCTATCCTAAATTCCTTTAACAACATTTTATAAACTAACACCAGACCTGATTTTATTCTTAGAATGAATAAATAAATAAATATCTCATTGTAGAAAAGTAAAAATTCTTTCCCACTCCTCTTAAGTTTATGGCTGAAGCTTTCATAAGAAGAAATGAGATGAAGCCAACAAAATGCATATAATATAAATTGTAATAAACAAAAATGTATCTAATATAAATTGCACATAAAACTGGGACATTCACAAGAAAGAAAACTTGAACAAGTAAATAAATCTGTTTTTATGTTACGGTTGATGTATAAGTGAACAATACTGGAAAAGTGTGACTAAAAAAATTACCCAAATAAGCTCTCGGACTGGAAGTTAGGTACACTGGTGCATACCTTGAATGCCAGCACCCAGGAGGCAGAGGCAGGAGGATCTCTATGAGTTTGAGGCTATGGTGGTCTACAAAGTAATTCCAGGACAACCTGTCTTAGAACAAAACAAAAAGATCTAGGGCTGAGAGATAAATCAGTCAATAAAACACTTGCTACACAAATATGAAGAGATCCTGTCTCAAAAGATAAGGTAAAGGTGCCAAGCCTAGTGACACATGTGTTCAATCTCAGCACTCAGGGGGCAGAGGCAGGTAGATCTGTGGGGCTGAGGATAACCCAATCTACATATTGAGTTTGAGGCCAATCCGATTTATATATCAAGTTACGGCTTGCTAAGGCTACAGAATGAGACAGTGCCTCAAATAAATAAATAAATAAAAATAAATGTAAAGAGTATCTTAGGAGGACATCAGATATTGACCTCTGGCTCCCATGATACATACAAACACACACATACATGGACATGTATAAATACATACATACATACATACATCACACACAAACATGCATTAATCCATACATTACATGCACATAAACATGTATATACATATACATCACACACACAATGACGCATACAAAGTAAGCTCTAATGGGTATGCTTTTCTTCAGGTATTTCTATGACAAACATTAGGGACTTTTTTTCATCGGAGTACAGGGCGGGTTCGTCTGGGACACAAATCTTACAACTTTCTCAAGAAAACAGTCAGAAACCTCTCAGGTGAGGAAAGGTAAGGACAATCTGACGGTGCCTGCTGCTTCACATATGCCACAGTTTCATATGTAGGGGTAATGGGTCCTTAACTCCATCATTGAGATAGATGTTTCACAAATATCATGGTGCCATAGCTGGGGACAGTATGTCCTGAACCCCGTCATTGAGGTAAAATTTTCATAGGGAAGAATGTATTCCTTTTTGCTTCTAGTTTCTTTTATAGCTAGGAATTAATAAAAATCTAACTTTTTGCAATACCCAACTCTATTTTCATCGAACTATCACCCAATCCATATTAAAAATCCTTCTTGGTAATCATATTTTTGTCATTAAAACTAAAGAGAATACAGCCGACCCATAAAATTATGCCACCTCTTGTGTGTTATGGATCCATGACAATAAATGCAAAGATAAGCAGCGGTGGCGCATGCCAATAACCCCAGCATTCGGCAGGCAGAGGCAGGCAGATCTCTGTGGGTTTGAGGCTGGTCTGGTCTATAGAGGGAGTTCGGTAGAGGGCTGTAGAGGACAGCCAGGGCTACACAGTGAAAAGCTGTCTCAAGGGGGAAACGGCAGAGGCAGGAGGATGCTGCAAATTCTCAGGTAGGTGAGTCATAGGTAAAGCCCTGTTTCTTACAAAAATAACGCTGTTAGACTGGGCGTAGCCCAATAGTAAGAGTGCGTTCCGCATACACAAGGCTTCGAGTTCCTTCCTGTTTTTCTGAGGGTTCTGTCTGTTGTTTTGAGACTGAACCCTGAAATGCAGCACCGGCTGCCATGAACGCCAGTCACCCTGCTTCAGCCTGCCTGGTGCTGGGATGGCAGACATTCGCTGCTGGCGAGACTCTTGGTTTGAACTTCTGCACTACAATGATAGATAGATGATAGATAGATAGATAGATAGATAGATAGATAGATAGATAGATAGATAGATGATAGATAGATAGATAGATAGATGGATAGATAAATAGAAAGAACCAGCATTATTAGCATATATTACATATCATAAATTTTCTATTTTATAGGTTCTAGTAAATGTATGCTGTTGAATAAGCTCTCTACACAATCTAATTTTAAACCACTTCCATCTTGCCCAATATATCCACCTATCTTGCAAACCATTTTTTTTCCTCTGTGAACTGTGGGGAAATGGCTATTTGGGAAGCAGAATTAACTATGGGGAGGGGAGGATGTCCATCCCCAAACAAGAGAGGCACACTCCCAGCTGCAGTTCCACCACCTTGGGCAAGTAGGATCCAGACACGATGGCAGATAATCACCTCACCTCCACTGAACTTCCCCTGCAGAAGTCATTCTCTACAGCTTTAGAAAAGACAAGCAAATGCTTGCTCCTCAAGCTACAGCTTTAAGAAGCATCAAATAGAGGGGAGCAATATAAACATTCATTTACACTACACCGAGACAAACAGGATGTGTGAAAGAAACGCACAAAGACAAGATTAAGGTTCACAGCTCAGCTTTCATCTTGCTTCCATCAAAAGCACAACACGAGAAAAAGAAACAAGCACATGCAGAAGGCATGTGCTCGGCCCCCAAGAGAATACAAGAAAGACACAGGAATGCCAGATTCCACAAAGGAGGCTGGGGGCCCAGAATTGACCTTTGACCACCTCAGTCCCCAGTGCATCTATTTCCCTAAAGGGCTTTTCTAAAGGGCAGGGACAGTGAAAAGAGGAGCCAGGGGACCCAGGTTCCCTCTCTGAATTCCACCTGCTGTCCAACTTCATAAAATTGGTGTTGTGTGGTTAGTACATAGTTTTAAATTATAGATCACCATAACATAAGTAGCTGTCTTACTCTAGATGAGGATGGTTCTAAGTCAGTACCTTTCTACAAGATTAGAGACAGCGGTGCCAAGCTCCATCTAAGTACATGGCTTTGTATCCGCGGCCAGCTCCAATAGTCCCTGCTTCTGACGTGACTGGTCTCTGCCTAGCACCTCCCTGGAGATTGGTCAACAATATGGTGTAGCTCCAGTGTTGTGGGAATGAAGTCAGGTGACAGGAAAGCACCTAATTTACTAAGAGGTAAGATGAGTGCCAGCTGCCTTCTTTTGCGATCACAAGAGCTTTGACGTGAAAGGCTATAAACAGAAAAACACTATGTACCTGTAATCCCAGCACTTGGGAGGAGGACCAGGAGTCCAAGGCCAGCCTCTGATTCTGTCTCAAAAATAAATAAATAAATAAACCAAATATGAAAAGAAATGTAAGATTCTTGAATTCACATTTTAAACTGCTGAAATAAAATGCCAATGAAGATGAAGTGAAATCTAAATAATCTTAAAACTGGTATCTCTAGATGGTATTTTTAATTTGTTGACTCTGCTGTGTCAGACATTGTTTTGGTTTGAATAGGAAATATCACCTATAGCAGCGGTTCTCAACCTTTCTAATGCTGCGACCATTTAATACAGTTCTTCGCCTTGCAGTGACCTCCACCCATAATGTTATTTTCATTGCTACTTCATAACTTTAGTTTTGCTACTGTTACGAATCACAATGTAAATACTTTCGGAGACAGATGTTTGTCAAAAGGGTTACGACCCACAGGTTGAGAACCACTATCCTATTGACTCATGGATTTAAGAGTGGATCCCCCAGTACTAGGGCAACTTTAAGAGGCATAGGAACCTCACTGGAACAAGCAAGTCACAGGAGCCCGTCCTTAGAGCTAGATCTTGCCCAGTCAGGCTACCTGTGCCTGTCCCTGTGCTTGTCTCTGTGGCTGTCTTCCTCCATCTGTGTGTGTGCATGCATGCAGACACACACACACACACGCACACACACACACGGACATACACACACGTGCGTGTGCACATACATACAACAAGGGCATGCTTGCACACAGGTTTTGTCTGCTTTCTGCAATGCTAGAGACCAAGACTAGGGCCCTGGCGTGCTAGAAAAGCACTGAGGTATAACCGTTACACTGTTAGTAATTTTTCTTAGGATTTAAACCAGAGGAAGGAGATAAGACATTTTGGGGCATTATGGAGAAAACTGCTACTGATACTGAGACCTGGAAAAAAAAAAACAGATTAAACACATGGGGGTTAGTGTTCCGTGGTAGTTTTTTAAAAATCGGCATTCAGACTGAATGACACTCGATTTAAAATTCCCTTCAATGTTGAAAATGGATGATGGGTACATTAATGTTCATCACATTCCTCCCCTTTTGTGAAATTTCCCATAAAAGGTTTTCTTTAAAATCTACACATTCATACCCTTCCCATGCTCCCTGCTGTGCAAGGCTGATGAATGTAAATTTTGCAGAACACACCCTTCTATGGATAATTTTAACTTTTCCTAAAAATAAACATTCCAGTCACCAACCCAAGGAGGGGGCAGGGGCCCAGGAATGCCATGTCATGGCAGATGGAGACTCAGTCATTGTGGGAAGTGAAAGCCATGCAAGGAGCATCGGAACTGATACAGCAGCATCTGATTCCTCGGGACACCCTTGCAAACAGCAAGCATTTCATCAACCGCTGGCAAGGCTGAGCAGCCTGTAGCAAGGGTAGCAAGCAGCACTCGTCAGGGGCGATTAAAAATGCTAACGCCACAGCTCATTCTCGGTCGTTTCATGTGCTGGAGGAAGTATGCAAGGAGTGCTGAGTCAGAAGCTAATATGCAGACTCAGAGATGACTAATGAGTCTCCGGGACGCAGTCAGGGCTTCAAAACCGAAGATTTAAGAACAGATTCGCGCTGCCGAAGACCGGTTACCGCTCCTGACACATAAGGTCACCAACGGGATAGACATCCAGAAATGTTACTAGAATGACATGGCATGCTCCTTACTACTTTCCTGCAATAGTATGTTTAATCACATACAAAACCAGTTGCCAACTTCACAGAAGGCCACTGTGATTTCTCTAGCCCTAGGAGCCCAGGTCAAATATTAGATTTATTCCAGCTAGCTCTTAAACGTCACTGAAGCCCCTACCTCCACAAACACTCATCATGATGATCTATCTGTAAGAATGAAGCATATGTATGGGATTGCCAAGAGAAAAACAAAAGAACAACCACAAAACCCAGCCAGCTTTCAAGCCTCTAACCTACAGTTAGTACTATAGAACTTCTGGAGGAACTGTGCCTTGTTTTTGGACAACTGCCATGCCCGAGGGTGGGCAACAGCCATGTGTGCGCACTAAGAGGTACTGCCCTCGAACCGCCGTTGAGGCAGCAAATCTCCACACCTGTTCAACGAGCTTCCAGAAGCTTGGCAGAAGTGCAGCCCTCTTGCAGGATATGTTGCTTGGGGAATGGGTCACTGTGTCCTCCAAAGAGCACGGAGGAGCACACAGAGACCAGAAGAGAGGGAGTAACCACGGAAATGCAGAGACTAAAATCCTTCTCTAAGACCGGCCCATAGTGGAGTTGCCTGGGAGTGTGGTCACCAGCAGCCCAGAGCTGCCCCCAGACCTTCACGAGCTCAACAGTCCTTGGTCAATTCCCTCAGAGTCACTCATACTCCCAGGTCATAAAGTACCCTCCAGGGGGGATGGCTCTGCATCCTACCCTGCATGTGAACAGCTGGCTTCACATGAGCCACTCCACTCTTGGCCAAAGACAGCGCAAGGCGTGAGGGGGAGGGGAGGACTAGTGTGGAGCACGGCGGGGAAGAGGAGCCTTCCCACAGTGGACATACCTAAACCCACAGCTTCCTGGAGGAAAGCGAAGGCAAAGGCGGCCTGGCCTGAAGGCAGGTGCTAACAAGAAGCCAAAGCAAGTCAGGGCAAGGGCCTGGCAGCCAAGTGCCATGTCAAAAGGCACGGCTGCCTCTGAATCAGCAGGTCCTAAACACAGGCTAAACTGCTTCTCACTTTGAGAGCTTGGCTTAAAGAGGAAGCAAAGAAGGCTGCCAGCAGAAGTGGAAAAGCCCCGGCTGGCTTGGGCACAGCAGCGGGGCCTAGATCTAGGACGCAGTTGGTTTTCCTTTTGGAGTTAACCATGATCCTTATTTAACCACAGAAGAAAAAGAGAAAACTCTACCTGGAGAAGAGCAACTGTGCTTGAACTGAAGAAGCAGGAGTCCGGAGAGAAGCACTCTTCAAAGCAAAGCCAGACTTCAAGCATTGGGGGGAGGGGGGAGGGGGGAGGGCACACACTCCTAAAATGACACTGGCGATTCCAGCAAACACTCAGGCTTTGTGTGTAACGACATCAGTTCAGCTAACAATCTTCCAATAGCAGATTTAGAACAGCACCTTCAGAATCTTGGGCCTGTCTGAGAAACACCTGCACACATTGCTTACACGGGTCTTCTCTCCCTAGACGCACAATACGGTCAGAATAACAGACCAGACACTAGATTTTCAGAACTAACCAGGACTCGGTGAGAAGAATTTCAAAATAAGCTGCTTTATGAAATACCCTGCCAGAAAGATATGAATCACAATGATTAATATTATAGTGCTAACTGTGATAGCCAAGGCCTGATACTTATTAAGATGGTTACGGAGCAGTGTGCTAGAAAGCCACACTTAGAGAAGAAGGTGCTGCTGCTCCCGGGAGCACACTTTGAGCATCAGTGCTTCAGAGACCACACTCTTTTCCCCCCAACCTTGCTTCTTTGCTGAGCCTCCTAGCTCAGGTGGTTCTAACCATCAAACCAGAAGCACAGAGCCTCCCCCACCTCCCGTCTTAGCCATCGGGCCCAATCCACAGGCTTAGCACTATCACTGCCCACCTAACAGAACCAAATGCTAGCCATCCCACACAAATAGTACCTGAAATACCATGTAACTCAGACGATCGCATACCAACATAGATTTTCAAACCTACACTTAATTTTAAGCCTATTAAAAAAATAGTTGCATTATTTTAGGAATAATTTATAACGTCAAAACAGGGAAACATATGCTAATACCTGTTAAACACGATTCAATACCCAAATATCTTTATATTAAACAATGTCAGAAACTTCAATATGGGTTTTAAAAAAACACTATTTAATTAATCCTAATTATGGGTTGTTATTAATGTCTATTTAATTAACCCTAATATTTAAGGATTTCTTTTCATGGGGCGGGGGGAAGGACAGACAGACGTACACAAAGCATGAGTTCACCTGTGAGTATATATGCCCCTGAATTCAGAAGATGGCATTGATCGCCTGGAGATGGAGTTACAGGTGGTTATGAGCCACCCAGTGTGGGTGCTCAGAACTGAACTCAGGTCCACTGAACTGAGGACAGGCTCTTACCACTGCGTCATCTTTCCAGTCCTAAGCCTAACATTTAACAAATGGGTACAAACACTCCAAACAGCGTACCCTTCCAAAGTACCAGTTAGTAATGAGGCCTGACACGAGCTCAGTCCAAATTCCTTCAGGTATGTCACAAAAAGAATTCTTCAAATACAAATTTTAGTATTATGGGAATGCCAGGCTATATATATATTTGTGGAGCCCAGAAACTCTCGAATGCAACGCTTCATTTAATTAAAATTAAGAAAATCATGACAATCTCAAAATTCAGCTGACAATGTGAGTCCCTCCCTTGTCTCTGAAAACAGACACTGATTTTCCATCAAGAAGCAAGGCCTCGGCCCTCTCCTGGATGTGACACAACACAGTAGACATAGCTTGCGAAGAAACCTCAGGAAGGTCAGCAGCTTGCACTCAGCATGCCCAGAGGAAGTTCCCGCCACACTTAAGCAAACTAAAGCCAGCTACCTAGTTTGAAAGCAGGGGAGTATCCTGGAAAGAACTGAACAAGCAAGTGACGTCTTAGATTCTGTAGAGCAGTCATTGACTCTAAGCATCCAAGCGAGTGACCCCAGGAGACGACATGTAAAGCAGGAACCATCCAGCCGGGTTTTCCCCACTCACTGTACTGTGTAAGTTTGCTTATTGACACAGCGATAACGGAAGATAATGGAAGCTGCCTGCCTTGTCTCTAGTCGGGAATCAATACCGAGGACGACAATCTAACTTTTCTGTCTTCTAATCAATGCTGCCCGCCACCATAAGCAGCTTAGAGCATTGACTGACAAAGAGGACACTGAACAGACTGACGGGCCACAGAGCCCATTCAGAAGCAGATCAGGACGGTTTCTCTATCCAACCTGGTCATGACTAGGCTGTGCAGAGTGCACCAGCGCCTCTGCTTCACTCTGCTGCTTTTAAAGGTTGACACAGTTTCTCACTGCAAACTCCCCGAGGATAGGGGCAGATGATCAGGCTTGCCTGTGGCTCAAAGGCCTAACCAGGGCTTTGCAGGCAAAGACAAATAAAGACTTGGTAACCGAAACTTCACATATGAAAAGAATTAGACGAGTCCTCACTCCCAAGAATTATGAGTCCAAGAACAAATAAGAAGTCAAGGCCAAGTCCCTTTGCTACCCAGAACATGGCTGTAAAACAATTACTGAGAGCTCCATGGCATGCATAGAATGTTATTTTTCCAAACAGTTTCATAGCATTATACCTTTCATTATTAATCTGATATCAAAAAACCAGTGAAACAGATAATACTGTTATTTCTTTCCATAGATAAGGAGGTGGCTGTTCAGAGATTAATGTGGTTTCATAAGTGTCATTTTAGAAGTGAAACCACAAGATGAACTAAGAAATCCTGGGTAAAACCTAATGCTAGTTTCATATTCTAGCATTCTTTCTTAAAAACCTAATGACCTAATTTCAAGAAGTGACTGGAAGATGTGCTTGCCACCCAATAATTAGTGCCTAGGGTCCACTCCCTAAGACCCATGTAAAGTGAGCTATGGTAGTATGGTCTACAAATCCCAGCACTTTCACATAGCAGGATGGGAAACAGAGGCAGAGAACTGCAGTAATTCACAGGCCAGCTAGCCTGCTATATGCATTGAAAAACAAGAGACACTGTCACAAAGTGGATGGTAAGGACCAAACCCCAATTTATCCTCTCTGATCTCTGAATGTGAGGCACAGCATGCATACATAACATGCGTCTGTGGACACACACACACAGACACACTCATACACACACACACATAGACATACACACACATTTCAAGATGTGCTATCGAAGAGCCTACAGAAACAAGCACAATGACAGAATTATCGAAATGGCATCACGGGCAAGATGCCAATACTCATATCCAATACATCTTTCAAATAACAAGAACTGGAATGCTAGACTTGGTGTATGCTTCACCAGAATCATTATGATGTTACACCTTTGTGAAACAAACAACAGAACATTCTTTCCTAATGTCACACAAAATACATCACATGTGTGTATACACATAAACGCGAATACACAGGAATGCCAAACAACTGTGTAAATAACAAGAAGTCTTGAGATCAAAGTATTGTCACATGCTACTCACATGTGACAGAATGACACACACAGAGACCTAACTTCCTGTATTACTTAATGGAGGATGTTCCAAAAAGTACTCCCAGAGAAGTATCTAGAGAGAGGTTAGGTAAACACTATGTATCCTTACAGTGTACAGGTAATGGGGAGATAGCTGCCCACTTAAGACAATGTTATTGCCACAGAGTTCTCAGTGGCTGAGAAGTCCAAGGACACGCAATACCATCTCAGCCCTAACTTCCTTAACCAAATATCCCCAAAGCAGCATTGACGAGAACAATGAGCAGAGGTGAGCAGGAAGAGGAGTAACCAGAACAACACTACTCGGTCCCTTTTGGCCCCTTCTAGCCTCTACTGCTCGGACAGACCTGGACCCCTAAGGCGCCCCCAAAACAAGGGGAGAACCTCTCAGTACATTATTTTTAGATTCTTGAACCTAGAAGAAAGCACACGACAGGTGGCCTCTGCCACTCTCAGAAGGATTTCTCTGAGGCCACTCTGGATAGGTCTGGTCCTTGTGACTGTTTCCACTGTAGTGTTCAGAGTGGTATATCCTAGTAAGTACATTCAGGCAGAAGCAATAAATATATACATGTACATAACAGACACTGGATGTATGTGTGTATACAACCAATGGGCGAACAGACGGGCATTTGGGGTTGGTTGCGTGATAATCTGGTACTGAGCCAGCCATTTTAAAAAACACGCCAGTTGCTCTGCTTCCTTGGCTCACAGTATCTAGAGGAGTTACCTTATGAAATATAGAACGATGATGCCCTCTACAGCCCTCAGAGAGAATCCATACAGTTGGTCAAAGATCCTGAGTCTGCCTTCCTAGTAAACATTTTCTAACACGAGAAGATAAAATAAAACACACACTTAATATGTATATCAGGAAAAATACCAAAGTATTACAGTTTAACCCAGAAGAGTTAACTAAGACATAATCTTGAATGACACAAAATCAAACTCTACATGCAGTCACTCTGGTTATGTTTAAGTAGAATTAATGGGGTGTGCTTCAGAAACAGCACAATAAGTATGAGAGCCTGACTTTATTCCAAAGCCGAGAACACTTGTAATCCCAGAGCTGTGGAGGCAGAGACAGACGGATTCCTGAAACCTATTGCTGAGCTCCAGGCCACTGAGAGACCCTACTTAAGAGGAAAGGCATAGATGGATGCTGACAAGTGACACCCACGGTTGTTCTCTGGCCATACACATGTGCACATCTGCACAACCAACTACACACACGTGCCAACATTCAGAAACACAAACAAATACACAGAGGCTGTTTGGTTCTTTGCGGGGCGGGTGGTCAAGACAGGGTTGCTCTCTAGCTTTGGACCCTGTCCTGGAACTTGCTCTGAAGACCAGTCTGACCTCACGGCGATCTGCTTGCCTCTGCCTCCTGAGTGCTGGGATTAAAGGCGTGTGGCACCACCGCCCGGCAACAGAGGCTGTTTGTAAAAGAATTATTTGAACTATTTTCAAAATCACTATAGATCACTATGGAAGAAATAAGAAAAGACAGAACTTCAAAGTAAAGAATATACTACAGATTGAAGACTATGCATTACTTGACTGCAAAAAAGGTCACGAGGAAAGAAAGAAGAAAAGAGTGGTTCTGGTCACCCCAGCAATACTCTAGACTACTTGGGACCTGTGACTCCATAGCAGAAACAGCAGAGAAGTCTGTCTCAGGAGATGTTCTAGGCCAATGTGTGCAATGTATGGCAATAAGATGCACGTACTGGGGACTGAAAGGAAAGTAGAAGTGTATTAGCATAGGAAAAGTTTGGCTTCTGAACCAAAGAAAACAAGATCCATTCATCTGGCAAACTTGGAAGACGGTCACAAGTAACACGGACTACAGAAGAAGAGGCGAGAAATAAGAGAAAAAAAAATCACAGGCCAGGTGACCGCACAAAATACAAAGATATCAGTTCCAGAGGAACAGGTGGATCTTTTTCCCAAGTTGCAAAGTGAAAACTAAGACCAGGCTAAGGAGGAAATGGACAGTAATTACCAGAGTGCAGTCTGAGAGTTGACATTAGACCTGATTAAACAAAGAGAATTGCTCAATCATTTGAGCAAGGAAACAGCGCCCAGACTCTTGTCTGGATGATGAGAGCGGCAGCAGGAGGCAAACAGAGAGACTGGCAGAGAGACAGGTGAGGACAACAAAGGCTTCCACGGGTACCACGGGAAAGAGGAACAGTCTCAAGGCAGAAGAGGACGGACACCTTAAGAGGAGGCAAGGACAAGAAGGACATCACAAGCCGTGCCGGGAACCTGCGAATCAAAAGCCGGATCAGAGGAAAAGTAGAAGCCGTGCCCCGAGTTTGAAGCTACAGCAATGAACTTAGGAAGAAACTACTTAGAAACAAGTGGGAAGCTGAGGTTTAAAAGAGGACGAGAAGCTAAGGTTAGATTTAAACATTTTTCAGTTATAAAAAAAAAAGAAAAAAAATGCTTATACATCAAGGAAAAAGACTGTAGAAGGGAGGCCTGAGACCTGACCATCTGGCCAGATAGAAAACACTTGGAAAAAGAAGCTATATTTCAAAACAAACAAACAAAACAAAAATCCTCTTGTTTCAAAGCCATCAGCACTCAGAGCACGTATCCTCTAGTGTAAGAAGGTAGCCCACATCTCTGCACCCACGGCAGAACTCACTGGGTAAGGCCCGTAAGCTGCGAGCAACTGTGTTCCAGTTCCATCGAGTAATCAGCACACACTGAGCTGCACACATTTCCCAATCTGGCAATACAGCAAAGCAGACTTTGAGAAAAACAGCAGCCTACATGAGCGGAGCACATTGCCAGCCACTACACCACATCCCATATGTCTTCAAAAAGACAAAGCTCTTAAAGAAAACCGAATTACAGAGGTCTAAAAGGCAGCGAACTTAAGAATCAGGAAAAGAGACACGCAGGTCCTTCTTAGGCTCTGAAAATTTGGTACTGACAAGTATCTTTATAAAAATGTTCTCAGGGCTACATATCACTCTCCATATGAAAATTTATTTCTAGTAAAGAACAGAATGCTTAAAATGCTTTTGATTATTCTTTAAGAACATTTCAGTTTTGTCGTTCTTAAAACTTAGAAGATCAGAGAGTGGAACTCAACCTCTATGAGTCGAGTAAACCTATACTGAAGCAAAGCTCGTCTCAATCTTGTTTTCAATGTGACACAGCGGATCAATGCATCAATTTTCAAAGAAGCAATGGTAACACAGTCAGTGGCACATTCCCCTTTAGGTACACCAAAAACCTAGGACACAGGATGCAAGTGATTCACAGAGGCAAGCTAGCAAGACAAAAGCCTACTGACAGCCCATCTGCTATTCAACCGTCTCTTTCTCTGGAAATGGAATGCATCGCTCCTCACGTTCACTGCTCCTATACCAAGGATTTTCATCAACTCTTGAGCATATTTAACTTTGTGTGGTTTTCTGCAGAATGCAAAAACTAATATGAAAGAAAATCTAGATCTCAGCATAAAACTAAAATTGCTATCAAGAAGAAAAAGCATAAACAGTAAGGGTATAAAGAAATTTTTAAAATCCAGTAAACTCTTATTTCTTTTTAAACACGACTAAACCTTTAGAGCTCTTACTTCAAATTTAGAAAACAACTCAGGCTTTCTAAAGCACTATCTCTCCACATACCCAAGAAAAAGTGGACAGTGTTAAACAGCAGAAGTAGACGCTGACAGCCTTCTGCAATGGTGGGAAGGGGCGAAGGGTCACTGCACATTGCCTGTAGAAGACAAAGCCAGATCCACATTCCAGGGAAATTTGGCTGGTCCAAGTTTTCCTTAAATACAGATTGGCCCGCCTGTCACTAAGCCAGGCTCTGTAATCTTCCCAGGCTGCCATTGCTAGGGAAGCCAGGAATCCCTTCTAATTAATCAACTCTCACAACAAAAATTTTCCCACCCACAAAAAAAGTTGTGGGGAGGGGAAGCGGCAAAGCAGTCTTCATGGCCAAAAGAATCGTAGACTTTGCTGTAATACCAAACTAATCCAAGAAAACAGATGCAGGAAGCAGAGGAAATGATCTACAGAGACACACAATGAGCTTGGGAGCTTTTGCGCTGTACGGCTTCTCTGGAGCCCAAGTTAAACATGTTAAATCTTAAGATGTAATTACTGGGAATGAGGCCTGGCAACATTCTACACTTCTTAAAGTCAGGAATGGGACCGTGAAGTTTCCCCAAGGCACATACCATATATGTTATTGGACATTTAAAGCAATAATTTATTGTTCTGATTTCTTTTCTCTACCATTTTGTGTTTCAGTGGATAAACATCTATGATTAATACCTGTATGTTCATATCTATTTCTGTTTGCTTTGGGCTTGTCTGATGCTTGCAGCCAATTTAACACAAGGTTAATTTCCTTGAATGCTTACTCCATCATGATTTAAGCAGGTGAGAGCAGCAAAAGATACAGCCATTTAGACCTGTTCTGTAGGGGCCAGGAGTAGCTCAAATGTATATATAGCTCTTGTCTGGCATGCATGAGGCCCTGGCTTGGATTTGAAGCATCGCAATATATGTACACACGTGTGTGTATATGTGTGCGTGTGCATGTGTACACACTACTAGCCACCTGCACCTACTAAGTATTTAGTATATGGCTAGTAGAAAGTGATATATGCTCTAGGAAATATTTATACACATATTATACAAATAAGCAATATGTGTATATACATGTCTGTGTACTTTGTAGGCAGTGGGTTCTGCCTGTATTATAACTACTCAAATCAGCCCCACTATAGCATAAAAGCAGCCAGAAACAACAGCTTACCAAGTAGAAGTGGCTGTGTACAAATAAAACTTTATTTTCTAAAACAACTGGCTGTCGTGGGTGCTATAATCTGCTAACTCTGTCTAAACCTGACCTTCCCTTGACTCAGAACATTTACGCAATAACGAATATTTTAAAACATTGGGATGGGGCAAAGTCTTCGACTAAGATAACTAGAGAATCATGGCTATTGCCACCATGTTTATCAAGTAGGATGAGTCACTGCAGTGGAGGACAGACCTCCCTGCTGGAAACTGCAGGGATTTGGACTTGATGCCCCCATGAAAGCTGCTGCTCCAAGGGTTCCTGTCTTAGATGGTGCTGCCATTTCCTGGAAATCTGGGAGGGAGTTATAGATGAGAGTTCAAGACCAAGGACCCAAGAATTAACGAGAAAAACAAACAAACATTGATTAACGAAGGTCTGGAGAACAACCTTCACTTTAAAAGGCAAAAGCTGTTTGTTAGAAATTTAAACCCAGTGGAAAGTCATAGAGCAAACAACCCAGACACTAAGGACACACTATTTGGTGCCATTAGTTGGTCTGCTACTTATGAAAACTTGATCTATTCAAATATTTTTCACCCCAAGTTGACAAAAAGTAGGCGCATCTTCATGAAAACTCTGTATAAATTTATTTCATTAAAATGTATTTATTCACTTGTAGCACGAATTCTAGATGGTCTTAATTAATCAAAACCCAGAGTCAGATCTAGGGGTTAAAGCTGAAGATCAGAGAAGCAGGGCAGTAACCACTAGAGAGACCTTTTACTTCTACCGAGGCTCAGACCAAAGATCCTCAGATTGGCTAGACAGACTGCACTGTTTCCATCAAACCTCAGACTCCAATGAGCTCCTGTCTCCTCCTCCTTATATATCTCTGCCCAGCCATATCACTCCTGTCTCTACCTCCATAGTGCTGGGATTAAAGGTATGAAATTCCAAGGGCTGGGATACCTTTGCATGAGTTCTATTTCTCTTTTTAGACAGATTCAATCTCATGTAGCCCTGGTATTAAAGGTGTGAGCCACCACTCCTTGGCCTCTAGTAGCTTAGCTCTGCACTCTGATCTTCAGGCAGGCTTTATTTATTAAAGCACAAACAATATATCGCTACATTCACTTTCTTTCTGAATACTTTGCATAGACAGATTAAACTAAGCCCAGAAGCCAGGCATGATAGTGTTCACATTTAATCCTCACACTCAGAAGGCAGAGGCCAGCAGATCTCTGTGAGTTTGAGGGCAGTCTAATCTACACAGCGAGTTCCAAGATAGCTAGAGCTCCCCTGTCTCAAAAAACAAAACAAAGCAAAAGGAGCCCATTCTGGCCCCAAATGCCATGTACCAGAGGCAACAAGACTGGAAACTTAGCTATTTCATCTGCTATTAAGCATCATGTGAACTTCTATGCTTGAACTACATTTTCTTACCATTTCCACTTTCTATATCAGTCTGGAAAATGAGGGCATAGTGCTTACAATCATCTTCCCACACTTCTCTTTCACCGACCTTCCATAATCTAGAGTTGAAGGTGTCATGCAATGGAAGCTTTGCTCAGTGTTGAGCCATAGATCATATTGACTCTGCTGCTTTACACAGTTCTCTTTTTACTTAAGAGTTACATCATTTTTCTTTTGTTAAGTTTCCTAGATTCCTTTGACTAAATTACTCCAGGCCCTCTGACAGCCCAGAAAGAATTTTTCTTTATCTATTTAAATGCTGGAGGCCTCTTCCTCCTTTATACTTTTTGTTATCTGCCAGGAACCCTCCTTTCTAGGCCAATGGAAATGACCACACTCTGAACCTGATGCATAATGATCAGCATGGGATTTGCTTAGGCACTGAGTCTGGATTCTCTATGGCCAGGATCTCATGTCTAACCCTCTGTTTACACCCCATTTTGGAGAACCACATCCTAAGATAGAGCACACAGGAAGGAAATTTCCCTGACCTTAGCATCTTTGAAAATGTCTCCATTCCACCATAACATGTGCTTAAAGGTTGGACTGGGAAGAGACTCTGGCCGGAAAATGGTTTTCTGAGTGATAACCGTGAGCACTGAGGTATTACTATTCCTGTTGTCTCGCTGCTGTGGAGCAGGCTGCCCTAATTCTTCACTCCTTCCCTTCTGTGCTGCTGTTCTTTCTCCTTTCCCCTCCCCTCCTCCTCCCCACACAAAGTCTCTGTTGTGAAACTGTAGAAAGGCAGGCCTCAGCACAACACTTTTCCATTGATTTTTGCTGGGTCCTCACTCAAGCTCTTAAACAGGAACTCTGTGTCCTTTGTGGAATTTCTTATTATACTGTTTTTTTTTCTTTTCATAGTGCTCCTTTCTGCTATTTGTCTTTATTTCTAGAACTTCAACTTTTGATATCAAGACCAAATTCTAATCCTCTTGGGGTTTTTTCCTACATTTTTTTAAAAAAAACTTCTGTTTTAGTTTCTGAGCAATATTCCTTGATAGGTCTTGATATGATCAAAAATTTATGTTTCTGTCATGTTTTATAAGTACTCTTTTCGATTCTCATAACTTTCTCTTCTTTATAACATCCTGATCTTGTTCCGTCATTACAACAGCGCGAAAATAAACATTAAACTTCATAATCTTCATCCCCCCAAAAAGTCTCTCTGACCTTCTAAGTTTATTCATTCACTTTTGTCTCTATTTCTTATATTCTAAGCTTTCCTTAAATTTGTGCTGATGCTATTTTTCATTCATTATTAAAACAATGAAGTGGTTTTGGAAGCACTGCACATACGACTGGGCTTGGCTCACTGACACTCCCATTGGAGCCTATGCTTGATTAATGGATCCCAAATGTAGGTTACACTAGTGTCACACAAATAGACTATAATTTGAGAAGTATGATTAGAGATAAAAAGACATTTCAAAATGTAATTCAATAGAGAGGGTAACTATAAGTTTGTATATATCTATGAAAGAGTTTCACACCATACTAAAAAAAAATTTAATAAAATTAAAAGGAGAAATACATACATTTCAAATCACAGTTTGATATTTTAATATTTTTTCAACTTATTGAACAAATGGACAAAAATATTAGTAACGATATAGCAAAATGATACAAATGTTAAATCTGACTTGTTTTACATATACATAAATATTACATATTACTACTATACTTGATGTTACACAGTGATATAAAATCATTCTAAATAATATCACATTTTAAAATTCTTACAGAGCAGTATTTTATCAAAACAGAATTTAAATATGATCAATTTAAATACGAGCAATAGAAATTCCCTATCAGAAAGAACAGAGATTACGATAGCCAATATACTGAAACATATATCATAAGGAAATTTATGAATTATTTGACCAAATCCCCAATTTAGTTGCATACTGTGAAGGACACAATTAAGTGGGACATGCTTTGACAGAACTGTCTAGCTTTAAGTACACACAACAGAAAAGAAAGGTTTGATGGCAAAGGGTTAGGCTTCTGCCTTAAGAACCTGGGAAAGGAAGAGATATACCCAAGATATACCCAAGTAAAGGAAAGAAAGACATAGATAAGAAACTGAAGAAACAGAAACAAGCTTACTGCAGACAGGAAAAAGTCATGACAGAAGGTGGTTATCTGAAAAGAACAGTAAAAGTAACAAATGCCCGCAGCACTATCAATAACCATGACTTTATGAGGGTCAAGCTTAGCTGTCAGGAGATCTAGAACCAGGACTGGGAAAAGTGGGGAGAGGACTCATGATGCCCTAGGGGCACTGACAAGAAGGGGGCCTTACAATTGAAGCCACTTCCATTGAGGCTGGAGTTAAGAAAAAACCCTCTGCGTACATCTGTGTATCTTTTCATCACATAATTCAATGTTTAGCATACGAGTACTCAGTCTGTAGACATCATCACGTAATACTTTTCAGCTCAATTTTCTATAACCAACGATATAAGTTTTCTGGGGCTGGAGCTGTTCAACTGAGCTTTTTACTTCATTCCTGTGAGAAACAGTAGCTGCCATTTGTGAAAATGTAACTAAGTCTGCTCTTTTCCACACCTAGAAGTGACCAGCGAGAACAGTGGTCCATCCATTTAGAACCCTGGATGCAGGGAAGGGAGGAAAAAACAAAAAGGAAATAAAGCATCTGCAACTAAAAATAAAATTAAAAAAAAAAAACTCCTACCCAACTCCGTTATGAGTCCTAAGTATATACTGTCCACAGGTTAGTAGACCCCTGAGCCATGAAAGTAAATCTGGTCTACAACTAGCAGAATGCCAATGGTCCCAGCAAAAATAAAGTTACAATTAATAAAAATTAATAGGGTTAAAATTGCTCAACTGCTCTTCAGAGTACATCTCTCTACCCATGTATGTTGGGGGGGACTACATAGACATGAATCCATGTGTATAATGCTATACACAATACCAAAAAACACAAACATAGACTATAATGTCAGCACTTCTGAGGCTGAGGCAATAAAGGCATGAGTTTTATTTAGGACAGCCTGGGTAATATAGGAAGGCCTCATCTCAAAACACAAAAATTAAAGTTAATGTCGTACAAACAATGCAGCAATTTCACTGACCAATTTATTTCATATTTGGTATATAATATTAGAAATAATAGAAAAACTTAAAAACCATTATGAAATAAATTATTGTAGAATTATATTAAGATGACAAAATGAGAAAATGGAATCATTTTAAAAATTGGGGAAGCATACAAAAAAGAACTAGTGGAATCTAAATTTTTTAAAAATGAAAAAATATAAACTTGCAAATGAAAAATCATAACTAATATTAAATAGCTATTATCCTTTTTGATTGACACCTTTTGGCTTGGCCTTTCCCACCCCACAGTGCGCACGTCCCTCTTTCACCTGTACAGTAAATACAGATGGGAAGATTGGCTAAGTGAGAGACACCTGACGAAAAGGCACTTTGGAACTAAACACTGATATTTAGGCTAGAAAGAGGGAGGGGCTCTTTGAATGAAGCACTGAGCTAACGGCTAGGAAAAGTCAACGGCCGTGCAGCATATACACCTTCTGAACCTGCGCACTGCAGAAGGCATGCGCTGACAGCACCAATGGCACCACGGAGCAGAGCAGAGTCCTTCACAAGGGCTCTATGTCAGACATTTGGAAAAGGAACCCAAAGGAAAGCCCTTGTGAGCTGCTAAACTCCACAGTGAGGGAACTGGTTCCTTGGCTGTGTGATCAAAGGCAGGAGGACGTGATCACCGTGGGCTAGACCGGTTTCTGTAGCTAGTCTGCAAGTTGAAATTCACGCTTGTGGTAACACCCCTGATCTGGAAGCTGGGTTCCAAGCCTTTCAGACACAGCTGGGAGACGGGGTAATATGGCAGCAAAGTCAGTCAGTCATGTCAATGTGGACAGCATGGGGTCAGCATATCATCTCTGACAGAATGAAAGAGCGCTAGGGTTGACATGTCACAGCTGACCAAAATCAGGTGTCCTCTTGAGCCTCAGAAAGCTTCTGATGAACTCTGCAAAGAGCCTGGTTCACTTCAGAACACAGAGCTTGCTAGGGCACAGTCTTCGACGGATTAACCTCATTCTTCCAACGTGTAAATAAATCATGACTTTACCCAGCAAACTTCAAATATAAGTTGTAATGAGAACAGAGTCAATTAGGAGAAAAATGGATGAGGATTTCCCAAAACTGAATGTGTAACACTGTATTCCACAACAGATAAATCTATGCCTAGAACAAAGCTGTAGACTATCAAAGACAAATAAAATCTTACGAACCAGCAGAGACAAAGGACAGATAACAAGGAAAAGGGTTGGTCATACTAGGCCATCAGGAAAGAGACTGATCATTCAAGGGCTGTCAAGAGATGCCTGTGACAACTGGGCTCTGGTACAGTCCAACATCTCCCCACCCAGGAAGCTCCCTACTTCACGAGTCAAGTTCCTTCCCCTGGGCTGGTCCTTGTTCTGACCAAGAGAATGCAACAGGTGCAGTAGCTGAGACTTAAATCTAGGTCTCTGAGGGTGAGCACAGTACACTACTCTGTACTTAGAATTCTTGTCTGGGGCCTCTATACTTAGTCACTATGCTAGGAGAACCAAAGTCAACAACAATGACTGCTACCATATGAAGATGCCACACTTGATGCTTCACCTAAACATGAGTCTCTAAATAACTGCAGTCCCAGCTAACATCAAAAGGAGAAACCACTGATACAAAGTCAGGAAAGAAACGTGAGATTATCTTAAATTATTACTTTAAGCCAGTAATCTCAATCTCTCCCTCCCTCTACCCCCTGCCACAGGGTCTTACTATGCAGACTAGGCTGGCTTTAAACTAACAGATGTCTACCTGCCTCTGCCTCCTCAGAACTGGGATTAAATGGGGCATATCACCAGATAATTTTATTGACTTTTGTCCTTTGAGGCAGAATCTTGCTACACAATAAAATAATGTTCAAACTATTATTCTAAAATCAATTTAATATCATACTAGATTCTAGCAATCTAGATGAAGATCAAAATAATTTTTATAAACAAATAGTGAATGTTCCCCACTTAGACACCCTTATGAAAGAAATACTCAAGAGCATAGGCATATCAGAATTACAAGCAATGAAATTTATAAATATGTTAGCAAACTTAATAAGCACTGACATAACTAAGAATAAGATAAAATGACAACTTTACATTGTTTCACAATTTGATTAACCAAATACTGAAATTTGAGCTTTTTTATTAACATAATATTTTTATTGATTATTTGGAAATTTCATATAATACACCTCAATCACATTCACTTCCCAGTTCACCCCACCCCACACTCCCCACCCTTGTGACCATCCCAAAAACAAAAGAAGAAGAAAAAGAGAGAGAGAGAAAAAAAATCAAGTCCAACATAGCCAAACTCCCAGGTGCGGGCCCCTTAAAAAACCCAAGTCCTTCCCCACTGCCACCCCCTCCCGAAGCCACCCACTGTGAAGAGCTACTTCAGCTCCCCTGTCACAGTTTCTAAGAGTTCTCTTCAATGGCTTCGATTGTCATATGTACTTGTGTGTGTGCAAGGCAGGTGACAGGAAAACTTCCAAAAACTGGTTCTCTCCTGCCACCATGTGGGACTCAGGAATACTGAGGATCACACCCAGATAGTCAGGCTCTGTGCCAAGTGCCCTTACCTGCTGGCTTTGGGGTTTTTAATTGCTATGGAAGATAATGACCGTACTACACAGAACTGGCCAGGAGAACAGTCAAAATACATGAAAGTATCTGCAAGATCTCACACAGGATATTTATCAAGTCTTCCCCTGATCTTCAGTCACACAGTACCCTTTAACACTCTGTACCTAAGCTCTCAGATCTATTAATGGATAGAGAAGGCAAATTTAAAAGAGAAAAATGAAAGAAACCGATTGTTCTATTTCTTTTCTGATACTGTGATAACACTGTCCAAAGGCGACTTGGGAGAGGAGAAGTTTATTTTAGCTTACAGCCCCAGATCACAGCCCCTGGATGCAGGCAGTCAGGGCCTGAACTCAAGGCAGGAGCCTGAAGCAGAAACAATGGAGGACCCTGTGCTGGCTCACCCATTAGCTTTCTCACAGGCTTACTAACATGCTCAGGCTTACAGCACTTCTTACCTCACCTTCTCAGTCCAGGACCACCTGCCTCCGAACAGAGAGCTGCCCATAGTGGGCTGGGCCTCCCTTTATCAATAAATAAGACAATCCCCCCTCCCCTCCAATCAAATCTAGGCAACTCCTCACTGAGGCCCTCCACTGAGGACTCTCCTCTGTAAAGCTAACAATGAAAGCTCAGCAGGCAGCAGGCAGCAGGCAGCAGGCACACTCTCTCAGGCACCCAGATACAACAGCTTAGGCTGCTCCTTGGACATTAGCCTCAGAAGTCATGCCGCGGACACGCGATATAAATGATTAATATTAGCATTAGGGACAAAGTTTATGATTAAAAAGGATCCTACACAAAAGATTTTAAGCAAAGAATTCCTTAAATTTTAAAAATTATTAGTTATCTCACCGATCTCTTTTTAAAACGTTGATGTTAACAAACTTAAAATGTCCAAACCTCTAAACTTAAAGAGTAGAGATGAACTTAAAAATTCCAACTTTTAGTTAACACGGAACTCATACACAGGAGAGAGAGGGACATTTAAAAAGCAGCTGCTGAGCATGACTTACTTTAATGGCAAACTTCTTAGATGCCATGGTTTACTGATTTCCAAACGAGCTACAGAACCTGCACAGACAAAAAAAAAGGAAAGATACAGTTAGATATATAAAAAATCTCTCTTTGGGGGATGTTATATAGAAGGTCTGGTTAATAAAATATCATTAATAAGTATAAGATAAAATTTTCATTATAATTGTCCTTAATTAAAATATTATGCTAATATGGTAACCTAAAAACTGACAAGAAAAATGTACAAGCTCCGAGGGCTTCCCTTCAGTTGCCCACCTCATGTTTATAACCAAGTTGATTTGACCCCAGGAATGCAAAGGTGGCTTAACATCTGAAAAGCAATCAACAAAAATACCACATAATCAGAGAATTTGATTCACAGAATCCACAACAAAAGGAGAGAACCAACTCCTAAAAGTTGTCCTCTGACCTTCAAAAATTCTGTTGTGCACATGATCTCTCTCTCTCTCTCTCTCTCTCTCTCTCTCTCTCTCTCTCTCTCTCTCTCTCTCTCTCACACACACACACACACACACACCACAAACAATAACAACTAATAAAATTCTTTAAAAGAGAAAAAAACAGCTAAAATCATACATGATGAGTAATCATTTCTTCCCACTAAGATGAGCAAGGGGCAATGTCTTTCTTCTCTTGCTGCTTTTATTCAAAACTGTACTGAAAAGCAAATAGAGAAAGAAGAGAAAAAGGCATCCAGAAAAGGAAGAGATCAAACTACTTTATTCACAAATAACACGCTCCTGCATACAGAAAAGTCTTCCTTTCTCTTTCTCTTATTTCCCTCTCTCATCTGTCTCCCATCTTTTTCTCTTTTTTACACACACAAACACAAAGAACCTATTACAATTAGTAACTTTGAGAGAGCTGTGGAGTAACTGGATCACTAATTTAAAATCCACTGTATTTTGGTATGCCAGTAAAGAACAATACTAAATGTGAAATTAATGAAACAATTGCATTTCTGATAGCAGAAAGAAGATACAAAGAAATAAATATAAGTAAAGAAATATATTATTTGTACACTAAATACCATAAAACATTATTGAAAGAAACTAAAGAATGGGTTGAGTTAGCTCTGGGGCAGAGTGCTTGCCTAGCATGAGCAAGTCCCTACTGTCAATTGCTAGTGCCATAAGTCAAAGAAAAGTAAGTCTATGTAAATAAGAATATACTTCATGTTTACACTCATTAGGACATTAATACTATTAAGATACCAATCTCCGCCAAACTGATTCTACCAACTCAATGCAATCTATCAAATCCTAACTCTACAAAATTGAAAGCATATCCTAAAATATCTATGAGAATACAGGGCATATGCATACACAAAACAATCTTGAGAGACAACACAGACTTGTATGTCCCCATTTAAAAACTTAACACAAAATTGAAACCATCAACAAAGCATGGTACTTGCATTCAAGTATATAAACAAATCAACTGACTAAAATCAAGAATGCAAAAAATAGATCCTTTCTTATGGCCACATGATTTTCAACAAGGGTGTCAAACAATTTGATGGGGAAGAATTCTTCAACACTTGGTGGTGGGACAACACACAGAGAGCAATAAACTTTGTCCCTTCTATCACACTTCATACAAAAATTAACTCAAAGTGCATCAAATACCTAAATGTGAAAGCTAAAACTATAAAACTCTTAGAAGAAAACACAAATTATAAATTTTCATGATCACTTATTTAGGCAACAATTTTTTTATTTTGACATCTTATTGTTGATCTTCAAGTGTGGTGTATGTCCACACTCCTGTGGGTATATTCATGTGTGTGTGCATGCACATATGAGTGTTGTGGAATATTAGCTTAAGATGTATTACATTCATTTATGCTGTGGATTATTTGATTATATTCATGTATGCTGTGAATTATTTGTTTAATGATGCAAAGATGTGTTTCATTCTTTCATGTTGCATTTGTATAACTCTGTGAAGCTGTGTTACTTTGCCTGCCTAAAATACTCAATTGGTCTAATAAAGAGCTGAATGGCCAATAGCAAGGCAGGAGAGAGAAATAGGTGGGGCTATCAGGTAAAAAGAATAAATAGGGGGAAAAACCTAGGCTGTAGAGAAGAGGAAAGAGTGAGAAAGGAAAAAGAAGAGGAGGACACCAGGGGCCAGCCACAGAGTAAGAAGAAAGATATATAGAATTGTTGTGGAATAATCTTTCTGTATGCTGTGAATATGTATTGTGCTCATTGGCTAATAAAGCTGATTTGGCCTATAGCAGGCAGAATAAGGTTAGGCGAGAAAACCAAATTGAAAATACAGAGAGGAAAAGGGGTGGAGTCAAGAAAGAGATGAGCCAAGAAAAGCAAGATGCTAGAGTACAGGTAAAGCCACAAGCCCTGTGACAAAATGTAGATTAATAGAAATGAGTTAATTTAAGTTATAAGAGTTAGTTAGCACTAAGCCTGAGCTATAGGCCAAGCATTCTGTAATCAGTATAACCTTTTGTGTATTTATTTGTGACTGGCCAGATAGTTGGGACAAAACAAAAGCTCTGCCTTCATTTACATAGAATAAAAAAATAAAAAGCCCAGAGGCAAAACATAATTAAGGAAAAAAGGGATAATTTAAGTTGTTAAAGTTGTCCTGGCTGGGGAGATACCATGATCACCAAGGTGGTTTTCCCAGGATGAGGCTTATTCATTGTACTCCAGATGTGCTGAAAACTGCGATTTCCCTAAATGCAGGAAACTCAACTGCATAATTTGTGGTAGTAGGGGATTTTGTTTGCACAAGAAAAGAAAGAAAGAAAGGAAGGAAGGAAGGAAGGAAGGAAGGAAGGAAGGAAGGAAGGAAGGAAGGAAGGAAGGAAGCTGGGTGGTGGTGGCGCACGCCTTTAATCCCAACACTCGAGAGGCAGAGGCAGGTGTATCTCTGTGAGTTTGAGACCAGCCTGGTCTACAAGAGCTAGTTCCAGGACAGGAACCAAAAGCTACGGAGAAACCCTGTCTCAAAAAATCAAAAAAAAAAAAAAAGAAGGAGGGAGGGAGGAAGGGAGGGAAGGAGAAAGGAAGAAAGGAGAAGGGAAGGGAAGGAAGGAAGGAAAATGTCTAGAAACAAGTCAAACTAAGGCTAGACAGTCAAAAGGAAGAATAAGTCACCATGTATTTACTTGGTAGCTGGGAGGCAGGTCCCCAAAGAGTATAAAAATGAACTACTTGGGGGTACATGAGTATAAAGGCAAAAAAAAAAAATTAACAATTTTGGAGGCTGGATATGTAGTTTATTATAACCTGGAATTAACACTGTAAAAACAAAAAAGCAATTTAAACTTCTCTCCCAAATATGAGAAAGCATTTACAATTCACATAGCCTTCAAAAAAATTGATATTTAGGAGTCATAAAGAACTCTCAAAATTCAACAATCAAAAAATATCAAACAATCCCATCAGAAGTGAGAACTGAACAAAAGCATAGAAGGCAGTCAACATGTGAAACCACAATCAACATCGTTAGCTATCAAGGAAATGGAAATAAAACCTTAAGGAATCACTACATACTCACCAGGACATTAAATAAAAAAATAAACTCAGTAACAGGACCAAATGCTAGCGATGACATGCCACGTCAGTGCAGTAGCACCACTCTGGAAGACAGCTTGGTAGTTTCTTATAACTCTAAGCACACACTTAACATACAGCCCAAAATGGCACTCCTGAGACTGTGTGTCAGGGAAATAGTCCCACAGTAAGACAGGAAGAAACTGGGTATTTGCAATACATAAAGGGCTAACGGTGTAATATGCCATGAGACTTTACTCAGTCATAGGAAGGGATGAGAGACTGATATGCTTTTTTATTTAAGCATAGAATAAGGAAAGAGGTTTTTAACTAAGAAAAAAGTGCACTCCAACTAAAAGAATGCTCGCTTTGGTCACATTAAAATAATACTTTCTGCCGGGCGGTGGTGGCGCACGCCTTTAATCCTAGCACTTGGGAGGCAGAGGCAGACAGATCTCTGTGAGTTCCAGGCCAGCCTGGTCTACAGAGCGAGTTCCAGGACAACCAAGCTTACGCAGTGAAAGACAGAAAGCTGAAGATGTACTTGGAGGTATACACAAGAGGACTGGAGGCTGAGGTCATCCTTGGCTATCTAGAAGTCTGAGGACAGCCTGGACTAGAGACCTTGACCAGGACATAAATAAATATTACCCAACATAAAGTACTTTGTGATAGCAGCCCACACATACTAACACATGTCAATGCCAAGAGTTCTGAACCCCAAAAAGAGTATTATCCTGATGGTGCCCCACAATTACTGCCTCTTAAGAGAACTACTTGGTATCTCATTCTCAATTCTCAGTATTTAGATAACGAACACCACCCACTACGAGGGGGGTGTGACAGGGAAGCCAGTACTCAAAATGGCTAGGCTTTGCACAGCATCACAAGCCTCTGACTAGAATCCTTGCCCACCCTCCTTTCCAGAACCAACCTCCTTGACACCTGCACTGACTTCACCCAAACAGCCCTTGGCAAACGTCCTTGATTATGGATCTCTAGGTACTTCTACCTCCTCCCACGCTGTACAGAACTGATGTTCTCTCCCTATCATCCAACGCCCAACAGCGGCACCACAGGCTCCTTGGAGCCTGTCATGACTATTTAGACTGAAGTGTTTCTCTCTCGGCCAGTTAAGCTTCTACCTCATACTCAGCTCACTAGCCTCCACGCCACCCTGGTCCTTAGAGCATCTCCTCTGCCTAACCGGAAGTTCCCAGGGACAAAGTCTTTTCAGGTCCTTCTTAATAGCTGAGCCATCACACAGATATACAACAGAATTTGTTTAATCAATGCTTCTGTCCTCTAACAGTCAGCTGCTATAGGCTATTAGTATATTTTACATTTACACCCATTTATCCAATGAAACTTTATTGTCTCCAATCCCAAATTTTCCATTAAATCTTTTACATGGAAGGCAAAGTACTCTGAACAGATGTTTAGAAACAAGCAGTGTAATAAATACTGAATACTTAATGCATCAGACAAAGTTGAAAGAGCTGTGATTAATACATAGATCCTAATGTTTTATGCTGGGAATAATGTACAATGAGGCCAGGAATGTAGCTCAGGGTTTGCCTTACATGTTCAAGTCTTTGAATTCAATCCTTAGTTATAAAACAGTGAACCAGCACAAGTAAGTAAATAAGCAAATCTAAATTTAAAAATGAAATGGACAACAGTTGAAATTTAGTCCACTTCAGTGTAGCCTTTTGTTGTTAAAAATACTGATTTCTAACATTCATTTGAATAGAAAAGATATTAGCCTTGGAATTAAGTTTTAAATTTCCAAACCACTTTTCTGCAAGAAAAGAAAGCTCAGTGCTTAGGGTTTCAAGCACTAATGTAAAACAACAACAACAAAAAAAAAAACCCACCTTGCTAAAGAGCTATCTATTAAAGTCTAAAGTCGTTGGCATTTTTATTTTGTTGACTAGTGTTATGAAATCCAGGACAATCTCCAAAAAGATGTATTTTCCAAGTACATGGAAACCATACATTTTACATAAGCCTGTAGGGAAGCTGCAGCACAACATAAATCTTACAAACACGACCGTCTGTCCTCTCTTCTGCATTCCTGGGCACACTGTCTCTAAACTGGACACAAGCATTCCTTCACAAAATGGATACTTGGATAACATGTGACCCCAACAAAACTCATGCACTTGAATGTGTAGCTGACACGGAGGCAGACAGCCTAAGATGTTTAGGGAAATTAATTTGGGGAAGGAATAGAAGCAGATTAGACAATATCACATGATTTTCCTGTCATTTAAATACAGAGCAGAGATAAACTCAAAGAAAGAAAGTCAGTGACCTTCTAGATTATTCTGTGGGAAAATCTAGGGCAACGTGAAATCCCCATTTGTCTTTCTTTCAGGATTTCTGGCCTGTGTGACCAGCTTTTGAAAGCAGTTGCCTCAATTTAAAAGGCCAAATATTAACTCTAGCCTCCTAACCTCTCCACTTCAATTTTCACTGAAGAAATTATTGTGCTTCTATCATCTTCCTAAAAAGCTCTCTAGCTATGGAAGGAGAACAGAAAATAGTAAGGGCCCTAGGATTTCTGCCACTACAACTGTAATTAAACGTGAGAAATCATAGCTGTTGCCCACCAACACACCACTGTTGTTATTAAACTGATACCTAGGAACAAACTGTAGTAAAAGGTCAAAAAGTGACAGATGACCAAAAGTCCTACTAGTGACAACTTAGATAAAGGTTAAAAGGAAACCTCAGCACAAAAAAGAATTAGATGTTCCTATGACTTGGGGTGGGGTGCCGCAACCTTGAATGCCTAGTATGCTCATAAAAACAAATCAAAACAAGCATCAACAATGGAAAAAGAACCATTCAAACAACAAAATCTGACTATTTTTCTTTCCTTTACGAAATGTACAGATGTTGAAACACTGTAACAAGATCAATTCCAATTACTGATTCTACTTTTCTGTAACTTTGCTGTCACGCCAATCATATGACACAAGACCTATGTCTCCACTTCCTGCTGAGTCTTCAGGCCAGTCAACCCTGCATGGGATGCTGCGCTGACAGTCAGATCTATTTATCATCTGATTCCTTATCAGAAGCACACATAAACATCCTCATGCACTCTAGTAATGACTTGAGACTCTCACTTCTGCCTTTTCGGATGGCCTGAGACCATTCAACTCCTCTGTGTCTCTGGATCTCTTCTTCATGAAACAGGACAGTCATTGGGCTCTGAGCAGTGGTATGTCATCACTTGGCTCTGTGCCTGAATCTCAGTGAATGATTAGTCTTAAATACACCCAAGAACGTACAAGTGGACACCATGCAATTTACTTTAGAACCTAAAATCCATTCTGATAATTGCTGTTTCCCATTCACCTTCACTGAAAACAATCAAACAAAAGAAAAGGCATTCTGAATATCATCAATACTCTTCTTAAAATCTAATCTTTTGGTGCAAAAATTGTATCACTGGAGAATATATCATTGTTTCACTGGCTGCTAAGGGTTGAAGAACAGATGTACATAAGGGATAGTTGGAGAAACTGGGTGGGAGCGCGTGGGTAGAGATAGATCTGGTCCATATCCCGATTTCAGTGGGGGTTACATAACTCCACAGGAATCAAAACTCAAGATACTAAACCAAGAAAGATTTTCTTTTTATGCCTGACTATTTAAACTGTTTTTAATTACAAAACATCAATGTTTTCTAGAGAACAAATCAAAACAGTGACGTGAATTAACTTTTCTATCCAAGATATTTTTAACAGCTGCATTTCGTATAACCCCCATAGTAACATAAATCAAATTCAATTTTAAGCCAGCTTTGACTTATTCTAACATAATGTGTCAGTACTACTAAAAGCAACTGATGGACCATTCTTCCCTAAGAAAAACACTAAACCTTAATACATAAGCGGCATTCTCCATCTCCTGACAAATGGGAGCTCTGGGATGTCTCTGGCTTGGCTTTACAAATCTATACTTTGTAGAATCTCATGACTCTCAGTTGTAGATGGACTATTCTCCAAAATCCTCAAAGCAATATATTCATACTAACCTTTAAAGATTTAAGGCAGATTAAATGATTAGACATATACAGATCAAGAGACAACAATCCTGAGGCTGGAAAGATGGCTCAGCAGTAAGAGTTCTTGTAGCTCTTGCATTGGACATAAGTCAGTACACAACCATCTGCAGCACGGGTTCCAGGAGACCCAACCCCCTCTCCCGAGCACTACAGCTACCTGCACTAATATACACATACCCACACAGAGACACATATGTATACACACGATTTAAAAATTATTAGAAATAAATAATCCAGGTGGACAAAGCCTGTGCTCCTAGCTACTCCAGAGACTGACAGAGAGGAACTGGAAGTTCACAGTTAGCCTGGGCAACTTAGCAAGACTCCGTTTCAAAACTAAAGTGCAGGAGAGGAGTAGCTAGAATAACAGCTCAGTGGTCAAGCATTTGCCTGGTAAGTGAAATGTTCAATCCTGAAAACTTATTTAAAACACACACACACACATGCACACGCGCACACACACACACACACACACACACACACACAGTTTCATGTTAGACCCAGGACCAGAGCACGATAGGCAAGAACTCTACCACTGAGATACACTTCTAGCACCGTATTTTGCATTTTAAAAATGTTGTATTTCAGAGTTGGAGAGATGGCTCAGTGGTTAAGAGCACTGGCAGTTCTTTCAGAGGACCTGGGTTCAATTCCCCACACCCACATGGCAGCTCACAACTGCCTGTAACTCTACCTCCAGAGGATCTGACAGCCTCACAAAATACCAATGCACATACATAAAAATAAATAAGGAATTTAAAAAATGTCATATTTCATTCATAAGAAGTTAAGGCATAAATTATATAAAAGACAAGTAAAATAACAACACAAAATGTTTTGCCACTATCCTCTTCTGGTTTCATTGTATATAGTAAGCATTAAAAACTAGGGTTTTTTTTTTTCAATTTAAATAAGCTGGAAAACAAAACTACGTGAAATTGAGCACGAAAACAAAAATCCCAATGGTTATCCACTAGTGAATGATACACATGATTATGTAGCCACACTTGATAAGTCAGCAATTCAAACAAGCTGAAGAGTCTGTGGGTTTAGCTCTGTGATAAAGCACTTGCCTAAAAAGCACAAAGCCCTAACTTCAATCTCCAGCACAAAAGAAAAAAAAATAAATGGAAGGAAAAAAAAAAGAAATGAGCTATTAACATATATAACAGCATAAATATATTGCTATATATAACAAAGATCATATTAAAAATAGCTATACATACCCCCGAATAAAAACATCTGGTACAAGGCTTCTTTGAGATAAGAATCTATAAAATGTTTATTTATTTATATTATATATAGGTTAGCAATTGCTTAGAAAAGAGCAGCTCAAGGAATTACCAAGGAACCAGACCAATTATTGAAGGTGATGGTTATGTTAACTATATGACTGTGATACACCAGCATAAATGTGTAGAACATACCTCCCTGTATACTTTAAATGGATGTTGCTATTTGCACCGCAATTTTATCTCAATAAAGCTATGTTTACGAGGTCTTTTCGTTTAAAAAGTTATTTGAAAATCATCTTCCTGGCCTGGAAAAATGGATTTAGAGCACCCTCTTTTTCTTTTTCTTTTTTTTTTTTTTGGTTTTTCAAGACAGGGTTTCTCTGTGGTTTTGGAGCCTGTCCTGGAACGAGCTCTGTAGACCAGGCTGGTCTTGAACTCACAGAGATCCGCCTGCCTCTGCCTCCCAAGTGCTGGGATTAAAGGCGTGCGCCACCACCACCCGGGTTGAGCACCCTCTTTTTCAAATGGATGAACACAGTGGAAAGCCAAAGAATTTCAGTCATTGGACTGTGTAAACAAAAATCTTAATAACCCAAAGATTGATTTATAATATAATATAAACATCTACAGCTAATATCTTCATAGCTGTTACTATGTGCCAGGTACTTCTTCTAAAAATATGTACTATTTTTAATTATGGATATAGGAGTATGCCTGTGTGTGGGTATGTTCGTGGGAGGGTAGACACCTATTGAAGTCAAACACCATGGATCCCCCAAGAAGTTGGCGTTAAAGGCAATTGTAAACTGCCTGGTATAGACGCTGGGAACTACACTCAAGTTCTCTAGAACAGCACACAGCTCCTAACTGCTGAGCCATCCCTCCAGTTCATGCCTGGTACTTCTAAAAAGCATGTTTCTGGTATTAACTTAGCTAACTCTCACACAGTTCTACCTTACAAGTTACAAAACTGAAGCACAAGGGTAGACGATGTCTGTAAGATTCCAGAGCGTGGAGCTGGAAAGTGGAGAAGGCAGGATGTGAGGCCAGGACAGACAGTTTCAGATCAGATTTTCTTAACCACCCCTCAATATCCCATGCAGTGTTTAAACTGTGGACAATCAATACTGCAGTGTAATGAAGTTCACCTTCACAGTGATAAAACATGCATCTCCACGATGGAAACATCCACGCGAGACTCATGAGAACAAGAGACTTCCATTCTTGTTTCCCACTTAATACACTGAGTAAAAAAGACACACAGTGATCAATGACAGCGACGCTGACTGGCAATATAACTAGTGTAACGTAACCAATCACTGGGAAGTTGACTGGCAGGGTAGCTAGTGTAAGGTAACCAATCACTGGGCAGTTGACTGGCAAGGTAACTAGTCACTGGGAAGATGGTTCACCAAACTCCCAATCTGATATTCCTCTTCAAAATCCTAAGTATTTTAAGGAAAGTCCTGGGGGTGGGAGGTGGGGGGAAACACCACACTCTTACTCATAACAGCATGAAAAATATAAACATCACTTTCAGTGCCATCAAATACCTTAGTAGCACTTCGATTTCTCCCAGAGTCTGGATTTCTGTCTATAACCAGTCTCAAGTCAGGTTTAGAAGCCTCCCAGGTGACTGCCATGGGCAGCCAAGTCTGAGAATTCCTGATTTTGATTTCTCAGTAAAGGAAGACACAGAAGAAAACCTGGGGCTACAGAAAGTCACTGTAAGCCACAACCCAAATTTCCAAGTCAACATCACACTGTGCCAACATGCAACTTCTAATCATTCAAAGTAAACTCCCAGATGGTGCTGACCTGGCTGGTAGATGACCAGACCGAACAAGGCCATAGTAAGTCGAACATGAGCCAACTAGTTTACAATTATGGCTACATACAACACCCAAGAAATAGGAGAAGCAAGAACCTATTAAGCTGCTTGTCCAGTAGTGCTAAGAACTATAGAATACTGTGTTCCTGGTCCCAGCTTGGTAGTTGGCAAGGATATTGAATGAGAGCCCCAAGAAAGGGTTGAGTGGTTGTTTTTTTTTTTATTTTTAATTGTTCTTTGCTTTCTATAGCACAAAGTTAGTTAAGTATTGAACAAAGGCATTGACTGAGTGAATGAATGAATGAACGAACGAACGAACGAACGAACGAACGAACAGAATCCCTAAATCACATCTTAAAATTTTCTGAGAATGCGGGCAGTGGTAGTGCCCGCCTGTAATTCCAGGACTTGGGAAGCAGAGGCAGGCGAATCTCTTTGAGTTAGACGTCAGCCTGGTCTACATGGCAAGTTCCACAACAGTCAGAGTTGTTACACAAGAAACCTTGTCTCAAGGGGGAAAAAAATCTCTGAAGGCTATATTTTACATCTATGGACATAGACAGCTGTAATTTCATACACATTGCTGTCCCGTCCGTTTGGCACTTTTATTCGCGAGAAATTCCCTCAACATTATTTTCATTTTAAGTATCAGTCTTTTTGCACCCTGATGTTTAACAATTTTTCAGCACTCGGAGTGTTTTCAAAAAGTAACGAAGAGAAAAGGCCTAAGAGGAAGATTGTGGAAAGTATCGAAATCAAAACAAAAACACGCAATGGTATAGAAAATGGGCTAACAGTTCAGTGCAGCTGAGGGAACTGCTAGATGCCAGAGTATCATGCTCTTACCTATGCTGGTGGCGGGAGGTGGGTTCGGGCTTTTTATGTTTTGTTACTGTCCAGGGTCACTGGTGGACTAGTACCTGGATGTGGAAACTCACACCAAAAAGGCGGCAGGCAAAGCCTCGGAGGCTTTGGCTCACTTCCCTTTCCCTGTGTCGCCCCGCGCGTTTGAGAATGCAGCCACCGCCCAAACACAAGATGGCGAGACCGGCTTCACGGGGGCTGGAAGCCAGTGCCAGGACCTAAGATGATGGCAAAACGCTTGTCAAGGTAGCGGGATAACCGGAAGAATCTGCCCAAACGAAAAATGGCTCCCGTTACTGACCTCAAAGCTTTTTAAAGAGACCAAAATAAAAATGGCGGCAGAAGCGGGCTGTTTAGAGGCTGGGCATGCCATGAATACGATTGGCAGATAACGAACCACTGTAATCCAATGATACGTAGTGATAGACAGGGAAAAAAAAAACCGTAGTGTTTCTATGGTATCGCAAAACTACACGGTGAGGTGTGAAAAATATTTTGATGAGAAAGGTTGAGAAACAAAGGTGGCTTTCACAATGCCAGAGAAAAGCTAATTGAAAGTATGCTTCAACATAACGTCATAATAGTTCGGGTGGCCAGAGAGAGCAAAAGATTATCCCCAAAGTAGAAAAAATAACGGCATGAGCACGGAATTTAACCAGTCAGTGCCGGCACTGAGCTGGAGACTTTACACTTCTGCATAAATGGACACCAAGTCTGGGCGGAAGCTTCCTGCCCGGCGTCCTGCACTGACTGCGCATGCCTGCTCTCCGACGTCCCTCGGGGACCGTAGGGCGGGGCCACGTTCTGCACGCTGAGAGAGGAGGGAATTGAGGCGGAGTGACAAAAGAAGGCGCTTTTTGATTGGTCGGAGGCCGAAAAGCGGCCAAGCAGGGTGACTTCTTCATTCATTCCAGAAATACCTGGCAAAAAAGCGGAAGGTCGCAGAGTCTGTCGCCGCCTTGATGCTGCGATGCGCTTTTATAAACGTTTTCACTTTCGGTAGTTTGCAGAGACAAAGACACTCGGGGACGGCCGCAGTTCGCATTCGCCGGAGAGTCCAGCAAATACCGGAAGAGAGGGCGGGACTCGCGGAGCTGCGCATGCCCCTTCCTGTCTCTCTGGGCCAAGGGAGCGGGAGTCCGTAGCGTGTGTGCTTTCCTAGCCCGGGTCTGCGCTCCGGTGGCGGCGACGGCGGCTTGGCCGCGAGGTGCAGCTGCTGGTGGGCAGGTGAGAGCGCCCGAGCCGCCAGTGGAGAAGCCACCGTGCGCTCCCGCTGCGAGTCCCCACACACGCGAAGGTCGAGGGTGGCCTCGGCCAAGGGTATTTGGGGGCGGGGATACCCGGAGGCTGCTGGCCACGGAGAGCCCCAAGGCCGGCTTTGAAAGTTGTTTCAGGACGTGATTATCCTATGATTGTGCGAGTGTGGGTAGCCAGGAGTGTCCAGTACCAGGTAGAGTTGGAATAAAGCTTCCTAGAGTCACCTGTGAGGTGAACTGGACGGAGGTCACCTGCGCTGTCGCTTTCCGTCTGCAGCCCGAAACTTGAGTAACTCCTTCACGGGGAGGGTGCCGGTACACCCGGGGCTGTCGGGACGTGGGGGCGTCCCCGAAACGCCACACTGGAGCATAGAGCTGGTAGCATTGTCGTGTCAACTTTGAGAAAGCAGAAACAGCACTCGGACTTGTGACTATATATTGGAGGTCCAAGCACATCTGACATGAGCGGAGGTTATGTTCATCCTCCTGGATCCTTTTTGATGTTCGAGGGAAAATGTTTTTGATTAATACTGTCTGCTTTTGCGATGTGTGTATGTGTATGTGACAGTATTGCATATATCAGTGATCTGGACTGGGAGGGTTCTTCCCACCATTCTAAGAATAACAGTTTAGTGATAAGTCCTAGAGAGTAATGAAGAGGGGGAGGAAAGCCGAGTTTTAGATTAAGTGCTTAGAGCAAGGCTCTCCGGAGAGCGGACACCCTAAAGAAGAGTTGAAGCTCAAGAATTGTGAAAGAAATGCCAGGCCCATAATACTACAAGAACCAGATATTGAATCTCTTTCCCCCCTCTCTTTTGGTTTTTCGAGAGAGGTTTTATCTGTGTAGCCCTGGCTGTCCTGAAACTGAAGACCAGGCTGGCCTCAAACTCAGGGAGCTCCTCCTGCCTCTGCTTCTAGAGTGCTGGTATTAAAGGTGTGCACCATCACTGCCCAGCTCAGATATTGAATCTTTAAGATAAACTTTACTTATTGTTGCTGACAACTTGAGAAAGCAGAGCATTGACACCCTGGGGAAATAAACCACCTAAACTGCTTAAAACAAGCCCCTACTCCTTCCCTATCCTAATGAGCCACCCTGTGAGGACTAAGAAAGCGAGATTCCCTAGTAACTGTGCTACAGTGAGAATAAAGTAGAGGAACAAAACAAGGAGCTGTTAACTAATCGTGAATATTGACTGGAAAACACTGGGATTAATTCAGAGGAAACAGAGAAGTGTGGTTTTGAAAAATCAGGAGACTTGTGTTGTAGACTCTTAGTTTTAATGATGCAAAGATGTGTTACATTTGTTTATGCTGCAGAATATTTCTATGTAAAGTTGTTGCATTTGTTTAACTAGGCAAAGATGTGCTACATTTGTTTATGCTATATTTGTTTAATTATGTAAAGATGTGTTACTCTTTTTACCTTGCCTGCCTAAGGCGCCTGATTGGTCTAATTAAAAAAAAACTGAACAGCCAGTATCTAGGTAGTAGAGGGATAGGTGGAACTGTTAGGCAGAGAGAATAAGGAAGAAGAGAGAACAAGGGAGAAAGAGGAAACCTGGGGCCAGCTAGGCAGCCACCAGCCAGACATGGAGAGTAAAACATACAGAACGAAAGGTAAATAAGTCCCAAAGCAAAGCATAGGTGAAGAGAAACAGTTTAATTAAAGTTATAAGAGCTAGTGGGACAAGCATAAGCTTAAGCCAAGCATTCATACCTAATTATAAATTTCTGTGTCGTGATTTCGGAGCTGGTTGGTGGCCCAAAAGAAAGCCTGCTACAGACTTGAATTAGGTCTTTTGTTTTTGCTCCTATAAGGTGTTCAATCATAGATTATTAAAATCACCACCTTCTAAATTTGGTCTTGGCTTGGAGGACAAGCACCGTTTTTTATTCACCGTGGTAGTTTCCCTAGTCTAGCAGTATTGCCAGCATGTGTGGACAGTCAGGGACATTTGAATAAAAGTAACTCCACGTATACCTCAAGTGAAAATTGACATGAATAGTGGAGACATTTAGATCAATCCAGTATTCTCCTAATTTTGTAAACTATAAGCAAAAGATTAGATACATGATCCCATTGCCCAAGCAGGCGTTTCTGGAGGGGCTACTTTCATGTATTAGAAGTCATGCTGATGCACCAGTAACAGCTGCAATGTATCCAGCACTTACCCATGCTCACACTATAGTGTTGTAAATATGTATGATAATTTTTATAATGTGATAGGCTATGAGATTAAGGCAGGAACCAATTTTCCCAAGATGTTAATTGGTTTGTGATGAAGGTTTAAGGACGTTTGCTCAAAGCCTTTGTTCTTGTCCAACATTCTGAAGTGCAGATCAGGTATCAGGACTGTCACCTGGTCACTAACTTTATTAACTGTCACCAGAGAAGCATACGTGGCATCTACTCTGTGTTTGCTGCTTTTCTGTGCTTGACAAGTTCTCTTATTTCCTTCACAGCTTACCTGACTTACACACTCCACTGATAGCAATCTTGTAACTTCTTACATTCTGAGTATAGGCACAACACCTCACCCCACCTCCAAATAAGAGCTCTTGAAACCATAAAACCTGTTCTTGAGAATCTGGATATTTTTAGCTTTTGTCTAGCATCCATGAATTGGGGGCGAGCCTGGGTTATATATGACACTGTCTCGAAAAAAAGCTGGGGGGCATCCTCCCTTTTCAGATGACCAAATAAGACTGCTAATAAAACTATCTGTACAGAGTTGAGGCTGTTTCTGGCATGTTAATTTCAACACAATTGGAAGTCATCGTTACTCTCTGCCAGTGGTAGGGACAAGAAGTGGCTTCCTAAGGCAGTGTACTTACAAAGAGGATCCAGGGAAGATTTGAACCCCAAGCGTAGGAGTCCAAAGCTCATTCCCTTAAGTCACTGCTTTATGATACATTCTTACTAACCTGACTTACTCTAGTCTTGAAAAACCAGTCAGTAGAAACTAAATCTTGATGGCCTTTGTGTATTTTTATGAGATTATACTTTGACCCTGTAGTCTAAAGTGTCCATGCAGTCTTGCAGGCAAACAGAAACATGGCTTCCCATTTCTCTGTGTATGCTTAGGAGTACAGAAGCTTTTGGAGGTCACTCACACAGTAGCTCTCCAACTTCAGCTTTAGGACTTCCTGGGAATTGTAAATGTTTCTAGACACCACCCTGGAGTTTCTACTTCATAGGTCAGGGCAGTCTGAGAATTTACCTTTCTTTCTTTCTTTCTTTCTTTCTTTCTTTTTTTTTTTTTTTTTTTTTTTTTTTTTTGGTTTTTCGAGACAGGGTTTCTCTGTGGTTTTGGAGCCTGTCCTGGAACTAGCTCTTGTAGACCAGGCTGGTCTCGAACTCACAGAGATCCGCCTGTCTCTGCCTCCCGAGTGCTGGGATTAAAGGCGTGCGCCACCACCGCCCGGCTCTTTCTTTCTTTCTTTCTTTCTTTCTTTCTTTCTTTCTTTCTTTCATTATGGTTTTTCGAGACAGGATTTCTCTGTACCTTTGGAGCCTGTCCTGGAACTAGCTCTTGTAGACCAGACTGGCCTCGAACTCTTCTGCCTCCCGAGTGTTGGGATTAAAGGCGTGCGCCACCACCACGCAGGGAGAATTTACATTTCTGCTAAGTTCTCAGGTGATGACTAGTGCTACTGATGATGGGACCACAAAAGAAGAAAGTCATTTACAGATCATGAGGGTCTGGGCTATGGGTTTGTTTTTTTTTTTTTTTTTGGGCGGGGGGGGGGGCATGTGAAACAGCAAGACATGGTGACTGGCTTGAAAAGTGAGGAGGGTAGAATACATCATATCCAGTTCTCAGAGTTTACTAGCTTAATATAAGAAAATTTTAACCTGATTTTGTTTTTAATTATGTTTATATGTGTGTGTGTGTGTGTGCTTGTTGGGATATGTGCAATGAGTGCAGGTGCCCTCCGGCCTGAAGAAGGTATTCAATCCGCCAGAACTAGAGTTACATACAAGTACTTGCGAGCTACCTATGAGGGTGCTGGGACCTGAATTCAGTCCTCTTCAAGACCCATCCTTCCCTCCATATTTTTCTTTCCCTGCCCACCTCCAAAAACAAAATCCAGACATAACAGCAGTTCGGCAAGAAAAAAGGATTTTGTTACTATTGTTGACTCATTGATTTGCCTTTATTTGTTTTTATTAGTTTTGAGATAGAGTTTCATATAGCCCGGGCTGTTTGCTATTTTGCTGAAGGATGGATGCCCTTGAACAATGCTATCTCTTGTGATTCCTAGTTCTAAGATTATAGGCTTTGGTTTTTTATAGTGGAGAAAAATGGTCACGAGCATGCAGAGGAAGATGACCCTTAGAAGTGGTAGGTGAAAACAGAAGAGAGGGACCAATGTGTTAGAGCTGACAGTGTGGTGGCAAATGAGACTGGACCACAGGTAACTGTTCCCTTATTTTAGACAGTAGGAAGGTTAAGATGAGAGTTGGAATGAGGACATTTATTTAAAGTGGACAAGAAATTCAGGGTATTAATATCCTATCCCGTAACTATCATTCTCTAGACAATAAGTTATTTACAGAAGCAAAAGTAGAATGAAATGAAAATCTCAAAAACCAATGAAGAGTAGAAATTTACCCTTTGAAAATTAGCAGATTGGGACAGAGAGCCAAGCAACTGGATATTTAATCTAGAGCAGTCCACGTGATTTCCAACCCCTCTCCCCCACCAGTCCCAAAGTCAGATGATAATCAGGATAATTATAATTCAGATACAATATCTGGTGGTAATCAGGAAAAGCAGTGAAAGGACGGATTGGGAGACCTCAGAGACTTCTAATCCACCATATTCTTCCTGGCGAATCGCAGACTGCCGGGAGCTTGTCACCTCACAGCCACTCAGTTAATAACACCATCTTGTAAGGGTTTCAGTGTTGTCTGCTTTTCCTTATAAATACACTGAATGGTAAAGATTAGAAAAGACCGTAAAATTCTCATAATGTATCAACTTTTAACATTTGCTGAAAAAAGATGAATTTCCTGACTTAGATGTTGATTGAGTGAAGGAGTAGGATTATGTGGAGTGGAAACTGTAGAACTCGGTTGTGAACCATTGGTTCATCAGGAGTTGAAGTTTGGGGTGTGTGTTTTACAAGACTAGAAAAGTCTAATAAAATTGGTGCCATTTTAAGAGATATGTCTAGAAAATGTGCGGAAAGGCACTCTTTACCATTCTGGGCAGGCTAGGCATGAGAACAATATGCATTTATTTTCTTTAAACCTGTACATATGAGGCATCTTGTGGTGTTTTGATAATGTATGTGTTACACAATGAATTAGGTTGAACATAGCTGTCTCTTCAAAGGTTATTTTTTTATGATGAAAACTTTCAGAATCCTTTCCTCTAGGCTTTTTGCAGTTGTACCTGGTGCCTACACTGAGGACCAAGCTTGAACTGTTGTTTAAATTGAAAATAACAAGGACTACTTTTACAAAGACTAAATTTTTAAAAGAATTATTCAAGTCAATATTTGGAATTCAGAAATTCAATATCCAACACCAACATTTTCATTAAAGACATGAAGTTATTTAACTAACAAACATCCTAAACACAAGATCTGGGTTAGTTAATTTTAGCATCCTAGCTGATGTTCTCTCTATGACTATGTTGCACTTTGTGCAAGCGTTGTTTTTCATGTATTTTAAGCAGAATGAACTCCTTACACTGTGCCTAAAAAAAGCACCAGCAGATGGCGCCCAGGAAGCCTCAAAGGCAAAATACAAATCTCCTGTTTAAAAAATTAAAATTTATATTAAAAAGGTCTGTATTCAAATTGTTAATGAAAAATAACCACATAATTATTTTAATGCACAGAAATAGGATAGTCTAATATATCTTTCTAGAACCCAAGTGTTTGGGATATTTTTTCTTCCTCCTTCTGCCACCAAGAAGTCTTTTAGCTTGGGATATAACAATTGCAGAAAACCTAACGAAAGTCTTCCTGGGAAAGACTTTTAAGATCTTTTACTACAGAAGAGAAGAGAGGGTAATTGCCATCATTCATAGAAATAAAATAAATTTAAAAAATGGGGTCTGTATCTCATTCCTTTCCTTTTGTACCCTTAGATGTAGTTAGCCACATACTATAGCAAGGTAGAAGTATATCTGTTCGTTCCGCCTTGCTCTTCTGTAGTAAGAACAAGCTTAGGTAATGTAGCTGATCTAAACCGAATGAATGATAGAGACACCTGTGCCCTGGTTAGGGCAGGTAGCATGAGACCATTGTCAAGCTCTGTAGTCCATGAGAGGTTCAGAACACTCTGAGGAGTTCATTTCATCGCATTCTGGAAATTCTAGGCCAGTGCCCCCAAGCAAGAGCTCATAGTGAGTTTTTTCAATGTGTGTCTTAGAGGTTGTCTTCGGCATATGTCTGCACTGCATGTGTGCTCAATGCCAGCAGAAACCTGGGTGTTGGAACCCCTCAAATTGGAGTTACAGGTGGTTGTGGGCTGCTTTGTAGTTGCTGGGAACTCTTAACCACTGAGCCATCTCGGTAGCCTGTGAGAGAACTTTATTGAAGTGTAGTATATTGTTTGTGTTTGTAGGCATGATTTAAGACTGTTTATGTTTTTGCATTTAGGTTAATTTTAATTTTTTTCTTTTAAATGTAATCTTTTCATAGGTGTGCTGATGTCAACAAACTATGAGCTTTCAGAACCTCTGGAGAGAATACAAAGTTCTGATTGTTATGGTACCTTTAATTGGATTCATACATTTGGGGTGGCACAAAATCAAAAGCAGCCCTGTCTTCCAAATTCCTAAGGACGATACCACTGAGCCAGATAGTCTTGGACTTTCAAGTCAACCAAGGAGCCAAACGTAGCTGAAGTAGCAGTTTGCAGTTTTCAGGTAAGTTTCATTAAATCTGGTCAACCGTTTGTTAATTTCCAGTACAGGGAACTTAATTTTATAGCACTCTGGCAAAAAAAAAAAAATAACTTTTCAATATATATATATATATATATATTGAAAAGTTATGTGTTTGTTAAGATATACTCAAAAACTCATTTTTAAGATAAAAATAGATATAGTTTCAGAATAATTTTCTGTGTGTAGAAATCACTGAGTTCAAGAGGGTGTGATTATATATAGTTCAGGTCTATGATCCGCCATCCATAATTCCAAAATCTGAAAAGTTTTAAAAAGCAAAACATTTGTGAAACTCCTTTAACAGCAAAACAAGATTTTAACTGACATGAAGCAATGGGAAGTATTTCTTGCACTTAATTCATAACTTTAGGTTCTCTGCAGAAGTGCCTTTCATGATGAGTGCTGTGTTGATTGTGGTATGCACTAACTTTTTCATTACTTATTTATACGGTCCAAGAAATTCTGAAGGATGAAACTCACTGGCCCCAAGGGTCCATGTAAAAAATTACAACTCTGTAATTGTGTCACTCAAGTTCCAATTGGGCCTGAAACTGAGAGCAGTCCTCCCGTCTCAGCCTCCTAACTGCAATTATAGGTGTGAGCTACCATTTTTTTCTAGTATGTCTTTTCTTACCTTGAGTTAAGAAATATGCTGTAAATTCTGGCATAAGGCCGTAGCTTTAGGAGAACCTCAGTGCAGTGTTACTCATTTAAAGAGGATTGATATCCTCGCTTGCTATAAAACTGATCATAGCACCATGTGTGGTGGCACACACGCCTTTCATCCCAGCATTGGCGAGGCAGAGGTAGGCAGATCTCCATGAGTTCAAGGCTTGCTCATCAAGGAGCCAGTACTATTACACAGAGAAACCTGGCTCAAAAAAAAAAAAAACAAAAAACATTGATCATTGGAGCCGGTGCCTATAATCTCAGCACTCTGGATTCTGAGGCAAGGGGATTAGGAGTTGAGAGCAGCCTAGCTGTGTAGTGACCCTACCTCAACAATAGCAACAAAAATTTATTATATATCAAGATTTTATTTTTAAATGTTCATAAGGACAAAAATAAAGAGCATGATTTAAAATACTAGATTTTTTTTTTTGGTATGAAAAGTTGAGTAGCAAAACAATTACTAGGAACTTGGCAATTTAAAATATAGCCTTAGGGATAATGTTTGTATTATAAAATTTATATGTATTTAAAAGGATTTGTTGGGGGGGTGGGGCTGTGTGTACTCACGCCACTTGTATGTGAGTGCCTGCAAAGGCCAGAAGGTGACAGAATCCCCAGACCTGGAGTCACTTTAGGTCCTTTGAAAAGGGCAACAAGTACCCTTGCTGTGGGATAGTGTACACTATAAAGATTTCTCACTCATATTGGTTTAATAAAATGATTGGCCAGTAGCCAGGTGGGAAGTGTGGGGGTTGGGGGGAACCAGACTAAGAATTATGGGAAAAGGAAAGGCAGAGGCACAAGCACCAGCCAGAATCAGAGAAAGTAAGATGAAAATGACTCACTGAAAAAGGTACCAAGCCACGTAGCTAAACATGCAAGGATTATGGTTTAATTTAAATTGTAAGAGCTAGTTAATAATTAGTCTCAGCTAGTAGGCCAAACAGTTTATAATGTAAGCCTCTATGTGTTTCTTTGGGACTAAACGGCTGAGGGACCAGGCAGGTCAGAAAGTTCTGTCTACATACCCAGCTCCTATGCAGAAAGACTTTTCATGGATAGGAAAAGGGAGTTAGATTTATTAGATGCTTGATATTTATAGATAAGTTCTTTCAGATTGCTGTAAGACCATTTAGGGTATATGTGTGGAACTTTAAAGTTTATAGAGGCGATCTATAGTCAGACTTCAAGAGAAAAAAAAATTTCCTTGCTCAAAAATGAAGTATTAAGGCTAAGAAAAGAAAGTATTTCCTAAAATGTTAGGTGAACATAGTAAGAAACCTTAGATAACCAATGAGCAGTAAGTGATTTGAGAGGCTAGGGTGTGGTGGCCCACACCTGTAATCCCAGGATTCAGGAGACTAAAGCAGAAGGATTGCAAGTTCAAAAGCACTTTGTACTACATAGTAATAAAACCTTGTCTCCAAAGAAATACAAGAAACCAAACAAAATTAAATCCAACACTGCTAGATAGGCAAAGAGAATTAAGTATTTAAATTGGTTTGGGATAGGTGGAAGTTAAAGCCGAGTTCACAGTACGTTAAACATTCCAAATAAGCAAAGCTCATGAAAACAAGTGCTGTGTCTGTCCATTGATAGTTTTTATTTTGTAGAAAGTTTCAAACATTATGAGAAAAGAAAGGGTAGAAACTAGACCCTCCAAGTACACATTAACAATTAGCAGTATTGTGATTCTGTCTTGGTTTGGGAGCAGTGCTAAGGGTTGAAACCAGAGCCTTACACATGTTAGAAGTGATTTACCAGTGAGCTAGGAACCTTTTTCCTCATCCTTTTCTTTTAACTGATAGAAGAATTTAAAGTAAACCCTTTCTGTATTTTTAATGGTAATGGTAAACATCCAAACTACTACAGTGGGACCAACATTTGCTGACCACACTGAGAAAACTAAGAGGAACTCTTTACTATGACTTCGTGACCAGTTCCTGATCATATTTTTCAGTTTATCTTTAAAGTTAACAACAGAATAACAAACTGAGTTTTTTAGCATCTAGATCCAGACAAGCACACATTTGGTGAATGATTATCTGTTTCTGCAGGAGTGGAGTATATCACCCCTCATCTGCTTTGTTGGAAATCTCCCACATTGTGAATTTGGTGGATTGCATCTGTTTCTGTAAACTAGGAGTTAGAACAAAAGCCCACTTTCAGTTTTTGTTGTTGCTTTGTTTTGAACAGTGCTTGTAGATAGGCTTGGTACATGTCTTAGACAGTTCCATCGCTTAGATCAGTTTGGCTTGGTGAAAGGTGCTTTATCCACTTATCCAAACTAATCTTGCTGACCCAAGATTAGTTTACTAATACAAAATTCAGTTCAAGTGGCAAACGTGGTTAGTACATTCCTGAAAATCATTATTTAATAATTAGGTAAACCTTTGTTTTTATGACACCAGGCCTCAACAGATAAAATCCATAAACTGAATTTCTTACACATCATTCTTAAGACATCAGAATGTCATGCCTTAAGGCTTGCACTTTAGTGCCTTACATAGACTACTAATGCACTTCTGCTTCTCGGTTTGTATGTGGTAACATTGTGTGGTGCTTAGAATTTGAAATTGAATCGCAAAGCTTGAGCTCCTTTTCTCTTTGTCATTGAGCACATTCTTAATTGTTGTTTTTTTTTTAAATTGGCATTGACCAACAGTTTAGAGAGCATTAGTTGACTAGGGATTTGAAAAAGATTGACTAGTAGATGAAACTATAAAATTAACTCTGACTTTAACCAAGTCTATAAAGCATAGTTTGTATACTAATACAGTTGTTTAACTGATTGATTCAACTAAATCTAGACTGTAATAATGAGTTCTACAGTAGGAATGCTCACAACTGCTGACTTCCTTTCTTTTCCTGTTGCTTTAACACATATCCTGACACACTTAAGAAGGGAACTTTTTTTAGGTTTTGTTTTGTTTTGCTTTTGACTCACAATTCCAAGTTGTGGAATTGTTGGGGAAGTCAAGGTGGCAGGACCTCGAAGTGGCTGGGCTCATCTTCACAGTCGCTGAGTGGGATTGGTGCCAGTTCTCGCTCACTCTCTACACATCACCTAGAATCCTCTCCTTAGGGAGTTGTGCACCCACAGTGTGCAAGTCTTCTACTAATTGAGTAATTGCCCTCACTGAGCTTCTATCACAGTGATTCTAGGATGTGTCAGGTTAGCAGTTAAACTAACCATCACAGCTATCCTATTGTCATGTGTTTAAAAAGGATTTGGTTTAAATGCAGTCCTGTCTAAGCATAGTTTCAAAGCAGAATAAAACAATTAAAAAATAAAAATTACACCAAATAAATAAAAACTTGTTTTTAAGTTCCCAAGAGAACAAAGCCTTTTTTTTTTTTTGTTTTTCCTAATGGAAAATATTTTTTTTTCATATATTATGATCACAGTTTCCCCTCCTTCATCTTCTTCCAGATCCTCCTTACTTCCCCACCTTTCCAAATCAAGGCTTTCTCTCTCAAAACAAACAAGGAAAAAAAAGGAAAGGAAAGAAAGAAAACAAGCAAGCAATGTACAAGAAACACATGCAGAGACATACACAAACAAAACCATAAAAACACAAAATCAAAAACCATAATATGCACACAAAAGACCTATGGGGTTAAGAAATGCAATATGAGACAAAAAAAAAAAAACCTCCAGTAACACCTATGAGTTTTTTTTTATGTTGTCCAACTGCTGATCATGGAGCCTGCCTTTATGTATTGTTTGTATACTCAATGAAACAAGGAGAAACTAATTTTTCTTTGAAAGCAGTTGTCAAGTGGAAATAACTTCTGGGTTAGGAATGGAGGCTTATGTCTACTTCCCCATCTTAGCACTGGGACTCCCATTTGTTTTGGACCTGTACATGGTGCCACAGTTGATGTGAGTTTATGTTCCAGACCTGCTATGTAAGACACTGATTCCTTGGAATCATCCCTCACCCTGGCTCTTACAATCATTCCACCTCCTCTTCCTCAATGCTGAGGTGGGAGGGTTTGATGATTTCCCATTTAGGACCAAGTGTTCTGAGGTCTCTCATTCTCTGGTTTCTACTAGTTCTCGTCTCCTGCAGGAGGAAGCTTCTCTGATGGTGTCTGAGCACTGCACTAATACGAGTATAGCAGAATGTCATTTTACTGCCATGATCTTTTAGCAGAATAATTAGGTTTTTCTCTAGGTCCAGTATCTATCTGGTCTCAGGTTATTGGCCACTTTGGCAATGTCAGACAGAAGTTCCATCTCATGAAATGGGCCTCAAATCCAATTTTATAGTGGTTGGTTACTCCAGCACCTGTGCCACTGTTGCGCCAGCATATCCTGCAGGAAGGTCACTACTGTAGGTAGCTGGGGTGGTGTTTACTTTTCTCTTCTGGAGTTATAGAGTACCTAGTACCATGACTATTAGTCAGTAAGGGTAAAAAATAAACTTAGATTTATAATGTGTTGCTTATTTTCTAGAAGCAAAAGTATGAAGTCCATTGGTTTCCTTTTCTCTCACTTCCAGTATGCTTGTGATAGTTAAGATCCTTTTCTAAAAATGGAGCAGAGTATTAGAATGATTAAATTTGCTGCCTATGAAATACTTTGGAATTATTCTTCTAAATTTTTTTAATTTCTTATAGAAAGAAGCAACTTTGAATCTGAACTTGCTAATAAAAGAAGAAATGAAAAACCCCAGTTGGATTAGAAAGAACTGGCTTCTTGTGGCCGGGGTGACTTTTGTAGGTGTCCATCTTGGAACATACTTTATGCAGAGAGCTGCAAAAGAGTCTGTGAGGTCTCAGTCCAGAGACAAACAAAAGAATATTGAAGAATGAAGCAAAATAAATACTTGGAATTATTAATGTCATTAAATTAATGTCTACTGGTTATTGTCTGTAAACCACTTGATTTTTGTAGCTGGCAATGCTGAATGCAGACTCTTGTTCGTGAAAAAATGTTTCTAATGTTAAAACACATGGCAGTGCAATAAATGAAAAACATGTGAACAAAATAAAGCTACCTGTACAGGTTCCACCTGAAGCAGGATGTCTCGTTTTGAAGCTAAGAAGCCATCGCTGTGTAAAGCTGAACCATTGACAAGTGAGAGAGTCAGGTCCACACTTTCTGTCTTGAAAGGAATCCTAGTGTCTTGCTATGGCCCTTCAGGGAGGCTGAAGCAGCTGCACAATGGCTTGGGAGGCAGTGTGTGTACAACCTCACAGTCCTCAGCCCTGCTTCGCAACCTTTCAGTCACCCATCCCGTACTGAAGGTCCTAACAGCGTCTGTGCAGAATCATGTGTCCTGCTTCAGTGACTGTGGCCTATTTACAGCCATTCTCTGCTGTAACCTGATTGAAAATACTCAGAGGATAGGCTTAACACCCACGAAGGTTATTAAGTTAAATAAAGACCTCCTGAGTTTCTGCACCAGTTATCTCAAGTCTGAAGCCTGTAGTTGTCGAATCCCGGTTGATTTCAATAGTACACGTATCCTCCTCGGCTTGGTCCACAGTATCTTAACCAGCAAACCTGCCTGTATGCTCACCAGAAAGGAAACAGATCACATCAGTGCTTTGCTTTTGAAAGCTTTTTTGCTTACAATTCCAGAGAGTACAGAAGACCGAATCATTTTAGGGAAGAGTATAATTGTTCCCTTAAAGGGCCAAGGAGTTACAGATTCCACTGTATTACCTGGACTGCTCATTGAAATGTCCGAAGTTCAATTAAGGAGATTACCCACCCGGAAGTCAAGTGCCCTCAAGGTGGCGCTCTTCTGTGTGTCTTTATCGGGAGATTTTTCTAATGCTGGAGAAGGAACTCTGGTGGTCCCTTACCAAGTGTCCCTCGAGAATGCAGTTTTAGAGCAGTTGCTTAATCTGGGAAGGCAGCTAGTCAGTGACCATGTAGGTCTTGTCCTGTGCCAAAAAGTTATACACCCATCTTTGAAACAGTTCTTCAGTGAGCATCACATTATTGCCATTGACAGAGTTGGAGGGACTCTGATGGAACCCCTGAGCAAAGTCACAGGTAAAAACTCCTCTTGGCTTTTGTACATTAAAGCTAATATATCATCCTCCCTTTCTGAGCAGAGAACTTTGGTTTGTGCCACTGTTAATACCTTGAAAATATTTAGAAGCCACAAACCTTATAGCATTTGACTCGTCTCTGGCAACAAAAGTAGTTTCAAAGATCTCTTCCCAGTTATTAGAAACAGTGGTGCTGGCTTTTTCAACCCAAGTGTAGTCTGTTATGGTCTAACCCTTAGTGTTTTATAGGCAGTCGAGAAGTCTAACATAATAATGTCTTTAATACTGTACACACAATTTTTAAAATTGACAGAGCTTTTAAATCCTGTTATATTCACCTTCATTTTTATCCTAACTCCAAGAGATTTCCGTACTTCTGCCCAAATAGTTGTCCCTAATTTGAGAGGCAGGTATACGTTATACATGTTTGACATTTACCAAAACTACGTGTAGCTAGGTTCTTTTACAGTCTCTGTTTCTAACATGTCTAGTCCTCAGGCATGTAAAATCATGTGATAGACTGATATCTAGAATAACAATCACAAACTTAAAAGACTAAACACACATATGTGGTCAGGAGAAAGGTTAAAGAGTCCCTTATGTGAGCCACTTCTCAAGTGTCCTGTAACTGCAGTGACAAAATCAGGAATTATCAGTTATATCCATATTGACTGTGATGGTTGCTTTTTGTTTAACAAGGTCCAGCTATGTTGTTGGGACTAGTCTCCAAATGCTGACCCTAAGGGAGCCACTTGAGTCTCCCAAATAGCTACAACTATATGGTACCTGCCTTGTGATTCTCAGCTTAATGAACTATTAAAGTTCACTAGTATGGCAAACATTGGATACTGTCAGCCAAACGATTATCAAAATGAAAGTTACTAGGAACATTTGAGTAATTATTTGGAATTCATTCTTGGTATCGTAGGACAGACCTAAATTGTGTACTAATTTGCATTGGTCTGACTGTTTTCAGCCTAACATACTAGGTATTCTGGATTTGGTAAGTTAAAGTTTGAGACATTTTCCCATAGCACCAGTGTTGTAAATGGCACTGGTTTTCTGTGCTAGTTCAGTTCTGTGACTTAGCTCAGATACCAAGAACACACCATGAAAATTACGACTCTAGAGTTTTCTAGTCTGTGGACAAGGTGGCACATACCTAATACCAGCACTTGGAAGAGGCAGGAGGATCGAGATCCTCAATCCTCCCCTGCATAGCAAGTTTAAGGACAGACAGCCTGGACTACATGGAAGTATATTTAAAACAAACAAACAAACAAAAACTAGCCTCCAAAAAAGTGAGTTGCTACAAGTTACAGTTTTGATATGCAAGTGTTAAATGTTACTTCTTACATCTACTTAGAAATTGGTGTAGATTCCTGTATAACAACTACATTAAGAGATTTTGCTAATACCCAAATCAACTCTATTTGCATTTTAACTTGTGGTTTATGTAATTTCCCCCATGATAGTGAAAGGATAAACAAATAGAAATAGGAAGACAAGAAAAGTAAAATGAGTATGTTATATTCTTTATTTTGGCACTTGCATATCTATTTACATTTTTGTAAAAGCTCTTAGGCAAAGAGAGAAAGAGAGAGAGTGTGTGTGTGTGTGTGTGTGTGTGTGTGCCCTAGAGTTCCCAAAGAAATAAATGAATTTTTTAAAAAAGGACTTTTCCACTCTTCAAATTAATGAGGTTCTCCTTAACGTGTGGTTTTTGATCTCTAGGCTTTCAAGGATCCTGAACTTCCTTAAAATATAGGTAATTTTGTTGTGTGCCTTTTCCAGAGAGTACAAAATAGCTTTGAACAGATGTTCAGATAGGTCTGTAAGATTGGGAGTGTGGCTCAGTGGTAGAGCATCTGCCTAACATGAGCATGACTCTGGGTATAATGCCTAACGACACACACACACACGTGCACAAGTGAATAAATACTATCAGTCTGCCTACCAGAAAGGCCTGACCACTGTGCATGGCATTATTTCCTGGGCAGGAATTCCTAGATGATATAAAGTTGAAAAGCCAAACTAAGCACTAGTATGCATGCACGCATCCCTCTGCTGCCTGATTATGGTAAGAATGGCCGCTTTGAGCTAGTGCTGCCGTGACTTCTCTACTGTAATGAACTTTAACCTGGAACTGTGGTCCAGAATAGCCCTTACCCCTGTTGATGGAGTGTTTTTTGTTTTGTTTTTTAAATTTTATTTATTATGTATATAGTGTTCTGGGCACCAGATCTCATTATAGATGGGTGTGAGCCATCATGTGGTTGCTGGGAATTGAACTCAGGACCTCCGGAACAGCAGTCAGTTCTCTTAACCTCTGAGCCATCTCTCCAGCCCCTTAATAGAGTGTTTATCACAGCAACAGATAGGCAGCTATGACAAAGTTCATAAACCAAAAGAGCCTACACAAGCAAAGAGCATCACTTAATAGCAGAATATGAACTTCAGAGATCTAAAATGTGTTTTATTTCTTTATCCTGTATTTCATATTTTAAATGATAAGCTTTGGTGAGGGGTTTTATACTAGCTAGGAATTTTGATACTTATTCATTTTAAGAGTTCCATCTTTGCTTATGCAGTTTATATTTTCTATACTTTATAAAAATAGGAGCAACGCCTATTGGTTCCCTAAACACAATAGCTTCTACTACTTATGGAAGTGTGAAAGATTTGCACCCTGCAAGATTTGGCTCCAAACACTTTTTCCATCTTACTCCTCATGAGACAACTGTCTGCAGCTTGCTTCTCTGCAGTAGAAACGACACCGCCTGGGAGGAGCTGAAGGTAGGTGGATTTCCAGGGCCTACAGCATGGATGAAGGAGTCATAGCAGGTGCTGCAGGTTAAGGGCTGTGTTGTTTTTGTTTTTCACAATTTTTCATAGTTTCCACTGTGATATAATAAGTCACAAAGGGACAGAAGTAGGGACTGGAGGTATAGCTCAAGAGTGGAGCTTGGTACAGACAAGATCCAATCTGAGCACCAGATGAGGGAAGAGGAAAGGCAACGGCTCAAAGAAGCTAATTTAGTTGGCTGCTATAGTAAACTTGGAATATATTGTACGTTATCATTTCTGCTTTTTATAAGAAACCTAAAGGTTCTTGATGTGAAGTTTTCCTAAGAATAGGATGAGTTGCCTACGTCATCCAACCTTTTGACTTGATGCCACATTGCCATCTACAAATGTGTTGCTGCATTCATAGCTCTTGTGGGAAGCATGTAACCCATACACCACAGGCTGATCATGCCTGGACTGTGTGTACTGCTGTTAATGTGTATGAATAATTGACTCAGAAAGTGAATTTCCCAGTCACCTACTTTCTAGTAGAGTTTATTGTTTTCTGCAAGTTTTATATAAGGGAACTGACAATATACAGGACTGTTTGTTAGTTTAAAGATTCATACATGCTTAAAAATTCATCCTTAGTAAATCAAAGATTTGCATGCTTTTTAACTTACTATTGCTTGGTGCTATAAACAGGCTTTATAACATTTGTTCAACTTCCTGGTTTAGATTTGGATTTTAATGGAAGGACCAGCAAACCTCATTGTCACTGATGTTTTTAGGCTGTGCAATTGTGAGCAAAGTAGATATGAAAGAAATATTAATCTAATTCCGTGAAAACAGATGTATGGCTTAAAATTCTCTCTTCAGGCCGGGCGGTGGTGGCGCATGCCTTTAATCCCAGCACTTGGGAGGCAGAGGCAGGAGGATCTCTGTGAGTTCAAGGCCAGCCTGGTCTACAAGAGCTAGTTCCAGGACAGGAACCAAAAGCTACGGAGAAACCCTGTCTTGAAAAATTAAAAAAAAAAAAAAAGTCTCTCTTCATTCTCTAATCTTTATCGGAAATGTTTCTTGGTCACCGTACTATTTTGGGAAAATTGATTTTGTTCGTTATGAATTGAAATCTGGACCTTTTGCACTACTGAGATACCTGAGCAGGTAAAAGCACTCAATACTAGGCCTAATGTCGCGAGTGCAGTTCCCAGGGGTCACATGATGGAAGAAGAGAACTGACTCCCACAAGTTGTCCTCTAAGCTCTATACCTGTCATAACTCATTTGCAAACTGACCCCTTGTACACACACAAAATCAATAAACAGAGCCTTTTCATATTTAAAAAAAAATCCAAGGTGGATGACTTGGGTTCAATTTCTAGAACCCAAACAGTGGAAAGAAATGTCAGACTCCCACAAGTTGCCCTCTGACCTCTACTCATGTGTTCTGGCATGCACCTTTCCCTGACACACAGAGAATTAAAAATTGAAACTATGTCTCTATAAGTTACTATGAGAGTGTGTAGAGTTCACATACCAGGGTGAGATCCTGATTCTGATGTGTTTGTTCCTTAGCTCGCATGTCAGACAGCGCTGCATGTCTTACAGCTAACAATCAAGGAACCATGGGTATTATTGGGAGGTGGCTGTACGGAAACACACTTGGCTGCTCATATCAGACACAAGGTAAGCTAGACATTCTCCTTGCATTACTTAAGTTTTCAGCAGTTTTTGTTTTATGAGACAATGGCCAAATTATGATACCAACAAGCTTTGATACTTCTCAAAACTTAGATAATGTAGTGGAAAATATTTTAGGAAAATAATACTTGTAAATACAAGGTGCTGAGTTGATTGTATTGGTTATCATAAATCTTGCCTAACAACTGGCCATGTTCTCTGAGCATTATCTATATTTAATGCCTGTTGAAGCTGACATTCTGTTATTGGATGTTCTGAAATTTAACAGCATCTAATGTTTTAATGCTCACAAAAAAAAACAAACTGTGGTTCAAAATATGTATAATACTTTCTGGAGCATCAAGAGAAGAGCCAACTTCATGGATTACACATTTCCCAAGGATCAGATTTCACTTTACTATTTACTTTGTGTGTGCATGCATGCATGCATGTGTGCATTCATACATGGATTCATACATGCCATGGCACCTACATGTGGAAGTCAGAGGACAACATGTAATGCATGTTGTCGTCAGGCTGAGTGACAAGCCCTTTTACCCACTGATCCAGCTCTCCAGACTGTCATGACGGTTTTTAAATGGGTATCTGCCTGGGTCCTACCAACCCCACTATCTAGACTTCTCGTTAGTCTCCATTTACTGAAAGTCGTTAGATAAGTGTGTTATAGGTCTGATCAGTTATTTCATAGTCCTAGCCTACTTTGTTTGAAAGTAGATACAAAAAGATAAGCATGTTCCCCACATATTCCTGGTTGACCAGCTCCTGAGAGGCCCTACAGAATTTCCAGGGCGTAACTGGACCTAGAGAGACAGTGAATATTTTTACAGGCATAATCCTGTCACCTTTCCCAGATCACTCCACATGCATTTGAAGATAAAACCAATTCCTGAGAAGTTATCAAACTATACTTTATGAAAAACCAATTTCTAGCCAATCTAATGATAATCAATGGGTGATAATGTAATCTACAAATAAGATTGAATGCGTAGAAAAAATGTTTTGGAGAAAAGAGATATCTTAAGTAGGGTTTGGAAGAAACAGGACAGTATCGAACAGTGGGGGGGGTGTATAATATAAACCATGTCATCTGAATTTTAAGTCTGGTTTCAGAAGAAGATAGGAACTGTTTACAAAGAGCAAAGATATGGGTTCTTTAACCGTAATTCAGTTCGTAACTTGCTTATTTACCAATTCTATTTTAAGACGTTTCCATGGGGCTGGGGAGGTAAAGGCTCTTGGTAAAGCCTTTGCTAGGTAAGCAGGAGGACCTGAGTCCTGCAGCCATGTAAGAATCCTAGCTCCGGGAGGAGGAGACAAGAGAATCCCTGATGCTCCTTGGCCAGCCAGCCAGCATAGCCAGTCAGGAGCTCCCCATTCAGTGGGAGACCTTGTCTCAAAACTGCAAAGTGGAGAACAAGAGACAAAGGTATCTGACCTTGACCTTTGGCCTCCACACATGAACATTGTTTTCTCTCCCCCTCTCTTCTTTCTTCTCCCTCTCCCTTTCTCCTTTTTTTCCCTTCCCCCAGAATAATTTAGGATATTGGAACTAAAAGGAGGTTTAAAGTCTAAATATCTTTTGATTAAATTGAAGAATCTTCATTTTTCAAACATTGAAGTGAAAATTACACATATCCCTAAATGATGTCTTAATTGTAATTTTGCAGTATAATTTTAAGCAGCTCTCAAGCATTTAGCTGATATAATAAGTACTTTATTTGGGACATTAGTCTTTAGCAATTTTGCTCTATACTCATGTTTTTTTTTTGTTTTGTTTTGTTAATCCTATAATCTGCATTGACCTTTATATACTGAAGGAGGTGCCACCAGTCAGCCATTTAGAATAAACTGATAAAAAGGTCTGTTCCTTCATTCTGGTTAGTGACTGGGAATATACATTGTCCTCTGGCCAACCAGGTTGACTCACACAGGCCAATCAGCATTGTTGCGAGATCTAAGGAAATGAAGGTGAATAACCTTTTGAACAAGGTTTTGATAGAGTATCATGTTTTTCTGAAGCATTTTTATATGAGTTGATCCGTCTGTTTTCACTGGTCTTATTCCTCTTTAGGTTCACAATAAGGCAGACGACATTGTCAAAGAGGATGGTTATTCTCGAGCGGAACTCCGGATTGCTGCTGAAGCATTTTGCAGTGCTCTAGAAGCCATTGCTGGCTCTTTGGAACACGATGGCGGTGAAATCCTCATTGACATGAAGTATGGACACTTTTGGTCAGGTCAAGCGGCTTCTGCTTCTGTTAACTGGCCAGATATGCTGTCACGGTGTGGCTGTGGCCTGTGCAACAGCCAGGAAGGACTCAGCTGGTCTTCCTTAAGAAGCACTTATCATCCTTTTACACCACAAACCTGCCTGTCACAGGCAGCTGTGGACTCAGCCAGCAACCTGATCGTGGACTGTTTCACTGCCAAGCTTAGTGGCCTGCAGGTGGCTGTGGAGACAGCCAATTTGATTTTAGATCTTTCCTATGTCATTGAAGATAAAAACTAACGTAAGAGAATGGTATATTTATGTTATTAAACTAGTTCAGATGTCTAAGGAAAAAAATGGTTGTTCTCTCCCAATGGCCTGTTCTGGTGGAGAAATGATTTATAAAAATGTAGACTTACTTTCTTAAGGAAAGACAAGAATGTGAAATAGAAATGTAAAGACTGATAGTAATTCTTGATGCCTTTGCTTTGTCACCATCGTACCACATCTGGTGTTTGTACCATGCATTTATGTTTGGAGGTTTGTAAATACTAAAGATAGTGTGTCACCTTAAAATATGGGAGTTGCTCCAATAAAGGGTGACCCCTGAACCTTTCCCACTAGCAAGGTAGTAGTCTTCCCTTTTCATGGAAGCCATTGTTCATACGCATTTAGCTTTTTATAAAACTTGATACTTTCCTTGGTGTAACATTGTTGGCTTATTTTAAATATTGTGAAATTTTGTTAGGATGTTTTAATAAAATCATTTGTGTTTCCTAAAACTATATATAACCTATAATAGAAAATACTGGAAATATAGCTAAGCATAGGTAACATGTTCTTGCAATCTCAACTACTTGGGAAGTTAATACAGAAGCAATGATACTGCCATGCCTGAGGCTTAAGCAGTAGTAGGATTCTTTTCCAAAGTAGAAGACAACACTTCACTAATACTTGAAGAAAATGATGCAAATTCAGATGGTAAACCATGGCATGAGAATTCTTGATGAAAATAATTTCAAAGAAGCTCATTCTGGCAGAAACAAATGACAAAAAAAATAAATCATAAGCACATTGTGATTAAAAGTAAGATTGAGGAGTAAGAGAGACTGCTCAGCAGTTAAGACCACTGCATGTTCTTCCAGAGGTCCTGGGTTCAATTCCCAGCACCCACATGGTATCACAGCCTTCTGTAACTCCAATTCCAGGAGATCTGACCCCCTTTCTGACCTCCACAGGTACCAGGCAGGCACATGGTGTACAGAGATCCATACAATCAAACTTAACTCATACATATAATAAAATAATTATAAAGTAAGATTGAGACCTGAGTATTGCCTTAGGAGGTACATCAGCACATAGAGAGGAACCACTGATAGCTACAAAAAAAAAACAAGAAGAAGAAGAAGAAGAAAAGAAGAAGAAGAAGAAGAAGAAGAAGAAGAAGAAGAAGAAGAAGAAGAAGAAGAAGAAGAAGAAGAAGAAGAAAGTAAGAAAGAAATCTGTGACAGTGTCCTTTTTTCAGGGTGCACAGGACATAGAGTAGTAAAATTATTGGACCAAGAGGGTCCAGCAGGATTACCATCTTACTAATCAAAAGAAATCAAAGTTGGAGCAGGAAGAAAGGGAAGAGCTAAAGCTAATATTAAGAGGACTTTTCAGTGATTGGTCTCAGGGCTACCTCACTGGTACTGTGTTAGGAAATCTGCACTGTAGTGAAATAGTTTGTTCGAGGTACTTCAACTATGCATTTTTTGTTTCTTCTGATAGAAGTTTGTTTTTGACCTCACTAGTTTGCATAAAGTATATAGACATTATCATGGTAAAAGTATAATGTATTTTTTATTAATAGTTTTTCCAGCCTGGTTACAGTTTACCCTCTCTCCTCTCCTTCTTGTCCCTTCCCCCAACATTCACTACCTGACCCCAAGCATTCCCTCTTTCTTTTCAGAAAACAGGAGGCCTCCCTTGTATGTCAAGCAGCCATGGCATGTCAAGTTTCATTAAGACTAGGCACCTCCTCTCATATTAAACCTAGACAAGGCAACCCAGAAGGAGGAAAGAGTCCTCAAAGCAGGCAACAGTGAAGGAACTCACGAAAAACAGAAAGGTGGTGAATATATAACCGAATGAGGGGACTGTGTTCCAGCCCCAGTAAGCAACAGAACTTGGCAGCATTGACCTCATGGTTCTGGAGAAGTAAGGGGCTATAGCATTTTCCTCCGTGATGAAGGAAAACCGCTGAGGTTGGTCATATGTCAGGGTTGTCCCTGGGTAGAGGCCTAGAGAGGCCTTTTTGTGAAACTGTGAAGTTGAATCCCTGGTTGCCTTGGAGACCCTAAGGTATTGGAGATACCTGAGTCGTGGGATACCGGCTGAGGCAATTCCTCAGTCCCTGGTACCAACTTCACTGAAGATGGCCAGAGTCATGGAATACTGTGAGAACGAAAGTTATGTTTTAATCTTTCAATACTATGCCTAAGAGATCCATGAAACAGAATTGCCTCTAACCAGTAAGCCTCCTGCCCAAGGACATATACTTTCTGAAATCCTGGAAACAATTATTTATGGGCGATAACAAGCCACATGTTTCACTCCCCTGAACAAGTTTGTTTGACCCAACTACACCACACCCACTCCCTCCCTTATCCGCTGAGGCAGGCTGATCTTCAGCTTCTGGCCTGAGCTTGCACTCTCTTCCGTCTTTTCTCAGAGAGGCAGCTTCGCTCCTGTCTCTCTTCCCACTTCCGTCCCCCCCCCCCCCCCCCACTGCCCCGGACCAGCCACTGCTCGGGAACCGGCAGCTGTCTCTGCCTGGGACTAGCTGCTCTGTGGGCCCGCTGCCTACTGCCGCCGGGGATCTTGCAGCATTTTTAACAACACCAAATGTACTTGATCACATGAAGGTAGGAGGATCACAGGCAGGAAGTTACCAGGATGTATACTTGCCCTGATTGGACCTGATGGGGGTAGATGGTGGCCCTATGGTTTTGCCTTTTTAAGCCCCTGCAAAATGTGACTTTTGGCCATTTTCTGGGAACCCAGGAATGGATCTGGCCAGATGACATCCTCTTAGCCAGTATTTAATTAAAGCTTACTTCAAATTTGGCTCAAACATTGTGGTAATGGTCTTATTCTCAACCAGCGGGATTAACAATACCTGCTGAGGAGCTTTCCTCAGCGCTCAGTAAGTGGAATCAGCTCAGGAGAAATAAGTGTGTTGCCACCAACAAAGCTGAAAGGAGTTGGAGATCTGAAGAGCACTTTGACAATAGGCATGGAGACGCAGAGTTTAGAGTTTGCCCAGCTGGGTTGCAGTCTTTCTTTGGTCCAGTATATCAAGTATTAAATGCTTTCCTTTATAAGTGTTGCTAAGGGCATGGTGTTTACAGCAATAGGAACCGTAACTAAGACAGTCTCCTTTGCTGGACACACATCTCCAAATTCTGTGCATGTGACTCTTGATGGCTAACAGCTAATCAATTCCGTCTCAATAAAATAGTCCTAGACAGGTGTAGTGGCATGTACACCTTTATATCCCAGCACACAGGAGGCAGAGACAGGTGGATCTCTGTGAGTTCTAGGCCAGCGGGTCTATATAGTAAATTCCAGGACAGCCAGAGCTACATAGTGAGACTCTGTCGGGAAAATAACAGAGAGAGACAGAGATAGACAAAAAAACAAACAAACAAACAAAAAAAAAAAAAACCAGACACACAGGTGGCGGGGGCAGCTCTAAGCACACAGGCAGCCAAATCGGTGTGCCAAGGGAATTTGTAATCTCTGTTTTGCATGTGTGTGTGTGCGTTCATACGATATATACATAGTCTTACTAGTGTTTTCAGTTGTGTTAGATTTTGTATTAGTTACTGTTTTGCTGCTGTAATAGAACACCATGGTTGTTGAGCCAAAATTATCTCAGGACCTGTACCTCGAGGCCTGTAGGACAGAGAAAAGCCTGGCTTGAGTTTAAGGGATAGTCTCAAAACTACCAAGGATGAGACAGCAAAATCTAGGTAGATGCCCCTCCAGCCAGAGGGAGGACTTGGCTGTCTCTCATTGGCTGGAGGGACCCCCACATCACACAATGTCACTTAACCTATATAAGCTGATGTTCACAGTCATAAACAGTTTGTGCTTTGACTTGACTTCTTATCGCATCTGATTGTCCTTAGACATGGGAGCTCCAAATCTGATTGTCCTGCCTCGTGGGGCTGCAGAAGGAGCAGATAGTGCACTCATGTTTCCCTGGGGAATAAGGCTAAGGAAGCCTGCCACATGACCAAGGCAACTATCGAAGGAAGAGTTTATTTGTGCTGATAGTTCCAGAAGGATTAGCGCCTATCATTAGGGCAAGCATGGCAGCAAGCAGCTGGTCTAGCTACTGGAGCAGGAAGCGGAGAGCTTACATCTTCAACAAAAAGTGCAAAGCCTACAAGTCTCACATTCTGTCTGCCTGCTCATCCATGATATTCCCCAAACCTCAGAGGGAGTGCTGTAAATACACTCTTTAGTGCTGAGCACACAGACATCTCTTTTTCTCGGCATCTTGATGAACCAAGAGTCTCTGCATTCCCTGTCATTCATTGCAAAGAGAAGCTTTGGTGATTAAAGCTGGGCTGCATTTGTCTATAGGTATAATCATAGATGTCTACATTCTGGAGAAATGGCTCAGTCGTTTAGAGCACTGACTGATCTTCCAAAGGACCAGGGTTCAAGTCACAACACCCTCAGGCCTCACAACTGTCTATAACTCTAAGTCAGAGGGATCTGATGCTCTCTTATGGCCTCAAAGGGTACTGCACACATGTGGCATACAAGCAAAGACATGTGTCATACAGACAAAACACCCATACACATGAAATAAACAAATGTAAAAAAAATAACTTTATAAGGCAGTTGAAACTGTGTCAATCTAGGAAAATAACAGCAGTAACCTCACCCCTTAGATGATTGCTCTAGCCTTGAAGTGTTGATTGGACTTATATTAGCAGGCATGGAATCCCTCCTGTGGAGTGGGTCTCAAAGCCAGGGTGGTTCCCATTATAGTCATACCATTATTGCATCAGTTGGCACACCTTTCCTGGTAGTTTGGTATAGTTCATAGCATCCACAGTTGGGTCCTTGTACCTCTTCTCCCCTGGAAGGTTGCCTGGCACCTTCTGGAATTATAAAAGCTAGACAGCCTGGAGGAAGCTTCCATATTTATTTGTTGTAAAATATAGAGAAAACAAGCTGTAACTAAGAGATCTCAAAAGCCAAATCTCTGATCCTCACCACATATTAGAATCATCTGGTATCTTTAAGAATTCACATACAAGGAGCCTTCAGCAAACTCAACTCTGTAAAGATAAAACACAGTCATCATTTTTTCCAATATGTAGTTAACATAGAAAATGAATGGTACGAAATTTGATTTAATTACCATGTCTTCTCTGTGCCCGATGCTTTGTGAACCTAAGCCTGATGCTCACAGTCTTAAAAGTTCAACTAAATTAACATGTGAGTTCTTGCTTTGGCAAGTCTCACTATGTCCCCCTCCCTTATCTTGCTATGTAACCCCCTGGCCTTGAACTTACTGGATTTACATGCATGATGCATCTTTTATCACTGTTGTTGTACACAGAGGACTTTAAGTGGTGGGCAGTTAGTCTCCATTCAGACCATTATTCTAAAATTTTCTATCATTTGAGAGAAGTATATCAAATGTACTCCTGAGAGCCATTTCTTTCTTTCCTCTTTTAAAAGGTTTTTTCAAAGAAATTGCTTTTAGCTATGTGTTTGTTGAGGGAGGGGTACGACTCATGTACTTGTGGTGCCTGTGGGGTCCACAAGTGTTGGATGACCTGATGCTGGAGTTACAGGCAGTTGTGAGCTGCCCAGTGTGGATGCTGGGAAGCAAACTCTTCAAGAGCTGCATGAATTCTTTTGTATCTGCTGAGCCACTTCTCGCTCCTGAAGCTGACTTCTTATCACTGGTTCCAGACACATCAGTGTTGGGTTACCAGAGTTTGCCATAAAGAGCTCAGTGCTAGAAAGGCCCTGGGTTTGATCCAGCACTGAACAAATTCTTGTCATGATACGTATCTTTTCTCTATCTTTTCATCCAGATCTAGTGGGTTTCTACCCAGCTTCTGATGTGAACAGGAGTTAAAAACTGACCAGGTGCGATAGGGTGGCCTGATATCAGATGAGTGAAAGGAACAGGCCATTTGCCCACACTAAAGATATAGACAGAGATGGGATTATAATGAAGCAAAGGTCAGTTAGAGGTCACCTCCATGGGCCATTTTTGTACCAACTGGTTTTGTCTTTTTTGTTTGAATGATGGCACAATGTCCTGCTGCAACATGACTCTATCATTATACTACTATCTAAACCACTGGTTTTCCTACCCTGCCCCCCTCTAGTTCTCTGGAATACCTCATTATAGCATCAGAATATTGTTTAAATGTAACCCGGATCCCTCCAGACGTCAAACAAAATTCATCGCTACTCTTGTATAAGAATAGTTGATTACATTTCCACGGTCCCAGGTATGCTCTGGAAATGAAAATTTTGGATCGTCATTTGTAATTCAGCACATGCCTTGCACATCACATTCCAAGTCCAAGGGGATCTAAAGCTGCATTCTATAGCAAACACATTTAAATCTCCACACTGAGATATAAACTCTCAGTAAGTGAGATAAATAGGCATTGTAAGCAGTCTGATAGCCTTGGCATTACATTTAAGAGAACATTTTCGGTCTCAGTGCTCTCACGGTTTGGGCAGCATGGATCAGAGATTGCAAATTCAAACAGGGCGGTGGGGGTTACTGTGAATAAAACAGAATGAGCACGGATTGGGAGAAGTTAAACAGAAACAAATGAATAGCAGACTGTACATGCTGCAAAGGCTCATTTAATAGGTTTCTTCCCACAAGCAAGCTGAATTTCCATGCAGATTGCCTGCCCCCTGGGAATCAGGCTCAGAGCCCCAACCAGGACACTGCAATAAGGAAAAAAAAAACAAGAAAAGAACAAAACCAAAAACTGATTTGGATGGTGGAGGTTTGGGGAGAGGAAACAGGGAGCTAATAAAAAGCTTTGGGAGCATCTAGAAATGGCATCTTGTGTGCGAGCTAATTATTTTCATGGCTGATTCATTCCCCCAAGTAGTTCACAGCTGGCTCTTTTTTATTTTTCCCATTATAGTAATGCATCTGCATGGATGAATTAGCAATGGGTGGTTCAGGAGGCTTTGGCCAACCCTCAGATAGACCTATTGTTCTTGTAGCCTGGTAGCAATCCCCTGACATCTCCTGAGCTCTTTTATTTTGTATCCTGAAATATGGGTTCTTCTGTGTGCTGGCTGCCTTCCTCTGAAGAAACAGAAAGGGATCTCATGAGTCTCCTGATTATTTAACTGGTCTTTTGCTCAAGGATCATAACAGCGTCAAGAAAAGAAAATGGGAGCAAGGTGGCCAGAGCCTCCTTACAAGAAACACATGCAGCTTTATTCCTCAGCCTTTGCCTAAGCATTTTTCCTTTGGTGTTAGCCTTTAAGCACCGACTAGAAGCTGTGATGTGACAGATCAAAGCGGGGTTAAATATTCAAAAGCAGTCACTTCTTCAGATTTTTTTTTAACTGAATAGAAACATTAAAGTCCTTCAGAAATTTAGTCACTCTTAAAAATTGCAAGGCAGGGAGGAGGCAGGTGAGATGGCTTACTGGGTAAAAAAAAATGCTTGTTGCCGAAGCCTGATGACCAGACTTGGATTTGCAGAATCCATGATGGACTGAAAGAACAACTCCCATAGATTGAATGCCTTCAGATCTCCATGTGTGTGTCTTGACATGTGTACATTAGCATGCACATGCACATGCACACACACGCACACACACAATACATGGAAGAAGGTAAAATTTAAGTTAAAAATAATGAAAATGGCAGAGATTCTTTATTATCTAAATTTAGATAAATTTTACCTGTATATGCCATATAGACCCAGAAGAAGTACAAGTACCACAAGAGAACTAATAAATGACTTTAATATAATACAAAATAAGTATTTGGTCACTGAATTTCAAATTCAAATTTCGAAAGCTTTTGTCATTTCCTAGTGAAGTGGGTGGGGGCAGGGAGAGACTGAAGAGGGGATCTTTGGTTACAAGAATTGGTTTTGTTCCCAGGTTCCTAACACAAGAATTTCTAATCCCTTTGAAATCTTTGGAATAAGGAAGAGTTTCTTCTTGCCTGCTAAAAGGATGACTGAAGGCTGGAAGCGCCTGGATGGTTTCAGGGTAGGGGGTGGGGGTTGCGTGAGGAACCAATCTTGTGATTAGGCACAACTTTCAGCTCCACTTCCTGACCCCCAGGGAGAGGTGGAGGTTAATTCCAGTTCCTGATGATCCAACCAGTTTTTGCAACAAAATGAGAACTTAATAAAAAACCAAAATGATGGGGTTCAGAGTTTTTCAATTGGGGAACACATGGGCATGCTGGGAGGTCTTATACTCGGAACAGCATGGAAACTCCACACTCTTCCTGTACTTTGTTCTGTGTGTCTCTTTACCCATCTGTTCCTATCTATTCTAGTAATAGTGTTCATAATAAATTAAAAAGTTTATGTTTGCCGGGCCATGTGCACCATTTTAACAAATTAGAGAACCTGAGGAAGGGATCGTGGTGTTTCATCACAGCAATAGAAACCCTAACTAATACAGCCTCCTTTGCTGCATCAAACTTTTGGCTAAAGATATGTAACACCCTCTATGACCAGAAACACCAGCAACAATAGGCTGCAAGATGGCCTAGCAGTACAGGCACTTGTTGCCGTGCCTCATAACCTGAGTTTTCTTGGATTCCCACATTGTGGAAGGTGAGAACCGATGTCTGTATGTTGTCCTCTGACTTCCATAAATGTGTGATGCCAAAAAAAAAAAAAAGCAAGAGATTAGTACTGTAGAGCTTTCGGGATCAGTTGGGGTGACAGGTTCAAGGTAACTTTATCAAAGAATTGAGCAAATATGAGCCTACAACTGATAGTGAAAAGCATTTATCTAGAGAAGAAATCAGGAAATGGTGGGCATACTGGGAGGGAATAGAATGCTTGGCAAGATGCTTCCAGAACTCCCATTGCTTGGAAGATTCTTTCTCCAGACTTTAAACAGGGAGAGATGCTGATTCCCAGGGGTAAAAACTGGGTGAGTTCGTCCCTTGATTAACATTTGGGCTGTTATAACTCTGGAGAATCTGCACACATGCAGGTTATTCAGTCCATAATTGTAAGTGTACAAGCCATTCATTCCATAATTTAAAGTGTATATACCTCATTGTATCTAACAGGTTATTTCAAGGACAGACTTGCAGGAGATGCTTTTGTAAACTGTAAAGATTTGTCACACATATTGGTTTAATAAAATACTGGTTGGCTAGTAGCCAGGCAGGAAGTATAGGTAGGTAATCAGACTAGGAGAATTCTGGGAAGAGGGAAGGCTCAGTCTGTAGTCACCAGCCAGATGCAGAGGAAACACAATAGAATGCCTCACTAATAAAGGATACCAAGCCATGTGGCAAACATAGACAAGAATTAGAGATGAATTTAAGTTGCAAGAGCTAGTGAATAATAAGCCTGAGCTAATATGCCAACCAGTTTATAAATAATATAAGCCTCTGTATGTTTTGTTGGTAATGAACAGCTGTGAGACCAGGCAGGACAGAAACTTCCATCTGTAGCCTTGTAGACAGAGACAGCACTTTAGTTTCCCAACTACCCAGACTCAAATAATCACACAGAAACTATATTAACTACAACACTGGTTAGTCAACCAATATGGCTCAGGTATATTCCTAGCTAGCTCTAACATCTAAAATCAACACATTTCTATTAATGTATGTATTGCCACAAGGCTGTGGCTTAGTAAGATTCTAGCATCTTTCTCCTTCAGCAGCTAAGTGGCATATCCTTGACTCTGCCTACTCTGTCTCTATATCTCTGCTTAGATTTTCTTTCTTGCTTTACTCTGCTAAGCCATTGGCTGAAACAGCTTTATTCATCAACCAAGAAATGCAACACATATACAGAAGGACATCCCAAACAGACTTGCTGATGTGGGAGTGTCATATATCAATCTGTTGATTTCATTGGCTAAGCAATAAAGAAACTGCTAGGCCCATTGGATAGGCCCACCCTTAGGTGGGTGGAGTAAACAGAACAGAACGCTGGGAGGAAGAGGAAGTGAGGTCAGACTCCACAGCTCTGCTCTCCGGAGCAGACGCTTCAGAGAGACGCCATGCTACCTGCTCCAGGGAAGATGCACGCTATGAAGCTCCGACCCAGGATGGACTTAGGCTAGAATCTTCCCGGTAAGCGCACCTAGGGGCGCTACACAGATGATTAGAAATGGGCCAAAGCAGTGTTTAAAAGAATACAGTATGTGTGTAATTATTTCTGGGCATAGGCTAGCCGAGCCAGGCGGCTGGGGTTTTGGGGACCCAGCCCCGCTCCCCCTATTACTACAACTTGCCCTCATTGTCCTTGTGCCAAATGCAGGCTGAAGTTGATCTTCTTACAAGGAAGTTGTTTTTCAAAATGACTCTGGTAGAGAAGAATTATGTACCTCTGAAGTTCCCTTGCCAGGGGACCTAAAAGGTACTACACTGATATGGTTAATCCAGTCGAGTCCTCCATATCTCTGGGTCTCTGTGGCTATTCCATTTAAAGTTGTTGAATCCTGGAAGAAATGAACTTTATATGCTTATCCAGAGGGAGGCTGAAGTCAAGAAGAACTGAGAATAGAAAAGGTATCAACAGAGGAAAAAGTACCAAGATCCATGGTTTCCAACATAGTGTCCAGAGGGTGTTGCCCAAGCTTGTTGTCCTTTTAGCTCTCTGAAGGCAAATTTGGACATTTTTTGGACTTTTCCCCATTCCAACATAGAAGCAGATTTTTTTCCTTAAATTATATGTAGGTTCCTCCTTGTTGCATAATAAATACGGTCCTTCTGTTTTGAAGGATTATTTCCTAATTGATTTGGCTGGTTCAATTGAAATGCCATAATTGAGTTGGAGTTTGGAAAAGGCTCTATGCTGGTTCCCTTACAGCCTTAGCTGTCTCTGTTGATTGCTACTGTTAGATTCCCAGTGAGCTTCCTCCCCGGCTAGACTACCAGTCCCAAATAATCCACTTTATCGAGTGGCACCATCAAAGATGCTTACTTGCAAATCTGACATTTTTATATATAGAAAAAATAAGATAGCATTTTCCCTGACAGTGGAGATGTCTAGCATCCCTTATCTGAAATATCAAATTCTTCTCCAGAAGACAGGTATTATTATATAGGCCTTTCACCCTCAAATCCACCAGGGTCCTTAAGAATCTTGTAGTTTTGCTTATAGATAAAAATAAAGAGCAAAAGTCTGAGGTCAGCATAAAGCCAAGCACACTGATAAATTCCTAAATCTGGATCTCAGTAGATGACAGGGTTGTAATCCCAAGGCTTACCTTGTAAAGTTAATCCTGAACCACTAAATGGGCTTCTCTCAAAGGTGGAAATCTTTTAGTTTGGTGATCAGGTTTGTTACCTTGTCTTTACAAATACAAAAAATATCTATTTTAGAATTTTTGTGGATTTCATGCGAGCTGTGAAGAGACAAAACTAGTAGGAGGAAAACAACTCCCTTTAGTGGACTTTTGTAGGTAAGGGGGCTTGAGTTCACCTGGAGGTCAGTGTTGTCCAGGAAAAGTAAATTAGACCATTCATAAAATTAGAGGACGTAGATGTAAAAGGCAACAGGGCATAAAGGTAGTTTTGAATACAATTGTTATGGATATCTTTAAGGTTAGTCACACCTGAATAATGAGCAGCTATGGAATTTCTCACAGGAAAATATACGGGCAAAAATAAACATAAATTTCCCACTCGTGGTCTAGCACCCCACTTCTTTATGTATACACTTAAATTTTATTTCTGAGCCAATAGGTACCAATTAGAAGAGGACTGGGCAAACTGGCCCTGCAGGTTTGTATTTAAGTTGGTGTTTTTTGAAGACCATTTCAGCTGGTGGTGATTGTGTATAACCCCAGCCTCAGGTGGAGACACCCAGGAAGGAAAGGGTGAGATTTACAAGAGAAATGATTTGAAACACTAAGCCATAAGGATTGGGTTTTTTAAACAGTTGTAACATGGGGGAGTATAGAAATAATAGGTTAAGTGATAAAAGAGCCAAATGAAAGATTTTTTAGGGATTTATGATGTTGGAGGAAAGTTCAGCTAAGGTTAGCTCTTGCGTGTGTAAGAATGAGTCACCCTAGAAGAAACCAAGCTCTTCTCCAGTTACCAAGGAGTATTCTCAGAAAAAGTATGATCCAGACTCACCCTCGTGTCTGTCTCTAAGTCTCTGATCAGTTGTTACTCATCTGTGTGGTTGTGGTATCTTCGGAAGAGGAGTTTGGAAATCTGGAACTGCTTTTTTTCTGTACTGGACTTTTCTGACATAGGAGACTCCAAGAGAGACAGGCTTGACCCAAGAGATACAAATCCAATTATCTGTCCTTGTAAATTTTAAGGCTGTGGTGGAGTGGCCAGGTGCTGAACAGTGATTTCCACTGCGTTGAAAAACTCCATCCTGGAGGAAATTCATTCAGACTCAGGAAGTAAACAATTAACAAGTTTAGGAAGTCCCCAAAACTTCCCAGATTCACGAGCTCTTCTCTTCTCCATAGTAAGGATCGCTAAGGAAAGGAAAATTTCCATCCTGCATTTTGACCTGAGTACCTTTTGTATAGAGGGCTTCAGGATTCCAGCTTCCTTGTGTCCTCACCCATTCTGGGATGGACTTCTGTTGATACAGATGCCTTTGCATCAACCATGTTCCCTACTAACCCTTTATCCATACTCCTAAAAGCAGCCCCAGTAAACTCATTGGTTTACCAAGATGGATTTTTTAGTATCATTACTTTGGCTTATTATCAGTTCCCTATCTGGGGTGAGTAGACATTTGTTCATACCTCCCCAAGGATAGTGTTAAATGACACTACATAGTAGTGTAGTATCCCTTCTATTTAGGTGTTAATTTCTCAGACGAAAGCTTTCTTTCCAGTTTCCATTCACAAGAATATTCAACTTCTTGGTCTAAAGGTACAAAGGGGACAAGATTAAAGCATTATAACTTTTTGTGGCAACCTGAAGCTTGTCCAGGGGAGTAGCCTGCTATCAAGTCATTCATTCCTCTGCTATCCAGAAATGTTATTTGATTTCTGTATTAGCCTAACCCAATTTATCTAACACAGATAAATGTCCCTCTCATCTCTCATACAAGATGGGGATTAAACCCCCAGTGACTGCTCCAGAATTATTTTGGCAGCCTCTTCTGCCAAAGGAGAAGTAGTCTCTGACACATTAAAACAGTCGGGGCATCTCTTTGTAGTTCCATCTATGTCTCTGACTTCTTTTAATTAATTTTTTTTCATACAACATATTTGATCATGCCCCCCCCAGTTTCTAATGGATTCTTTACACCTCCCTACCTGCCCAACTTTATGTTCTTTCTTGCTTCTTTCAAAAAAATATAAAAAAACAGAAACAAATGGTAAAACAAAAATACAAAAGAAAAACATTAAAAATACACAAAAACACAAAAATGAAAGTAAACACAAGTAAGAAACCAATAACACACACACACACACACACACACACACACACACACACACAAATGCCAGAACAAAGCAAAATGAAACAAGAAGTCCACGAAAATACCACTGAGTTCCTTTTGTGTTAACTGACTACTTCTGGGCATGGGGCCTTCTCTGGAGTGTGGTTGATATATCTAGTAACGCTCCATTGGAGAAAACTGATCTTTTTTTTTCCTCTTTTGCTAGTGGCTTTAATTGCAGGTGACCTCATGTTCACTTCTCCCTCTCAGTGGTGGATCTCCATCAGTCTTGAACCTATGCAGGCCTTCTATATGCTTCCACAGTCTCTCTGATTTCATATGTGTATAATTTCTGTTGTATCAGGAAGACAGTTTCCTTGGAGTCATCCACCATGTCCAGCTCTTATAATCTTTCCATTTCTTCATCCACATAGATCCCTGAGCCTTGATGGAAGGGCTTTCATGAAGATAATCCACTTAGGGCTGAGTACTTCCAAGTTTCCCACATTCTGCACATTCTCTAGTTGTTCCTAACAGTGCCATAGTGGCTCTTATATCTTGGAGGCAAACAACAACTGTCTCACTGGACTCAAGGCCCACTCAACAGAGGGGAACTGTAAACCTAGTCAACTTTTTGTGACTAGTGACTAGTGATGTCATGGATCTTACGGGAGAACCAACTACTGTATTCAAACCAGTGTAATTCTTACATGTATTTTAAAGTTTGTTTTTTTAAATATGTATTTATTATGTATATAATATTCTGTCTGTGTGTGTGTCCACAGGCTAGAAGAGGGCACCAGACCTCATTACAGATGGTTGTGAGCCACCATGTGGTTGCCGGGAATTGAACTCATGACCTTTGGAAGAGCAAGCAATGCTCTTAACCACTGAGCCATCTCTCCAGCCCCTTACATGTATTTTAAATATTAATCCTTACATACACACAGATAAATGTCCCTCTCATCTCTCATACAAGAAGCTTCTCTTTGTTGCAGACAGAGACCATTCCAGAAAATCACAACTGGTCAAAGTGTCTAAAACCACTGACCATGAGGCACACAACCCCACTTCATAAACATATATTCATAAATAAATATACATATAATCCTATACTGAAGGCTCAGGGAGCATTGTATTAATGGGGGTAGAAAGATTTCAAAACCAAAAAATAGGCTCTGAGATTTGCCTTCTAGACATGACATGAGAGTCACACCTGTTAGAAATAATCTCTAAGATGAGCCTCCCTGCTGACACAAAAATTAGGCCAGATTAGACCAAATCAAAAATGCCCACATTTAATAAATGCAGCACTTCTGGGCAGTCAGGAGGATGGACGGGGAAAGACAGAGAGGGAGAGACCATGCAAAACCCATGACCATGTGCTTCTTTTTCCAGTGCAAACCTAAATAGCCTGGGTACCCTCCCTGGGTAGCAGTCAGCACTTGGCGGCCTTTCTGGAGGTGGAGTCTGGGCCAAGGCAAGTTCCAGGGGGAGGGTGCTGGAAATGGAGCGTTCTTCTCCATTGGCGCTCTATTGGGGCCCATAAGATGGATGCCAAGGACTGGGTTGACGCTTTCAATCAATCATCCCAGAGTCCTTGGATATAGGGGTGTTAGAGGGCTGGGGTTTCATTTTCAATCAAAAAACACCCATGAAATCTCAAAAATATGGCTGCCTAAACAGGATCTGAAAAATGACATATACCAGTTGACATGCCAGTGTAGTTGGAGGAAATCTCATGTGGCCCCACCCCTAAATGAAGAGCTACAGGCAACTAATGACTGCTAAGAGAAGGAGAATTAGTCTTCCCCAGGGATGAGCCTCCTAACTGGTTATCCAATACCTAAAATATAGACATACAAACAACATTAAATAGAGTCGGCTATTGTATTTATCTATTTATTTATTATATTAATGTGTTACAATTCATCACAATACAATTTTAGGTATATGTTAACATATGCAACAATAATAATGAAAGAAAAAGAAACCATGAATTTAAAAGGAAGTGGATGAGGGGTACATGAAAGTAGTTGGAGGTAGGGAGGAAATTATGTAAAAAAAGAAATTGTCTAGGATCATTGAGATTGTCTGTATTCTAACCTGCCTCAAGATGGCACTAGTGTTCCTGGAAGGTCTCCTACTTTTAGAAATAAATCATTCTGGTTTTTTTTAAGACCACAGAATCTAACCCTTTACCTGACTTATTTTATAGTCAGAGATGATCTAAAGAAAGTGGGTATACAGACACAGACATAGACATATGTCTATTTTTAACACCAGGTTATTGAAAACTACTTGTCTGTATAAGGATAGAGGTAGAGGGACCTTCAAGATCTTGATTTAGTACCTTTGAGAGATTTATATGTTGCCTATTGCTTCTGATATCAGGGAATGACAGAGAATATCTTAGTTTCAGTGTGCTGAAATGGTCCTTAGCATAAGTGACTACTTACATCTCTTGCTATCAATTTCTGTATTAGTTAGGTTGCTTTGATAAAATGCCATGACCAATACAGCTTATAGAAACAAGAGTTTATTTGGGCTTAGGATTCCAGAGGGGTGTTTGTAATGGTGGTAGGGACAAGACAGCTGCATGCTGAAATGTCACAGCTATAATCACATGTTCAAGCAAAAAGAGTGAACTGGAAATGGGGTGAATCTATGAACTCTCTAGACTACCCCCAGTGATGTTCTTCCTCTATCAAGGCTGCTCCAACTCCCCAAACATTGCCAATCAATGAAGACCAAGTATTCAAATACTCAAGCCTATGGAGCACACTTCTCATTCAATTTACCACAACTATTTTGGCTTTTTAAAATGGTAAGCAACATTGGGCATCTGGATTTTACAGTTTTGGTAGACATCTTGTTCATCAAGGATTAGACAAGGTAGAATGTGACCAATGAAAACTGGTTCTGCTCTTCAGAAATCGGAGAGTTGAGTGTGGGTATATCAGCAAGTGATCCCTAAGGTTAACCAACTTGAGTTGCATGCTGTCAGAAACTATCACAGTTAAGAAATCCTATAGATATTTTGTGTTCACGAAACAGTGAACAGCAAATAACTCCTCTGTGCCCTATAGCTTAGGTAAGACTGTCTGTCCTATCTGTCCAGGAATTCTATCAGTCTTAAGGATTGCTTCCTGGTGTGCATGTGACAAGTCTAAGAACATACAGTCCACAGAAGTATCACCTCCACACTCCTTTCCTATGTCTCATGATCGATTGTCTGAGATTAGAGCTATCTGTACTCTTGACTTTAGTTATGTCTACAGAGAGACACTTCCCGATCAGCAAATAGATATTTGTCCTGATTGCAAAATCTTGACTGTATATTATCCCACCTTTCTCTTGTCTACATTTCCCTCTGAAAATCTAGGCAGACACTGCAGTGTTCTATTTCAATAGGCTGGATAAAGTCCATTTCCTTACTTTTGCTTTTGGCAAAGCTTGTAGCCTTAGTCTTTAGTGACTGTAGGTATGAGTTAACCTGGCAAAACTGAAGCTTGCTTTGTTTATTACCCCTGAGCTTTGTTGCAGGATAAGGAATGGCTATTCTTTTGGAGCTTGCCGAATATTTTATCCTTACCTATCTCGCCTTTTCCCTTTACTTTCATAAATCTAACTTAGCATGTTTTCAAAGGTCTTTGGTTACTTCGCTATCACTTGGCCTAGGCACTGGCCAGTCTTGAGTTTACCCTTAGCAGTCTCAGCAGTTCCTATTGTCTGCCAAAGTGCTGACACCGTTTGCAAAGTGTAGCAGTTCTTAAAGCAGAAATCCTCTAAATGTTTTACAGATGCCGCGAGGACGCAGAACTGTTCTGACAAGTGCTAGAAGGCTTTGCTCCACAGTAACTCACACATTGCTCTCAACATTCGCGTCTTACTCAGCAGTAGTATTCTGTTTTTCTAAAAAAACCTTCTTATTCTCTGAATAAAGACATTATCTGAGAAATATGTGTTTATTTCACTTCATCTGTTACCAGGTTAAAAAAAATCAGCCATATTTCTAGACTATTCTAAAAGATTTGCTTTATACGAAACAGAATTCTAGAAGTAGCACGGAAGGTTTTTTTTTTTTTTTATTTTGCTTTCCGTCCTAATTTTGCCACTCTAAAAGCCGTCTAGAGATTTATAAATACTCTTATGTATGCCCTTCACTGCATCACACCTATGCTGCGGATTCCACATTAGTGATTAGGTAACGGGGAAAGAATAAGTAGAAAGGGACATACTGTTAGGTCTCAAACCCAGGAGAAATGGCTGAGTTGCCTATTTAACACATCAAAGCTACCTGGCAGTCAGGTTCTCCCAGCATCTCTCAGTCCCTACCATTTAAGGGTATGGATGGCCTACCCTGTACCCTACTTCTCCAGCCCAGGAGCTGGATTGCCCTTCCCCTACCTTCCCTTGCCTATATAATCTAGTCATTTTGGTACCTGGCCTGTTTTGTCTATCCTATATTCTCTAGGTTCTTGCCTTTTCCTTCCCTCTTTTCCTCACATGGCTTGGCTCAAGGTCTTGTCCATTCTGCACTCTGCTGGATGTCTCTGCCTCTGACTATGCTCTCCCCTTTATCTAGAATCAACCTTTTCCTCCACCATACCAAGGAGTACGCATGTCTTACTGTGGGGTAATGCCCTTGTATACCGTAAAGATTTGTCACTTGTATTGGTTTAATAAAATGCTGATTGGCCAGTAGCCAGGCAGGAAGTATAGGCAGGGCAACCAGACTAGGAGAATTCTGGGAAGAGAAAAGGCAGAGATGTGGTTACCAGCCAGACCCAGAGGAAGCAAGATGAGAATGCCTTACTGAGCAAAGGTACAAAGTGATGTGGTTAAACATAGATAAGAATTATGGGTTAATTTAAGTTATAAGAGTTAGTTAATAATAAACCTGAGCAATAGAGCAAACAGTTTATAATTAATATAAGCCTCTGTGTGTTTGTTTGTGACTGAACAACTGCAGGACTTCCCTCTACATTGTCCTTCCTTTTTATTTTTTTTCCATCCACATATCTCTTGACTTAATGGACTTAGGCCTGAATTTTTAAAATCCTGATATACCAAACATAGGTTCTAACTTGAATTCATTAAATAGAATACACACTTCGTACGAAAAAATTAGAAACTATATTTAGGTTTGCCTAAAATCAGGACATCTGTAATAAGACATCTGTGGAGACTGAAAATGCCAAGTCTGTTAATTACTGTTTCTGCAAAACCCCTATAGAGCTATTATCAGCCTTCTTATGAGCAAAGGTGTCAATGTATAAATACTTACGTTTATAGAACTTTCTCCGCACATAAAATTTGCAGAGAGATCACCTACTTATTTCCCAGTCACCTCACTGCCCACCAACAACCTGTTTTCACTAAAATCATAAGCTTTATTTTTGTATCTGTATTTTCTAGGTTGCCTTTGGAGCATAATTTGGCAGAACAGATATAACTGAAGATAATGAAGTGATTACAATAGATTTCAGAAGTAGAAAAATGACATCAAGGGAAGCATAAAATAAACTTAATGTTTTAACAACTAAATGGCTAGAGCTTGACACCGAACCACTGAGCTATTTGTGAAATGTTCCCCCTGGGTCCATGTATTCAAACACTTTGTCCCTAGTTGGTGGTGCTGGTTTTGAATGTTATGATATCTTTAGAAAGTGGAGCCTTTCTTGGAAAGGTGGGTCACGGGGGTGAACCTTGACATTTTTGTAGCCTGGTCTTGCTTCCTGTCCAATCTGTTTCCTGACTGGGTGTCATATGTTCATTTACTTTATACTCATGTTGCTGTGCCTTCCCTGTCATGAGGACCTGTGTCCTGTGTTTCTCTGTCAGCCAAAACAAATCCTTCCTCCCTTAAATAATTTTTGTTTAATTATTTGGTCACAGCTGTGAAAAAATTGAGTAATACATAGTTTAATGCAAAGTTATCTTCTTCTTTCCATGAAGCAATCTCTTCATTATGAATCTATGTGTATGATTTGAGGCCATTGTTCATTCCTATTTCTAACAATTCATAGTCTGAGTTACACTAATATCAAAAGAGAAACATCTTTACAGAACTTAAATAACTTTACTTCTACATTACTCTAAAAGAGCTGCATGGACATGTAGTCTTATTGTGATAACCTACCAGACAAATAGATGATTTAATTAAACATTTCTATGCTTTGTAAAATTAATATAATTAATTTTATATTAATTTCAGGGGAAATTGGTGGGGTTTGAGATAGGTTCTTGCTTTGTACTCTAGGATGGCCCAAACTCACAGTTCCCCTAGGTCAATCTGGGTTTCTAAAGAATAAATTTTATTTAGTAAAACGTAAAGACAGGAGCATCAGGAAATTGCAGCCAGTCTTGACTATATAGTGAGACCTATCTTGAAAATCTACAGATGCCTCCTAAGAAGCCAGGAATGATGGCTGTGGTGGTTTGAATAAGAAATGTCCCCAATAGTCACAGGGATTTGAACACGTGGTCCAGTTTTGGATCCTTTAGGAAGTAGAGCCTTGCTGGAGGAAGTCCTTGCTGGAGGAAGGACTGTGTAAGAAACGAATTGTTAGTCTATTCTATATGGGGTGTTCATAAAGCTCACCAAAGAGTCACTGATAAGCAAGAGGCTCTAGGTTCTCTTTCCCCTGGCTGGTAGCTAGCACCTGCTTGTCTCAGAACTTAGAGTTGAAAATTGCAGGCAGTCTGCTACATGACAAGCAGGAAGAGAGGCTGTCTCAAACCTCAGAGTATTCTTTAGATCAAGCTGTAAGGCCTGAGAATTTGGGAAAGGGCTATGCTAGAGAAACATCATGACGGTGAGTCTCTAAAGCACTAGCCTGTGGGGGAAAGAGAACAGGAATTTCCCAAGATTAGGAACTTTAAAAAATACTCTCTTATACCAAATGATCACACCAGCCAGCTTTTACTCTTCTCTGTGCAGGCATCCCTTTCTGTAGAATGGTGTTATTAAAAACAGATTCCTTTTCGTGAGTTGGGGGTGGGCTTTGAGAGGTCATAGCCTCATCTGATTTTCAGTTCACTTCATATTTATGAGTGATTATGTGATCTTTCTGCTTCCTGGTCTTCTAGTGGCTGCCTAATGCCACCCATGCCGTTATAGACTCCCTCTCTCGAGAATCATTAGCCAAAATAAGCTGTTTTTTCCCCACGAGTTGCTTTTTGTCACACTGTTCATCACAGCAACAAAGAAGAGGCATACAGAAATTGGTACCAAAAGATATGCGATTGTTGCCATGAAGAACTTAGCCATGTTGGTTTCGGAGGAATGTAGGGAGCTTTGGAACTTTGAACTAAAAAAGAAGTTGAATGCTGTAAACAGAGCTTAAAGAGATATTCAAGTAGGATTCTGAAAGAATTGTGTTGAGAATAACATGGAAAGTCTGTTTCAAAAGGCTTTGGAAAGGAAAATTTTAGTAACTGGGCTAAAGACCACTTTGTGATATTTTGGCAAAGAGATAGGCTGCTTGTTCTTCATTGGAAAAATAAGGTGCCCCCGGGCAAGACCCCTCCCAGCTAAACTTCCAACTTGTATGGCAATGGGAGAGATATGAAGAAACACTCAGGAAGCTGTGAAGAGAGATTTTTTTTTCAGAGAGAAATTTTCAAGATGGAGTAAAGAGCAAGTTATTGTCACAGAGTGTCTGTGTTTCCTTTTTTCCCCTTAGAAAAATTTTGACCTTTAGATAGATAAGAACTTTTCCTACGCCATTGCTGCATTTGTGGATTTTTCCCGTACACTCTTAAACGCAATTCTTTTGAAAAGCCCACATTCATGCTAAGGTTGTATACTATCCTTTCCCTGGGCACCTCTCAAGTCACCACCATTTTTAAATCTATGTTAAAGCCCCTTTGTAATGAACTCCAAGTCTGCTTCATGATAGTTTTTTTTTCTGACATTCTTCTCTGCAACACAGTCAGAAAACCTAGCTGGATCTGAGAAGGGGTCTCTGAAAGACCCCCTAGCTGCTGCAAGCAGCAGTGGAGCACAAACTTCAGTTCACACCCCACTGCCACTGGTACCACCTATGCATAGCTATGTTTCCTCTTTCTTTATTATGTAAACCTTTTGACCAGTTTTCCAGAATGTTCTAAAATCTGATCTTTCACACAGTAGTTTCATAACTTTGTATCTCTCTAAGGACTTTCTCCCAATAAAATCTGTTATTATTGATGGAGACTTTCCCTTGTCCCACAGGAGTTATGTCTTATTTAATTAGAAGTAATAAATAAACTGTAGATCCATCAAAACAAAATGAAATATTACTTAAGGGCCTTAACAATATGGCGCTATTTCTAAAAAAAAATAAGTTGTCCTTTTTTGTTCAAGCCCTAGACATATTAAATAGAGAGAGAAGATTTGGCAAGTGTATTGTGTGAACAAACCATTAATGAACTAGACAGAGAAACATTAGTTCAAAAAGAGCTCATGGCATTGCTCACTCACTTAGAACACTTAGAAGAGTTAATGGTATTAAAATTATTCAATCTTAACCCCCATGTAGTGGTCCAAGGTTATAATCACAGGGTGGGAAGAGGCAGGAGGACTGTAAGTTTGAAGATAACCAAGAGATTATGTCTCAGTGCCAACACACACACACAAAGTCAAGTCTTGATCTGTTTTCTCAAATGTAGAACAATAACAATGAGTCTTTTAAAAAAATCTGTTGGGGTGTAAAGGTCAAATGAAATTAAGCAATGAATTTTGGATTTGAGGTATTCTCACTCTACTATGCCTAGCCAGACCTAAACTTTTTGAGTGCGGGTGAGGTGCACAAGCCACTATCAGTGCTTGAGATCCTAGACCAGCCTTCTGCATCCTTCAGCTTTCTCAGTGGCAAGGCCTGATTTTCCTGCCCTGAGGCTCCTTTTACATCGTGATGCCCATAGGAAGGAGATGGCTCATGCCCTTGTGGAGAAGTCACTAGTTAATTTACTAACGACAACCAGAGACAGAAATATCACTTGAGCCCAGAACTGAACTGAACTGTCAAACAGGAAGTTTGACTTAGCCATTTTATTAAGAACTTAGTAGTGTTTCCCTCATCATTTGCGGTCCTCAGGGTGTCTGCTGTAACACCCCTAGCTCCCCCTCTAATGACTCTTTACTTGGATCTGAATTTTTTTACGTATTAGCAGCATGGCAAGGCATGTTCTTACCAAGAAAGGCCAAGTGAAGGTGTGTGTAGTTAGCTTGTGTTTGACTCAGAGCCCAGTTGGTTTCCATTTCAACTATATTCTTGGCCGTCTTCACTTTTGTGATTTCAAGAATGTGTATAATTTTCATTCTTTCCTCTTTCTTTTTTACCTATTTCTAAAAAAGGTTTTGATGGCCTGAATCTACCCTCCTTAGTTTGACTTCACATATCACCTTTGTATGCTGACTTTGGAATCTTTCCTTTCTTTAATGCAATACACTCTTTAATAGGTCTCCACAGCTTGTTACTACTGAATAGAACACCGTCTAACACAAGACCCGTATAGACTTGATTGTGCTGCTGTCTTACAACCCTATAGCAAAGATGAATTGCTCTTGGAAAACACTTTAGACCTCACCTCCAGGCCTGGGTTACTGTCTGTCTATTGGTTTCACTGTCCTATCCTCCCAAGAAAGGTTTAAATTGTAGGGTTTCAATGGTGGTAGTGAAACTTCCCTGCAAACATTTACTTAAATATCTAAAGCTGGGGTTATTGTTTACTGGAATTCATTATTTATTAAGTTCCCTTGTTAACTTTCTCAGGCACTTCATCACAATATGTCTTGGCTTGCTCTTTTGAACATTTATTTAACTTTCTTTCTGGTGAGTGTCATGTTAATGTCATATCTCTGCCTAGAATTTTATTGCCTTGAGAGCAGGAACTGTTGATGGACTACCTAGATATAACCTCACTTTATTTAGTCCAGTGATTCAATTTCAGACTCTCTAAGGCATGACTGCGTGTATTTTGTATTTCAAGCCTCTGTAAAATAGAAGCACTTTGTGCATTTGTCAAGGAAAATTAAATTGATCTGCTGCTGCTTTACTTCTAACTCTTTATGATACTAAATGTTTTTACAGCTCCCCCCCCTTTAAAAAATAGAGACGGAATCTTATTGTATATCTTCAGCTGACCTCAACCTCTCAATCTTCCTGCCTCAGCCTCCCCTTGCTAAGATTATGTAGGTGCACTGTGATGTCTAACTCCATATTAACCTTTTAAATAAAGAGAAAAACTAACAGAACCTTTTGGGGGTGGGTAGAGGAATGAAAATACGTAGAAGAGCTTCTCCAATTTGAGAACAATGTTTGTAGCAATCAATGAGTATCTCTATACATCACAACACTGGATAATTTTTTAGAACATATTGCAATCAGAGTCTGCACTTTGATTTCCCAGCCACCCAGACCCAAAAAAATCACACAGAAATTATATTAATTACAACAGTTTTGTCATGGCTCAGGCGTATTTCTAGCTAGATTTTACATCTTAAATTAACCCATTTCTATTAGTCTATGTATTGTCATGTGGCCGTGGCATTACTTCATTTTCTACATATCTTATTTCCTTGGCAACTGGCTAGTGTCTGTTTGACTCTGCCTATTCTCTCTCTATACCTCTGTTTGGATTTCCTACCTGACTTTACTCTGCTAAGCCATTGGTCAAAACAGCTTTATTCATCACCCCCAAAAAGCAATACATATATAAAAGAACATTCCACATCAACGTATTTGGTTTCTGTCTGTAGTTCCTGGCACAAAGTTTGGAATATTCTCAGTGGTGAAAGTTGTTTTTTTATAATAAACTAGTCTCTTTCTTCCCTTTTAAAACAAGGGAAATAGCTTAAAGGGTTAATTGGGAATGAGGTGAATTGGAGAAAAGATGGAATAGTGGACGAGTTAGTCAAATTTAGGCTACATGAAAATACTTATGGAAACGCCAGTTGGTAAGATAATTCCGTATCAAGTCAAGGCAGACAACATTACAACATAGAGTAAGTAGGGGCACATGAGCCAGGTGTTATTGACAGTTGATGACGACTAGGGGAGGAGAGTCAGTTTTCCTTTTGGTAGGTGTCGTTTCAAGACAGGATTTCTCTGTGTTCTGGCAATCTTGGTTTATAGACTAGGTTAGCCTCGAACTCAGAGCTCTACCTGCATTTTCCTCTCAAATGCTGGGATTAAAGGCATGCCCCACTAGGCCTGGCCTAGTGAGACTCAGTTGTGATCCTTGGTGGGCTAACCATGCTTCAGTGGATGGCCCCCAAATCTATATACATATTGTCACTAATAGTTCAACTCAATGAGTTATTGATAAAAAAAGGTTATAACGTTGTGAAGGATATGAAGGTCATGGAGTGGGACATTTGGGAGAAGTTGAAGGGGATGAATTGGGGGGTGAACATGGTCCAAGTACAGTGTATGTATATATAAAAATTTCAAAGGATGAATGATAAAATATTTTTTAAGATGACCCACAATCCATTGTGGTTCTTTATTTTTTTCCCTAACACCCCTCTTCTCCTTTCTTATCTTCCTGTTTCTCCCTTTTTATCTTCTTCTATACCTCATTCTCCTCTTCTTCCTTTTTTGAAGTGGAATTTTCCTAAATACCTGAGGCTGGCTTTGAACTTGCTATGTGACCCAAACAGTTCAAACTCATGATTTTCCTGTCTCAGTCTCCCAGTGTTGAGATTAGATGTGTATACCACAACACCTGGATTTTCTATAGGTTTGGGGTTCTCAGTTCCCTAAGTTTATAGACAGACAATACCTTCTAATCCTAACTTGACTGTGTAATTAACTTTGTTGGCTACAAAAGAATATCTACCTGTTAATGACTTTAATAAAAACTTGTTTTCTACTCATCTTGAATTTATTTTAAAATTATTGATTTTAAACATTTTGAAAATTATTCTTTAAGTATTATCAGTTAAGACTTTCCTAGGTGCTGAGGAGATGACTTATTTGATAGAATGCTTGTCGTACAGGTTGAGTGCAGTTCAGAATACCAGAAACCTATATAAAAGAGTGGATGTGTTGGCTTTTTTGTAATTTCAATCTCCACAGGGAGAGAGGGAGAGGGGTGGGGTCCCAAGACATATTGGCTAACAAGGCTACCTATAGGTTTGATTGAGAGACTATGCCTCCACATGAATTATCATACCCATATACCCACATGCATTCAAAAACATGCAATACACATATATGAAACACACAGAAACACACATGCAGAGAAAACAAAAATGAAATATGCTTACCAAATTGGATCCCATGTTCTTGCCCTTCAATTTTATGAAAAGAAAAGGAAAAATGCTCACTTAACAGTTCTTTTGTGTGTGTGTGTACTTAGCTGTTCTTCTTTGGAGACACACTCTGGCTATATAACCTAGACTGGTCATGAACCTGAGGTCCTCTTGCTTCTACCCCTGACTGGTAAGAATACAGGTGTGTTCTGCCACAACCAGCTGAGGCTAAAGCTTTGAACAACAGTTGAGTTCCTGCCAAACAGCAGGCAATGGCAAAGTGAGGTGGATTTTCTTTCACATTAAAGTAGTTGTTGCTATAGTTCCAAGCTGAAAACTACCACTTGTATTTTTTTATCTTCTGTGTAATACTTAAAAGTCCAAATGATTGTCAGAGATAAAAATGTCATGCAGATCATAGCGAGGTGGCTTTGGATTTGTTGGAGACACAGCTGAGACTTCTGTATGAGGTATGGAGAGGCCAGTTCAGATCTGCCATTCTCCCACCATCTCCTGTGATTCCAAGTTCTGAGAGTAAGTTACATTTTTTATGTTCAGTAGAAGCTCCATTCAGACTGTCCATAGTAGGCAGACCACAAGGCTGAGAGTAGATCAGAGGTTGGCAAGGGTTAAAAGGCAAGGGCAAAGACTAGTGCCTGCTGAGGAAACAGTGGCCCCTTGAAGAGCTGAAAGTGCTCTGGTCTTAATAGTGATAGCTGCATCGTTTTGAATCATTTTTGTATTTTCAGCTGTTTACAGATTGCCTAAAGGGCTCAAATAGAACAAAAGGTTATGACCCCATAAGTTCATATATCCTGAAAGATTGTGTCAGACAATGTTTGGTGTTTTACTGAAAAGAGCCAATACTTTTTTGGTGTTTTAAGTCCTTTGCAATTTTCTTTTTTCTACCGAAGGAAAAAACCCAGCTAACATTCTGATTGTATCTCTGAGGTTACATAAAACAGAAAAGGCGACAGTGTTCTCCTCCGGCGTCTGTTTGCCAAAAACAATCAAAATAGAACAACAGATGGGCTGTTTTAGAGCCAGGGAGATTAAATGGAAGCAAGAGTCTGCTTTAAAAGACCCTTTGCTTAGTCACCATCCTTAAAGCTTATTACTCTGTATTCCACATTGTGGACAATGTTGAGAGAAAATTACTAAATGGACTGAACTGTTGTATGTTCCTTTTTAAAATTTTACAACCTTTTCAACATTTCAGAATGTCAGGAAAAAATGCCATGAACCAAAACCATGGAGGCTGGTGCACAAAAGATGACATGATTGGGTTTCATGGAAGTAGGAGTAGACACCATTCTCCGTTCCACCCAGCTTGCTTCCTATGATCCGTCTTCTTATTAACTCCCTCCCCAATTCTACTTCTAACAATGGTTTCAGGATCTTTTCTTGCTCCTTAATTTTCTCAGTGTCTGCAATGGGGTAGCTCATCTCCTTCCTCACCCCATCTTTTCTTTTTGTTTGCATGAATTTTAATTCCATCGTCTCAGTTTCTTCAAGTCTTCCTTCCACTAAGAATTTCAGCAAACACTTGTAATCAGTTATCTTCTTTCATGTTTTATTTTATCCAAAACCAAACAATTGCATGTCTTTACTATATACCTTGAAATACTAGCAGCCATATAGCTGAGTATGATAGCACATGGTGTAATCACAACACTAAAGATGCTGGGGCAGGAGGATTGTGAGTTCCACATCAGTCTAGGCTACATAGTCAGGCTCTGCCCGACTGTGTTTTCGAAGAAAAGAAGGAGAAGGATAAAAGGAGAAGAAGAAGAAATTGCTATAACCATGTTCTGTAGTTTGATGATTTTTTTCCGTGCTTGCACGAATGCAGTTCCATGTTTTGACTCACTCTCATCAAGGCTCCTCTCAAGACTTCTATATGGAATCACTGCTGAGGCTAGAAGTCTGAGTCAACAAATTGACAACGTTGTCTTCCTTTGAGGCCCCATTTCTGGCTTGTAACTGTTAGTCTTCTCCCTTTGTGGGTCTGTGTCCTAACACCTTCTATAAATAAGGCTACCAGTTATATTGAATCAGGGCTTCCTTAGCAAATTAGTTTTTATGGCTAGTTTTATGTCAACTTGACACAAGCTAGCATTATTTGAAAGCATGTAACCTAAATTGAGAAAATGTCTTCATAAGATCTGGCGGCAGGGTATTTACTTGATTAGAGATTGATGGGGGTGGGCCCAGACCATTGTGAGTGGTGCCCTTCTTGTGTTGGTGGTCCTAGGTTCTCTAAGAAAGCAGGCTGAATAAGTCATGAAAGCAAGCCAATAAGCAGAACCTCTCCAATGGCCTCTGCATCAGCTTTTACCTCCACGTTTCTGTCCTGCTTGAATTCCTGTCCGGACTTCATCTGATGAAAAAGAGTGATAGAAATATAAATCAAATTACCCCTTCCGCATCAAGTTGCTTTGGTCATGGTGTTCATAACATCAACAACCCTAAGACAAACCTATCTCTTCAAACCTAGAATCCAAATAAAGTCACGTGCTCAAGTCCTGAGTGTCAAGACTTTAATTTATGAATTTTGCAGAGACTCCCATTGCCACTTAACAAGCAATGTCTTCTTCACTTTACAAGAAGAATAACAAGCCCCCAGGGATTAAAGAATCTCTGAACTGTCTGCCCAGGAAAGCAGCTAGGCACTCTAATTGATTCCCTGCCCTATGGATCCCTACAAAAAAAATTTAGTGAAAAAAAGTTGTTTTAGGGCAAACCTTCTGTAGTTTCAGAATTGGCATATTGGAACAATATTAAAGAAAGCAATGATTTTATTTTTGTCTTTAAAGAAAAATTCTAGGCACATCCTTCCTTGATAATAGTTTCCTTTGTATCTAGGTAACCATAGTTGACCTAAATATTTGTATAAAAATACCACAGTCATCCATATGTTTTGTGGGGTTTTTGTTTGTTTGCTTGCTTGATCTTTTTGACGCTGCTGTGGGGACATCCCCAAGGTCTGGACATTCTAGGCATGCTATTGCTAAGATATGTGATAACACATTTGTGTGCTTTTTTATATCTTCATAGAAAGATAACTCGTAGAACATAAAATCCATGATTTTCCAGTGCCTGAGAATCAAGAGACTGGGGTGTAGCTCGGTGGTGCAGCACCTGCCTAGTGTACACGAGGCTCTGAGTTCAATCCCTACCCAACACATGCACACATTGTATGCAATAACCGTACGTATTTGTACACAACTGTAAACTGAAGCATTAATTAATTAACTTTTAAGACAGGGTTTTCCTGTGTCGTCCCAGCTGTCCTGGAACTCAATCTGTAGACCAGGCTTGTCTTTGAACTCACAGAGATCCACCTGCCTCTGTCTCCCGAGTGCCGGGATTAAAGGCATGTGCCAACAAACCCATCTAAGGAAAGAATTTTATATTCTGTATATATCAATTATAATCTTTGTGATATCTCTACAAAGTAGATATCATTACCATTCACTAATGAGGTTATGAGCCTCAGAAGTGTATATAGCCTACTTAACACCCACAGTGGATAAAGAGCCGGTTATTCAGAGTCATGACTGCCTTACTCTAAAACTTAGTAACCTCTTCCCAATGAGACTCAGTCTTTCTGCCCACACTTTTTATGTGAGTAAAACATGCCCAGTGTATAGGAATTCAAAAGTACATATAAAGAAAAATTAAAATGATCTATGATTTCATTACTCAAAGTTAACCACCTGTAAGTGTTTATGGCAGAAACCCTTACAATTGTTTTCTTTTTTTTAATTGAAAATGTTTTTCATACAGTGTATTCCGAGTGTAATTTTCTTTTTCAAATGTCTTCTAGATCCTCCTTACTTCCCCACCCAAAGTCCATACCCTTTCTTTCTCTCTCTCTCATTAGAGTACAAATAATAATTAAATATAATAATAAAATACAATAATAAAATTGTTAAAATAATAATAAAATTATATTAAATAGTAAAAATAGAAATAAAATAAAATATAACAAACAAACCAGAATAGGAAAAAAAAACCAGGAAAGAGGGAGCAAAAAAAATACACAAGAAACACATACAGGCACCAAGATTTGCACATACAGAAAAACCCGTATGAATAAAATCAGAAACCATAATATATAAGCAAAAGATCTCTAAGATATATAAAAATATGTTATTCATGTTTAATAGTCAGTCTATCTTAGTTCACTTGATCTAAAATTAAACAGGAAACTCTATTTCCTACAATTCTGGAGGCGAGGAATGTAAGGAGCTGGCATAGGCTGTATGCTGCTAAGGCCTACATCCTGGCCTTTTCCCCAAGTCTTCGCTTATTTATGGTCCCACCCACATCATAACCTAATTATTTCTCATAGGCCTCGCCTACTAATTCCAACCTACTATGAGTTAGGATTTCAATATCTAAATTTGAAGGTTGCACAAATATTCAGTCCACTTAGAGTATGAGTTCATGAATTCAGTTATACAAGAAATGCCACAATTATTTTCTTCAAATAAAAATAAGTCTATTTCTGACCTTGCCAGGCTCTCAGAAGATTATATCTCTTTTAGCATTAAGAGAGTGAGAACAAATCCATTGTCTATATAATATACAAAACTCTCAAACAATTAAAAAAAATCTTCAAATAAAGATCATAATCTTACTGCTGTTTTTATTGAGTCACACAGCTTTAAAATTCTTATCTGGATTTTTCTCACTCCCCAATTTTAACAATTTCTGGCACTTTAAATTGTTCTACATTTTAAGTGTTTAGGATTATTATTTATTTTTTAGTCACCTTTTACAAAAGGAGCAAGATCTGTAAAGAGGGCCTAGCATGATATGTTTGAAAGCCCAGCCTTGCCCTGTTGTCTTTGAACTTTTGTGACAGATAACTTGGTAGTGTGTTTGTCAGTCTGTGTATGGACTTTTGACTTTTTCCCACTGATCTATGTCTCTGTTTTTTTTCACATACTAATTTCTTTTGGTCATTGCAGCATTATATTAAATATTGAAATTGGGCAGTTTAAGTCCTCAGACTCAGTTCTCTATTCAGTATTCTGTTAGGTGTTGCAGATCTTTCCTCTATTCACCCTAAAGCAGGTCCATCGGCATCTCCAAAAGAGTTACTGGGAGTTTCCTTGTAATTGCATCGAATCTACAGATAACACTGAAAATATTTGACATCTCTGGCCAGAGATTCAACTAGGGACTGAACTGACTGACAATTGTGGGAGCTTTTGTGCTCCTCAAGAAGAGCATCTTTTTGCATGGTCTTCCCAAGAGGTTTCAACTAAGGCCAATCAGCAGGGGAGCAATGTCTTCTTGAGACAGACTTTATCAGCTCTCTTCCCACCCTAGCTCATTTCTCTGTTCTCTCAATAGCTTATGGAATCACTTTCCAAATAAGCTATGTCTACTTAAAAGCTCAGTTCATGGTTGCTTCTGGGGGATTCCCAATGAAGTCAGAAATTACAGCACTGGTGCATGCTGGGAAACCATCATTCAGACACTTAAAATCTGAAATGTATAAACTGTGAGACCCTTCGAGTACCAACGTGATTCCATGTGGTTCTATCCATGATCTCTGGGGACAAGACACACTCAAAACAGGTACACTCAGAGAATCTTGTGCTACAAATCTCTTTTAGTCTGTGTAAGCTGTCTATGAAACAGAAACTTACTGTTTACACTTGTATCCCATTGTCAAACTATCTCAGTAACATCATAATTATTCCAAAATTCCTCCTTCACCAAATAAATTAAATCTGAGACACTTCCGGTCTGAAACTCTTCAGACAAACACCAATCTGGGCTTAGCAGGTGGCATTTGCCACCAAACCTGATGACCTGGACTCTAGATCTCTAGGACCTACATGGTGGTGGGAGAGAGGTAATGCTTATGATTCACACACACACACACACACACACACACACACGCACGCACGCACACACACACACACACACACAGAGAGAGAGAGAGAGAGAGAGAGAGAGAGAGAGAGAGAGAGAGAGAGAGAACCAAAGTTAAATGCTGGGAGCTATTTATGTTTCACTTTCCTCAACAAGTTGGTTTGACCCATCTCCACCTGTACTGGATGTGCTTGATCATGTGGGTGGGAAATGCGTAGGCAGGAAATATGTCAGGACGGACACTTAACTCTGATTGGATGTAAGTGGGAGGGGAGTTACATAGGCAGGAAATGGGTCAGGATATATGTTTGCCCCTGATTGGACCCCAGGGGAAATGCGATAATACGATGGCCTCTTGGAACTGCCCTTTTAAGCCTCTGCAAAGTGTGACTCAAGGCTATTTCCTAGGAACCCTGGAATGGACCTGACCAGAGTCCACTAACCTGGTCAGTATTTAATTAAAGGTTGCTTCAAATTTGGCTTTCAACTGTGGTAGTGGTCCTATTCTCCCCCAGTGTTGTTGTTAACAATACACACAAATTTAAAAATAAAAAGAAAGATATACTCAATTTTATATACTAAAAGGTAGGCTCAAGAGAGGCAGCTCTATAATCTAAATATCCCTACTTGCTAAAGCAGGGTCAGTTCTAATCAATAATCAATGCAGATAGAAAATAAGTAACTTAGTACTTACCCTACACCATTTAAATATTCAAATTTATTTCCTAGGATGTAGAAAGTTCATATCCCTCAAGCTTTCTATTTTCCAGAAGGGGGGAAAAGGTAAAAATAAAATGCACTTTATTTCAACAAGCATACATTGCATAAAAATATGCATCAGAGTAGCTAAACTCCTAAAAGATGGGCTGCTATTTCAAAGCCAGAAGATTTGGAGTGTCTCTGCAGATTTAAGCTTCTATGTTGCCATGGCTCACTAGAATCAGGTTAAAAATTAAAAATGAAAAGGCGTGCTGTGGTTCAATTATTTTTTCTCTTAATTTTGAAATATAAAGGCCATTGGGAGTAGAAAATTAGGGAGGAAAGAATAAATGGTACTGAGAGAACTGGTCCAACAAATTATCTTTATTTTTAATAGCCTTAAAAATCAAGTCACGCATGCTGAACACAGCAAAAAAAAAAAAAAACAACGTACTAGGCACTCATTGGGAGTAATAATTCCTCTGGGACTTCATATCTTGAGGGGAGAAAATGGCGTCATAAAGGAACGATGCAGACACAGTTCTTGTCCCTGCCAGAACTACAGCAAAACCTCAGTCAGCTGCAAAATTAAAGTGCTGTCATCTGACACTTGTTTTTGCTGAAACGGGGCTGCAACCCTCTGCTTTCAGATTCTGCAACCTTGCAAAGCACCCAGGGAGCCTTTTGCCCTTAGGGGGCTGCTGTAGGTGAATGTAACATCTTTAATTCTGCAATATGATTTTTTTCTTCAAGATCCCAAGCCAGAACAAGAGGAGCAGCCATCCAGTTTTTGGAAGAAAAGCCAGAAACAAATTAATTTAGCTTATCAGAGTGCCTTTAAAGATGGAGTATCAGTCCCTATGGACTGTCAGCCAATGCTTGCTTTGCCTTTTCTGGGGGAATAGGGCTGGGGCTGCCGACCACGAAGTGCTTGCTTTGTTATCCATCGCATGCATTCAAGCACTGAAATCCAGTCTCTGGGGAGACCTAATGTCATAAGTGGGAATTGTATTCAGCTTTTCTCATTTATGAAAACATTATGTGAATGTACTGAACTCAGTCACTACCACCATTTCCTGCTTCCCCTGCATGGCCAAAGTTCACAGAAGAGAAGTGATTGTTCCATAATATTCATCTCACATTCTCTTATCCATAAGATCTGGTCACAGAACACATAAACGATGTCTTCTTTGGAAGGTCACCAAGGTCTTGACTAATACAATAAATACTTTTGAGTGCCAACAAATTGTGCAATTAGACATATCTTGTTTAGCACGCCTTCCACTTTAAAGCTTTGTATTGTCTTGCCTTTCGCAGGTATGATTCTGGAAGGTTTTTTTTTTCTGTCTCCTTTTGGGTGCACCTTGTAAGCTCTTTCTGTCATTGCTAAGACTGTTTTTCACAGACTTCCAATTATTTTAAGAATACTTCTTAGCTGGACGGTGGTGGCACACTCCTTTAATCCCAGCACTTGGGAGGCAGAGGCAGGTGGATCTCTGTGAGTTCAACGCCAGCCTGGTCTACAAGAGCTAGTTCCAGGACAGGAACCAAAAGCTACGGAGAAACCCTGTCTCAAAAAATCAAAAAAAAAAAAAAGAATATTTCTTCTCTCAGCATGCATCATTTGCCTTATGTCCAGCTATTTGATGGCTGGATCATCAGTGGCAACACTGAATATCAGCTACATCCCACTGAATGGTCTCACGCTCTGGAGGATAGGGAAAGCACAGATTGTATTCAATGGGTTATATGGAACAATCAAAACAGCAACAACAGCAAAACCCCAAAACAAGGAGAGAGGACACAAAATTAGGAGGTGTATGGTAGATTTGGAAGAGTTGGGGGAGGAATTGAGATGATCAGATACATTATGTATGTATGAAAGTCTTAAGAATTCATTATATATATACATATATATTTAAATATGTGACTTAACTCACATTTAACTCACTTGGAATACCTTCATACTCCATCTACTCCCTGCATTTCAGCATCTTCGTTACCATTCCAAAGTTTCATGTACATACTGGCAAACCAGGAAGCCCTTTTTTCAGTCAGCACATGGAATGGGGAATAGATCATGAGCCCCTACCTAAAAATAGTTATTTTCCTTTTAGTTTTTTCCTCTTTTTGTTATATCCCTTTGTAATGTTGATTCCAAACCTTGGGGAATGTGGTAGTTTGAATGTAATTGACTCTCATAAGCCTATAATGCTCTCATAAGCATTATTAGGAGATATGACTTTGTTGGCGTAGGTGTGGCCTTCTTGGAGGAAATGTGTCACTGTGGGGGTGGGCTTGGAGGTCTCCTATGCTCAATATACACCCAGTGTCTCAGACCACTTCCTGTTGCTTGTATGTCAATATCAAAGAACCCTCAGTCCCTTCTCCAGCATCGTGTCTGCCTGCATGTTGCTTTGATTCCCACCATGATGATAAAGGGCTGAACCTCTTAACTGTAAGCCACCACAATGAAATGTTTTCCTATATAAGTGTGCTGGGTTATGGTGTCTCTTCACAGCACTAGAAACCCTAAGACATGGAGTATCAAAATCACCTGGAAGAATTGTATCAACCAACAAGCAAATAAGCACAGAGTTCTGGCCCTGCTCAGAGCTGTTGCTGATTCTGATTGATAAGGTCCCAGGAGGGGCTGGTGCTGTTGATTTGGTGAACACTGTTAGAACTACTTTACAGTTACTTGGATTTTATTCTCCCTCCATTGTGAACTTTTCAGTATTGAAAAAGAGCATTTTTCTTTGGTCTTTATATGCCTTGAAATTCCCAGCAGAGTATAAGTATGTATATATAGCAACTATTATTAAAATTGAATAGTGCAGGGGATGAAGTGTTGCTTTTGAATTTCACACTGACCCTTTGGGTTCTTGGTTTTTATTATCTAGAAATAATAGATCTAAGTGAGTTGCTAAGAGTGTAGTCAATTCTCCCAAGTTTTTGCTGTAATTCTTAGTCTGGGTACGTGAGCTCATGGCATGTGCTTTGAGGTATGAAATGAAGGAAACAGTGTGAGCTGGATCCAGGGGAAGAGTTGAAAGGCTCCCATAAAGGAATGGAATGGCAAAGTTTCAAACACTTGAGAAATTAAGTAATAAGGTTGCCATGGTAAGTTAGCAAGAGGTCTCAAGTCCCTAATTGTACTCCGAGAGAGGCATGTTAGCATCCTCCATGAGTATTCTTGTTTCCTCTTATTCTTTTAATGCTTTAGAATCAAGCCACTCTGAATTCAAGTCGTGATTCTAATTGCCCTTGTTATTATACTTAGAATTTTCTTTAGGACCAAAATAGTTTATAGTAAATAAGATTAATTTCACGTCTTTATAGCTTAGAAATACAGGCACCAGACTATTCTTGCGAATTCATGTTTTCTGAGTGTGGGAATGAAAGTCATTCCCTTTCTGCCTGTCTATTTAGTATTTAATGATCTAATCGGAAGATTTTTTTTTCTCAGATGAGTGAGACAGAATTTTGTATATAAAACTGTTTTGTTTTGTTTTTTTTTTTTTACAGAATTTCTCTTCAATTCACTAGAAAATTAAGAATAAGTCAGCTAGACCAATGAAAACGTTAACTCTCCCTGACCTTTGCTCCTAGCTTGTGGTATTCATGCCATATTCCCATACTTCCCTTGGGGAGAGTACTGTAACACGCAAGAAGGGGCTGTGGAGATGATCACACTGAAGGGTATATGTCAAACATGTTTTTCCTCTTTTATTTTAAGGAGGAATTCAGTTCTACCCAGATGGAACATTTGGAAGCTCACAGCTCTGCTCTGCTACTTTCTATCGGCAGCGGTAGTGGCACAGATGGTACCTTTCCATTTGCACGATTCGCCAAGCACAGGCAGGGTGTCCAGCTGTCTGCACCACCCCCATAACAGCTCTAAGATTACATGGAGGAGGACACACTGCTTGAGTTAAGTTAGAGACCCTTAGGAAATTACATTTCTCAGTGCTTGGACGTTACTTGGACATAGGGTTTCTTCCTTGAAGGAAGCGAATGCTATTGCCTGACCATGACTTTTATCTGCCGTGACTGAGTAAGCAGTCTTCCTGCATCATCCCAGAGACAGCCCCCAGAGTCCCGTGCTGGAAAGAACCAGGCAACAGCTGAAGGAAAGCCCCACTTCTTCAAACACCCTGTTCCTTTGCTATTTACCTTTTTAGAAATTATGAAGATGCTTGTGCTTTGCCCTAAATAAGATTAAAGTTATATTGGTACCATCAAGGAATTAAAATTTATATTATGATACAAAAAAGAAATCCACGCCCCAGAGTGGAGATGGTAGTGGCTGGATGGTTTATATGACTATTGACAGTTTGCTTCTTTAAAGAACCCTCTGTTCTTCGGAAGGCAGTATGCTCAGAAACCATGTAACTAGTTACCTGGATGTTCCTATAATTGCACTGGAGAGGAACTAACAGACAATGAAATTATTGTTGTCTATCTCATGTTGTCCTAAAACTGATTTCATCTTAAAACTGGCGAGAAAGCAGAAGAGCTTTCATTTTCCATACCCTAGACTCTAAAATATTGCACCATCTAGTATTGATTCATCATTTCAATACTTGACTTCCTTAGTTGACAGTAATAGGCTCTTATTTTTAACATTCGTAGATTAATGGGCCTCTGTTGTACTCTCATCAGGTCCTTGGATTTTACTGAGGCGCTTTCGACCTTTGGGAAAGCCTGTCTTTTTGTACTTTGGTCCTTCTTTGCTGTGGGATAATGGTATTGTACCCTGTAAATATTTGTCACTTGTAATAAAATGCTGATTGGCCAGTAGCCAGGCAGGAAGTATAGGTGGGGGACCAGAACAGGAGAATTCTGGGAAGAGGAAAGTCTCAGTCTACAGTTGTCACCCAGACACAGAGGAAGCAAGATGAGAACTCACTGATAAAGGTACCAAGCTATATGGCTAACACAGACAAGAATTATGGGCTAATTTAAGATGTAAGAATTAGTTAATAAGAAGCCTGTGCTAAAAGGCTAGCCAGTTTATAATTAATGTAAGCCTCTGTGTGTTCCTTTGGAACTGCACTGCTGCAGGACTTGGCAGGACAGAAACCTTTTCGTGTGGTTTGCCATGTGAGGTCAGTAGACACAACTGAACCAGAGAGTAGGAAGGAGTGTTCATTGCCTGTGGGGTGTATATGTCTGCTGTTGATAAGAACAAGTTCCAGGCTTTCCTACCTGAGAACAGGAGACACCTGGAACACAGCTGGGTTAGCTCATGCATCTCAGGAGAGGACAGCTTAACACAACAGTTAACTGTCTCCCAGGCTAACACTTAATATTTTAATCCGTAATCAAATCCTGATGTACTCTTTAGGATAAACATTAGTTTTTCTACTTCTCCCTACATTCCTAGGTGGGCCCTTGACACAATTTTTATCTTTATTTGAGATAAGAAGGGACCAACATCTCCCCAACTTCTAGACAAATTGCAGCAAGGAACAGAATGTTTAAATTAAAGGATGCTTAGCAGAAGGACTTCAGATTTAAATCTACCTATCTGTGAGACTGCATAGACTTCCAGTGAGTGGATTTATTATTTATAAAGTTAGTGTTAACTAGTACTGGTGTTGATTCCATTTTATTGAAGAAACAGAGGCTGAAGGAGATAGTTTGTTCAAGTTAGCTAGTGTTGAAGTAGGTGTCAGAGTCTCAGCAGAGGCCTAACTTTGTGCTTTTATAGCATGCAAACAGGCCAGAGACATGTTTGTGGGTAAGCATGCATGTGCACGTGTGTGTGCGCGCACAAACACACACACACACATGTACATGTGTCCATAAGTATATGAGTGCTTGGTTCCAGTTGCTTTTGCATCTTCTGCCTGTAATTTTATGTTGGCTCTCATCTCTTCAATCAATCCAAATCTCAATAAGGAGGTGATATGCACCAGTGTTTCTCAAATACTCATATTCATGGAATAACCCTGAGATTTTGTTAAAGCACAGATTGCTGATGTCAGGCCAGACATTCTCACTTAGCGGATCTTCAGCACACCTGGGATTCAGCATTTCTAGTTCAGTTCTCAGATGGCAAGATGCTACCAGTCTGTCAACCATGCTTGGAGTATGTACAGTGCTTTGTAAACGCTGGAGCCCACATAAACTCAGAAGCATGTGAGCTGTCAGCCTGTGTTGAGATGCAACTGAATGCTAGCTGTAGAGAAAAGCACTTTGGAAAGAACAAGTCACACCATGTGGGGGTATGGGGAAATAAATGCTGTGCTTAGCGGAGACATGAGGCTTTTGGTTTCTTCATTGAATATCAGTTTTGTTGTTAAAATCTTCCCCCATTGGTGTGTGTATAAATCACTTTCTCTTAGAACTCAGGGATCCTGTGTTCAAACCTCCTCTTGCTGACCTGTACTTTCCCTCTTTGACCATATAAGGGCAATTGCTGTAAGATTTAGTGCTTTGCCTCAGTCTGGCCATCTCTTACCCTACTTTATTTAAACTTAGGATGACTACCAGGAAAGAAAATCTGGCTGCCTCACTCATACTTGAAACCTTCAAGCATGCTTTCCCGTGCAAGCCCAAATTCTCTTGTCCCTGGTCTGTAATCTATTTCATCCTCTGATATTTGCTTACCTTACTTCTCTCCTCTTCTTAATTTTGGGGAGCACTGAAATGTCCACTCAAGTCTCAGGTACTTATTGCTGGTGGGGAAGGACTGCTTGAAGGCACCAGAGCTAACCACTGGCACCTGTTACATTATAGGAAAAGAGGGTCTTTGAAGATGTCATTACTATCTTGAGATGGAGGGATTGTCTGGGATAATTTATGTGGGCCCTAAATAAGATCCTATCATGTGGTCATAAAGGTCTCTGTAAATCATCAACAGGGAATCTGACATGCAGAGAAGACGATATGAAGAGTTAGGTAGGCTTAAAGAGATGTGTCCACAAACCTTAGGATTCTAACAGCTGTCAAAAGTTGGAAGCAGCTCAGGAAGCTTCCTTCATGAGTGTGGTTTACCAGTATCCATGCTTCACAGTTCTAGGTTCTAGAACATTGAAAGACTACCTGTTTGTGGCTGTAAGGCACCTAGTTAGTAATGTATCACACAGTAGTAGGAAACTCACATGGTTGCGCTGTCTGGCTAACTTACCAAATCCCCAGGACACTGTCAAGATGACTACTATGTTTGTGGCTTACATGTCACCTCTTACCGGGAGCTGCTGAGATTTCTCCTCCTACCCCCTCTAGGTCCCAGTTTGAAGAGAGCTGACCTTTGTCTCCCTTAAATCCTTGAACTAAGTGCTCTGTTATTGTCATAGATGTGTTTATCATGCATTCTTTTATATATGACCACTTCTAGATCAATCTCCTTTCAAAATTTTAGGTTCCTGGGGGCCTTCTTTATTTTTATTTTTTAATTTTTTATTGAGAAAAAGAAAAAAAAAGTTTCCGCCTCCTCCCAGCCTCCCATTTCCCTCCCCCTCCTCCCACCCTTCTCCCACTCCCCCCACTCCTCTCCCCCTCCCTCTCCAGTCCAAAGAGCAGTCAGGGTTCCCTGCCCTGTGGAAAGTCCAAGGTCCTCCCCCCCTCAGTCCATGTCTAGGAAGGTGAACATCCAAACTGGCTAGGCTCCCACAAAGCCAGAACATGAAGTAGGATCAAAACTCCGTGCCATTGTCCTTGGCTTCTCATCAGCCCTCATTGTTCGCCATGTTCAGAGAGTTGTGTGCCATAGTACCTGGTAAAAATGGTGACTGAGTGACTGTCTCCTGACCTAAAAGGGAGGTCGATGCTGTGGATCGGTGGCCAGTGTCTATCACAAGGCATCATATCATTGACCTAGGTCCCCGTGGGCAACACAATTCCTTGGGTGAGTCAGGTGAGTGCAGGGTTTCCCACTGTCTATCACCCCTTTCCCTCAGCTCTGGAGATTCCAGAGGCCTGAGGCCTGGGGTGATGCCTGTAGCTTCTTATCCACAGAAGTAGTGTTTATTTCCACCCTGGCTCTTTTTATATCCCCCTTTTCCTCAGCTCTCCTTTTCCTGCCTCGCAAACAACAGTGACTCACACCCTCAAGCTCTGTTCTCCTTTCTCGTTATTTTTAGGTAGCACATGATGTTTCTCATTATTGCCCCTGGCCTAGACCGCGGTTGGGCTATAGGCTGTTAACGCCTCAAGGCCAAACTTTAGAGTACAAACCAGGTGACATTTTCATATATTGGGGTCATGCTAGTATTTCAGTCATCTATTCCCCCTGAGGAGGAGGCAGCTGAGCATCGAATTTGACTATGAGGGATTGGGTTCCAGTCAAAGAGATGGTTTTAAAGCATCCTCAGTCAGTTCTTCCCCTGCAAATAAGCATCTCAGCACATAATTCCTGGACCAAATATACAGTCAAATTTTAGATTCTTCTCTAAATTCTTATTGTTTCTTTTTAGACTTAAGGAAGGTAGATGATTGCTGTTGTTTTCTCTCTTTTAAATCCCAAGTAGAGGGATTCCAAAATGTGGCAAAATGGTACATTTTGTACTCTTTTTGAAGCAACAGTAATATTTTAATTATAAAACCTGAGTTTTAGGAGAGAGTTAAGTCATTTATTCACAAAATGATGGAATTAATTATTGCTATAGTTTGGATTTTTTTTTAAAAAAATTATTCATTTTACATACCAACCACAGTTTCTCCTCCCTCATCTCCTTCCTTTCTCCCCCACCTGCTCCCAACCCATCCCTTATATACTCTTCTGAAAGGGTAAGGCCTTCTATGGGGAGTCACTGGAGCCTGGCACAGGCAGTTGAGGCAGAACCAAGCCCCTCCCCCCTGCATGGAGGCTGAGCAAGGCATCTCACCATATGGGATGGGCTCCAAAAAGTCAACTCATGTACCAGGGATAGATCATGTTCCACGGTCTCATAAACAGGAATATGGGACCCTAGTTTTTTTCCTTTCTGTCTTTTACTTCTCAGTCTTGAAGTGAGTGGTTTTGCACTAACTTATAAAAATACATATTCGTTTCAAAGGAAAAAGTCTAAATTCAGTGGTTTCCCCCTACAAAATGTCTGCCTAGAGAAATGTTTCCCTAGGGTCAGCCTTGAAGATACTCAGTTATTGCTGCAACTGTGGCCCAAGGACACCAGGTAACATCTCAAACCAGAAGCAGAAAATGGCAGCTCTGTCCAGAGTTTGGGTTTGTAGGTGTGTGAAATGCAAGGGTTCTGGGGTCATGTAGGCTTGCATCAAGAGTCCAGAAAATCACTGAGATCAGGAAATATGTGGAGTCTGATTCCCTGCAAGAGGGCCCAGAGAGCCCGTTGCATGAATCAGAGAGGCAAAGCCTTGCAATGGGACTTGAAGGTACTGGAGATGCCAGCACTGTTGGATATCCCCCAAGAAAAACTGCTGTCAAGGGCTGGAGCTAGGCCAAGAGAGGTCTCATGTGCTATTAGTGGCAAAGTTAGAGGGGTGGAGCTGCTTCAGGCTATTAGGTTTGTTCAATTCTATCACCAGCTCTAGATACTGGACATGGAGCTGTAAGATTTGATGTTTGTCCTCCTGAATTTGTCTTTCTTTAGTTTGAGTGTTCCTTGTCATGCCTCTGTTCCTCCATTTTGGAATGGAGATGTTTACTTTGTACTAGTTTGTCTTGGAAATACGGAACCTGAAATTTGATTTTATAGGAGTTTACCATAGGTTATCTTGAGTTTCACACAAGACTTTGGACTTTTAAGTAGCATTGAGCTGTTATGACTTTAGCATCTTTAGAGATGTGATAAATAAATTTTGTGTCATGAAGTAAACATGAGACATTGGGGAGCAGAGGTGGAATGTTATGATTTAGAAGTAGTATGTTTGGGTATCGAGTTGATGGAGGTGGATCTATGTTGCCTACTTTTGATGATGAACTTGGTAGGGTTTAATTACTTAGGAGACACACCTCTCAATGTATTTGTGCAGATGTCTGCAGAGAGGTTTATTTGAAGACCCAGACTCACTCTGAATTTGAGTGGCATCATTTTATGTCGTAGCTTGGGAGGTGGAGGATTTGGGGGAAGGGCTTGGGTGTGATCAAAATGCATTGTATAAAATTTTCTAAGAATTAGAAAATGTAAAGGAGAAAGCAGTGGACCAGCAAACCAGCAGCATTCACTTCCCTTGTTCCTGACTTTATACACAATGTGACCTATTGTCTCAGCACCTGCTGTCATAGCTAGAGACAATCTCAGCACCACATCTTTTCTCCCGTGATAGACTGGACCCTCAAATGGCAGACCAAATACACCTAACCAACCTTCCTTCCTTCCTTCCTTCCTTCCTTCCTTCCTTCCTTCCTTCCTTCCTTCCTTCCGTTGCCTTTGTTAGATATTTTTCCACAGTACTATGAAAAAAATCAAAACCAGAAAACAAGCTAATTCAGGCCTAGTCACCAACCATTTTATCAAGGACTGAGTCTGCTTCATCGAAGTTTGTACTTTATCTTGAAGAAAACCTTTGAAGGACTGCGGAAACATTTCGTGAGCAGGTTAAGGTTTTATGCTTAATCTGGGACTGTGAGGAGACTTGGACTGGATCAGGGAAGAACTGAGGAAGCTTGTCCTGAGTCTGTAGCCTTCCAGATATGGCCAAGGAGAGAGGAGGAAGCAGAGGAGAGATATTCAGGGATGGTGCTGACAAGACTCAGAGGCTGATGGAATGAGGAGGTGGTATCTGGCTTCTGTCCCAAGGCTGAGAAGTTTGCAAGGGGGCGGTGATGAGCACTTCACTGTGGGGCTCGATGACTTCCAAGTGCCAGCGGGTGATCTGGAAGAATTGTAGTGGGCAGGCAGAGGTGTGGTTTGCCTTCAGAAGGAAAACCTACCCTGCATGCCTAGTTTTAGGATTCTTCTGTGTAAAAGCAGTAGCTGAAATACCCGAAGCTTGGGTTTATATGCACTGCATTAGAGAAGCTGCCTGAATTTAGTTATTTAGGGGCATACCAACAGCTAAATGAGGAGTAAACAAAGAGAACCCAACGACTGAGATGGAGCAGTCAGAGAGAAGACAACTCTCACAAGACAGGAAATACTTTGAAGTTAGGGGTTAATCACATCAAATATCCCAAAGAGATTTAACATTTTTTGTTTGTTCACTTTCTACTCAACGGCTACATCAGTTCCAAGGATTTTCACCCAGGTCAGGAGGAATGAAAGACAGTGGATTTTAAAAAATGACAATTCAACAAGAAGAGGCAATAATTGGAAGTTTGACACCAAGGCCACACCACACTTAGAGGAATGAGAATTGGGATTTACGTTGTGTTTATTTATTTATTTATTTATTTATTTATTTATTTATTTATTTATTTATTTATTTTGTGGTGTTAGGAATCAAATCCAAAGCCCTATGCATGATGGGCAAGCATTAGCCTATTGACCTACACGCCAAGTCCAGGTTCCACCTTTAAAAGGGAGTGCCTGAACTTGGTTGCCAGGAAAAGCTCTGTGTAGAACTATCCAAGGTCTCTTGGCCTTAGGTCTGACTTGAGCTGTGGGTAGGTAGGCAGTTCTTAGCAGTTGCTAACTTACTTCAAGCTAGCAGAAACTTGCTGGTATTGGGTGCCTTGGGCTTCTTCTCTGTCTTGGGGCTTCTCCAATGCCATGGGCAGGGAAAGGTGCTTGTTTAGCTTTGGGCATACATGCTTGGCAGTGTAGGGGAATTAATAGTCTTGGCCAACCTTTTACGTAGCCAGGGATATGGGAGCTGATGAATAAATGTTCTTGCCTACCATTTCCCAGGTGAACAATTTTTAGGACAATCTGCTAATGTGTCAGCAGTTGGGGGGGGGGGTGTCTAAGCTCCATTACCTAGAATGGTGACAATACTTATCTTGCCTTCTACTGCTTTTTCCCTTTTAACTTTTGGAGTTCCCTCCCAAGAAACGTACCAAATCTACATCCAAATTTCAGGCTCTGCTATGAGAAATTCCAAATTAAAATAAAAATATCCAGGTGTACCTACCTTCTTGAACACATATTCTGTTGCTCGGGTGACCATATCATGTGTCATGTGACCTTGGTCTTTGGCAATAGTTCATCGGACCAAAGGCGAATACATGACAGAGGGCGGATAGGGCAAACATAGACTGCTCAGCTTGCTGTGGGTATTTGATGAAACTGTGAGTTTTTTATTTCCATAGAAAATTTAACTAGAAAATGTCTTGAGACTGAGAGCAGAACCCAAATAGCTGATGTGAAAGGTAGAGTAGGGAAGACAGTTGGTTCCCTGCAAGAAGCACTGTGGAGGAGTGAACACAATGTGATTATAAATCAGGAGTGGGGCTGTCATATAGTCCATAATGAACACAGGAAAGAGGAGAACCTTTCATTGCCTTAAGCCTCTAATTCCAATTCCTCTTTGGCTGAGGACTCTCTTGTGTTTTTCTTTCTTACAGTTACGGGAGCCTCAGTAGTCAGTGTGGACAGAGAAAGATGCCTAATGTGGAGGGAGCATGTGAGGTGCTACGTTTCACTGCTTCAGACATACATTCAACCCTTCTTCACCTTGTTCTGGGTTGGCAGTGCCAGCCTTGGTAAACATTATCATGAACTTCCTTTCTCCAACGTCTGGTGCATTCCATAGGTGAGAGCCATCAGAAAGGTCCGAGATCATCAGTGGGAAGGAGAGATGCTAGAGCTCCTTCTCTACCCTGTTTTTGCTGCATTTTTTTTCCGTCTCAAGGTTGTGTTCCAGGCTGGTGCAGGTGGTCCTCTCTGTGAGTATAACCACCTTTCCCAGCTTTCAGTTCATAGGACTTTCTCTCTACCTTGCTGCTCTGGGGCAAGGGATAAGAAGGAGCTTCTACCATGGTGGATACCTCAGGGAACTTGGACACACACCTTCACAAATAGCTCCTGCTGTTAAATGCTCTTCATATTACTCAGCCATGTCAAGAAGATAGTTTAGAGAGAGGTTTTAAAACTAGAGAAATGGGAAACGGAAATACTTTGAACTGAACAATTGCAGACTGTGACGCTGTTTCACCCCAATGGACAGTTTCCACTTTGAAATGGAACACCCCTTGTGGAATATTTGTGTGTGTGTGTGTATGAACGGAAAGGAAAAGGTGGCAGAGAACGGGTCCCTTGTATTTGGAATGACAAAGCCTGACGATATTTCGGATTGTACTTTGTTATCACTCTTATAACTATTTAATAAGCTTATGATTGAAGTAGCACATCCAGACAGAAAGGTGAGAATAATCAAGATGTCCCTCACTGAATACCCTTGTGCACCTGGGACTCATGGCAACAGGATAGGATCAGCATCCTAGAACCTTTCGTCTAACATTCTTTGGTCACTAACCATCCCCAAAGACAAACCACTGTTTTGACTTCCAATACCATGGGTTTGTTTATTCTGTTTTTGAAAGTCGAGCACTATGTTCTCCTGTATTTGTCTTCTTCTATTCTATACCATGCTGGCAATAGTTATGCATGCTGCTTCAGCATGCTGGGAGTTTACTCACTCTCATTGCTGTTTGTGTTCCATGTTTAATCAGCTGCAATTTGTTTCTCATTCTCTTGCTCATGAGCACTGGAGTTTTACTTTGGCTATTGTGATGAACACATTATTTGTGTGTATGATATATGTGTGTGTCTGGGTGAGGTCAGAGAAGGATGTCAGGTGTCCTGCTTATTCCTTTGAGACAAGATCTCTCACTGAACCTGAAGCTACATTTCAGCTAGGTGACTAACCAGCAAGATCCCAGGATCCACTTGCATCTAACCCTCAGCACTGAGGTTAAAGGCATGAGAGTCTTTGCCTGGCTTTTGTATGGGTGCTGGGGATTTGGACTCAGGTTTTTGTGTTTGCTCAGCAAATACTCTTACTCATTGTGCCATCTCCACAGACTCTGCTATGAACATTTTTTTGATGGCTATTCTAATATATGTCTCTTGATGAATAAAAGTATGTATTTCTAGTAGTTAGGTCCCTGCAAATGACACTGCCGAATCACAGTGTATGGACACGTTTAGCTTTACTGGATCTTGCTAGTTTACTGAAGTGACTGTGCCAATATATACTGCTTCTGCTGGACATCAGAGCTTCAATATGCTTCATTCTTTTGAGAAAGGTATAACCTACACAGTCCTTGAATTTCCCATTTTCCTTCTCAGTCTCTGGACTACTAAGATAGCAGCCATGTACTACCACACTCTAGCAGTCCATATATTTTTAACATCAATCGTCCGTGATGTTCCTGGTGTTCTCCAGAACCCTGGCACAAAAGGGACCAGACAGAGAACTATTGATTTAGAGTTCAGGTTTTTCACTCCATGTCTGAGTTCAGAAATTGAAGATGATCTTTTATAAGAGGGGCTAGTGTCTTGCCCTGGTGCTCTTGGTGGGTCGGGCAATTGGACTTTTTGAGAACTAGACTACTGCGTACATTTGAAGGGCAAGTGTGGAGTTGTAAGAATGTGAACAAGTGAGATATTTTGGTTAGAGGAAGATGCATATGTAATTTGAGAGCTATTTATTTTGAAGAAATGTCATAACAGAGAGACTCAAGATAAGAGCAATGTGGTACAAGACTATAGTCAAGGTCACCTTGGTGATGACTCAGAGCAAAAGGAAGGAAGAGAATGGACAAAGGAACAGTTTATTTTGGGAAGACAAACTAGAAATAGGCTAGTAGTCATAATGATAAGCTGAGTTGCAAAGCAGTTCCTGTCTTCCAATCCTTCTCTATTGTTATGTAAAAGTCCCTTTTCATATGTCTCTCTTGTATAACTCTACCAATGCTTTAAAAACATTCTGATAGTGTTAAGGATGAACACAGGACCCTATGCATGCTGCCACCGAGCTCCACCCCCAGCCTTCTTTCTTGGGCTTTCTCAACTAGTTGGGTCAGTTTTGTCTATGCTGTGTGCTACAACACACCTTCTAAGTATCCTTTCCTTTCTCTTCTTCTTTTTCAGTCAAAGCTTTATGATTCAAGTCAACCATTCTGACCTTTCAACCATATGCTCCATGCCTTTGACCTGTATAGGCTCCCAAACGTGCCTACCATTTTTATTATGAATTAGGAATATAGACTGAGCATGCTCAGGAGAGCATTTCTTAATAATGCATGTTCAGAATGTGTTTGCCTGCTAAGTTAAAAAAAAAGCCCCACATGTCTGTTTTATAAACAATTGCCTGTCCTGCCTACCTGTGCCAGGTAATGAATCTACCAGCCCTCTTTTATTTCTTGACTATGCTCTCGCTTTGACTTTGCATTTTCCTCCATGTGCCCAGTCCCCATGTGCTATCTCCTATCACGATTATTTGACCTGGGCCTTTGTCTATCCCTTCCTTGTCTTCTACTTTATATATGTTCCCTAGCTTTTTGAACTTTCATAATTCAAGCAAAACACAAATGCCTCTCCTTCTGCTTTTCTGTGATCATCCATATCTTAATCCACTAACAACATCTGGGGGACCTTGCTGCCTTAATTGTTCCTTCATATTTCTCTCACAGCCAATGTTCCTTATATGTATCTTCATATCAACTCTCTTGTTCTAATTTCTATATCAGCCATAGGGCTGACAGTCAGTTTCAAGAAGCCCTCATCAGTCTTGCAGAAGAGTAAAATGACCTGCTGTACCTGAACCTCGCCATCTTGTTGGTCCTATTCATACAGAACCCCTTTGGGATTTCAAATGTGCACCACAGGCAGAGGGTATCAATCCCACCCATGACAATCCATGGCCAAAGCAAGTGCACCTCCCTGTCTTTCCCTAGGGAAATAGCCTTGATCTGCATTCCACCTGCTTCTATGCTTTCCCTTAGGCTCAAATACCCAGGTCCCTGACGACACTGGTTCAGCCGCATAATGCACTTTCAGCACCACTTTCCGAGACATCTTTTTTCTCCCCCATCCCTCTGTCTCGCCCTCTGGATCCACACTCCCAGATGCACTTCTTCATTGAGTCTTCATTTTTGGAGGAATGCCATTCTCTAACTTAGGAAAAGCACCTTTAAGGCACTCCAAAGTTTTGTCTTGGTTTTTAATCATTGCTCTGGAATAAAATGAGGCTAAGACAGTAGGATAAGGTATATCCACCTAAGAACTGCTGATTAGTCTAAGGGCAGAGCAGACTACTTACACTTGAGGTGCTTAAACAAAAGTTTAGAGAGTACAATTTCAAGTAGGCTATGGTCATTAAAAGAAAAGAAGAGAGAGAGAGAGAGAGAGAGAGAGAGAGAGAGAGAGAGAGAGAGAGAGAGAGAAATTTGGTGCAGGTATAAAATCTGAAACTTCTTGGAAAATGTATTTGACCTCGTTTGAAGTTTTGCCTTTAATAACAAACGAGTGCACACATTAAGGTCTCTAGGGTTTTCTATCTCCACAGCCTCTTGTAGTTTAAAATTATACGCCATGGACACTTGCTTCATCCTTTCTAAACTGGCAATTGTCATGGTTCCTTTAAGAGGCAAGCCAGTCCTTTAAGAAGCAAGCTGATGCCATGCAAGACAGCAGTCACCTCCTACACCCCACGCCTCCAGACACCCAGGAAACATCTTGTGTATACTTAAGCTGTCTCTGACACACATAATTTCTTTTTCATTCTTGACTAATCAGTCTTGTTTGCCCCGTTAGCAAAGAGAACAGTATATTTTTGAACATAAAAGGTTGGTAAGAAAGGCAAAATAAAGACTCCCACAAAAAAAAAATTAAAATCTAGTGTAAATCTGCACGAATAGCAACAAATAAAAGATGGGGAAGGAAGGCACAGAAGTTTCAGACAAGGGGTATTTATCAGATGCTGGCTGAGGATCCAATCCCATTGTGGGTTTTAAAATACTTTCTTCCAAGCTGTGGGTATTTCGGGGTTAAGGGTAGTGACTGCAGTCCTCCTGCTTTGGAGAAGTGGGATTAGTTTTGACATTTCAGGATTAAGGTCAGTTTCATCAACAGGCTGGCACAATCTGTCAGCACCACCTCCAGCTCTACTAGCACCCTACTTCTGATCTTCAAATCCTGCTTGGGTTGCCTTGGAGAATGTCCTCAGGGTTGTGCTCTAAGATAAAGACGACTCACCTGTAACCTTTCTTTTTTTTTTTCTTTTTTTTTTTGGTTTTTCGAGACAGGGTTTCTCTGTGGCTTTGGAGCCTGTTCTGGAACTAGCTCTGTAGACCAGGCTGGTCTCGAACTCACAGAGATCCGCCTACCTCTGCCTCCCGAGTGGTAACCTTTCTTTTTACTAGACTCTAAGGACACGGGGAGAGGAAAAACACTTCATAACTCTGAGGATGTCAGAGTGATTGTGAAGGTAGCCTTTCAATTCAACACACAGCACACACAACTTTTGGGAGGCATTCCCAAGAGGCTGAATCTATTTTCTCATCTCTTGAGTGTGGACTGGTATGAGAGTGACGTTGGCCGGTATGATGTGCTGGAAGTAAGAAGTCTAGGTCTCAAGAGGATCTCAACAAACTCTACATGGCTTGTAGAAAAAAAGGCCATATAGAACCAGAGGAAGCCTCAGCAATAGATGGCCAACTGCTGCCCAGTGGGTCCACAGTTGGCACAATCACAGACCAGTTAAGATTGGAACTCTCTGCCAGGCATAACCCAAGTACCACACCAAAGAACTGAGAGCTAAGTAAATTATTTCACATTTTTAAGGTACCATTTGTTATATAGCAATTGCTAAGAATTCTTAGCCGCTGCTATATTTCTCAGATCATGTTGCCTCAGAACAGGTTTCCTGTATCACTTATAGTATTGGCAAAAGAAAGGATTCTAGGCTGTATTTGGAAACAACTATATGGTGTGGCACCATTTGTGTCTCACAGCAGCATAATAAATTGCTCCTGGTTTTTGGCCATGAATGATGGAAAAAGCAGTATTTTACTTTAATGGTATTTGGGTGAAAGTCAGAGACTGACTAAGCTTTGCTGGTGAAAATGTAGTGTACTGACTAGCCATTAGGATAGTGGAAATCCATGGGCTGTTCTGGTGGACCTGATAAGGCCATGGAACATCTTAGATATAAAACTAACTCATCTACAGCTAAATGAAATCTTGGGCAAACATCATATGCCCATATCAATGACGAGTAGGTTCTCTGATTAGAAGTGACCAGAAAGACCTGGTTTTACCCCCGATGTCCTTGATTGTATAGCAACAGAATATGCAGGAGTGTCGCTGTGTCTACCTGGTGGCACATAGCTTTACAAGGCATTTTCATGGTTCTTATACCTTTAAATCTTCCTACCTACCCCATGAAATAGGGGGGAAGGATATTATTTATTGTAGTTATATCACTTAAACACATGAGAATGGGCTTAGAGAAGTTTTATGTATTTCATTCACAACCTACTACTGGGTAGTAGGGAACACAATATCTTCTGCAAAACAATTTTCATTTGTTTGTTTGTGGGAAAATAGTGACGCACGCAGGTGGAGATATGTAAGGCTGGAGTTCCCTCAAGAATGCAATGTATTTCAGCAATCTTACAAGTTGACACGTGGTGTCTTGCTCTCCACTGAGGAAAGCCAGGGTTTCAGTGCCATGGGTACATTTCACAGAAGAGGGATGCACTCAGAAAATGAAGTAGGTGGAAGATAGCACATTTCCCCAAAGTAGGGTCTAGGGAAATGCATGGGAGAGGTACACATTGCAGAAAGGGGTTGTCTTAGTTGGAATTTCCCTTGACTGGGATGCCCCAGATAGGTATAAGGCAGGCAGTTTATTTGAGTGGGGTTGTAGAAAGGAGATGAAGAAACAGCAGCCAATAAAGGAAGAGATCAATATCATGTAATCTACCACATGAACAATTAGAGATTGATCCAGTTGAGGAATTCTGGGAGGCAGCATAGAACCCATCACAGGGGAATGGAGCCGTCTATTTATCCAACCCACCCCATCCTTTCTTACAGTGTCTATCTGAAGGTATAGAACTACTTTGGATGAATAAATAATTTTTCCTAAATGCATGTTTCCCTTACTGTTATATTCACAATATTTGCAACAGGACCCAGACCATACTAAAGCTTAGTGATTTTTACAGCATGTGAATGAAAGGGAGGTTTTCAGGGATCTCCTGAGAATCCATCATTCTGTCTTTCTTGCTGCTCGAGGAGTCCAGTGTCTCTTGGAATTTCCTGGCTTGCTGAAGTGACAAAGGCACAACCCTGGAATGTATTTCCAAACACTCCTAGAGTCATGTGTTTGAATCACACCTTATCATGTACTAGATGAGACGTCTTGTTCAAGTAAAGTTAATGTTTTCATTAGCAAAAGGGGACTAGCAATACCAAGTTTGCAGTTTTAAGACAGTTTAATGAGTCAACATAGAAGAGACAAAGCCCTAAGCACAGAGCCTGTCCCCTGTCTAATGGACAGAGAATATGTATGCATTATCTTCTCTTCCTCTACTGTCGGCACAAGTGTTAACTTGTTAATGAGATAGGGACACAAAATCGGGGAAAGCTAGTTAAAACCTATTTTAGGCCTAAAATAGAGATAATAGCAATGAAAACAGGCAGGAGAAGAGGAGGGAGGGCAGTCATTAAGCAAGTGATTGGCATCAGGTGACTTACCACGTGATTAACCACTGGCTCCTGCTGGTTGATGCTCAGAGAATATGTATTTTATAGGATATGAAAGAGGGAGAACAGGTGGATGGAGAGATATCCCGGTGGTTAAGAGCATGGGCTGCTCTTCCAGAGGATTTGGGTTCAGTCCTTCACTCCCTCATTGTAACTCACAACCATTTAGTCAAGAAGAACACCTCCTGCCAAGAGGATACAGGGGCAACCTCTGAGTTTGTGTAAGAGGGTCTCTTGCCAGTGCCTGAATGGAGGAAAGAGAGCTAGCCTTTTCAGAGTTCTGCTGTGATATTACTAATACATTTATTGGGTTGCTATATTATCTGTAAAGAGTCATCCCTGGGACATCCGTCCTCCATTAGCCAGAAGTAGATAACTACAAGAAGACCAAGCCTGGACGAATGCGATTGTCAAAGCAAATATGCTACCCAGAGCATCTGAAAGCAAACCGCCTGCACTCATCTTTCCTGTGAAAACCCACTCATTTTGGCTGAGGACAGATGGCGCTTGGCACATTCTGCACAGCCTGAATATTGACCTCCCCTGTCAGTTCTGACATATGCAGTATATAATCACCTCTTCTGTCTTTTAGCACCCTCTCCACTACCATGAGCTTAAGAAAAAGATGTGCTCTTGCTGTTGCTCCTTTGGAGGAGGCTAAAATGCTGCAAATGCTTCTATCCTGCCCTCATCAAATGCCTGAGGAGACTCCTGAATAACATAGATTACCCACCCACCAACAACAACCCGGATAAATACACTTGCATGACTCCTATGGGTTACAGAGAGAAGTGATGGTGGAGAAAATGATAGGAGACGGTGGAAAGACAGTCTAGTGATGCAGGTGGTGGTGGCTATTGTGGTGACAGGGTCAGAGCTAATGGAGGGGATTATAGTGTGTGTGTGTGTATATATATATACACATATGTATATAATTTATTATATATTATAAAGGTGATGATGAAGTTGGTGAGGATAGACATACCAGTTAAGATAATGAAGTGATACAGGGAGTAGGAAAAGGAAAAAGAGTGTTCGGTGAGAAGGGGGTGTAGCGGAGGTGGTGGTGTCAGAAACCACAATAGTGGCAAATGAGTAGTTATAAGAGAATTAAGGACAGCATCTCCCATAAGAACGTGTCTACAAGTGTCCAAAGCCACAATTAGCCATAACAGGCCAGAGGAGATATAACCGAGGTGCCGACTATCTGAAGAACATGTAAATAGATGTAGTATCTCACATATATCTAGAACAGGTTTTAAGAACGAAAGCAAGTTGGGCTTCGTCATTGGAATTGTGTTGAAATGGAACGTCTTTGGTTCTATACTCATTGTCCTTGATAATACAGCCGGCTTCTTAGGACCAACTGGACAGAATATGTAGATTTCATCTTCCAGGATGAGTGTAATATCAGACAGGAGCCGATGGCTGGGGTCTATAATTTTTAATAATTTTAAACTAGCTACAAAATGTCAATCACTTCACAAACCAACAGAGGAGACAGGAGGGATTTAATATACATGCTGTAATGATATTTATCTCACAGTTTATCTATATTTCATTCATTTATATATTTTTTTAAAGGTTTCTTTATCAGCTACTAAACATCTCAGCAATTTGGTGTGCATAGCTCTAGATTAAGCAACAAAGAGTTGTACTGATGACAAACCACAGGGAAATAGTAATCAACAAGAGGCAGACTTCGAAGATCCACATCTTCACACCTTCCACGGCGAGAGTGTTGTCTCCAAAACATAGCTTTCAAAAGCAGCAAACAAACCCTATATTACATCCATTTCACATAGTTTAAGCCAAACATATTTAGCTAGAAATGATTAAATGGTGTCTCAAATCCATGTTTGTTGTTGTTTTAAAAAAAAGAAAAAGGGGATGATTATGACCAGTAAGTCTGTATGTTGACAGGAAAAACGTGACACAGCTGCAGGTTTTGCTGGTATGACTTAATCTTGACAGTATCCTGATACTGAGCATGCGTTGTTGCTTTGTTATTGTTGCTGTTGTGTGTGTTTTCTTGTCAGTATGCTACTGTCATGGAAAGTTTTTGTTTAAGTAGGAATCTAAAAATCTATTTAGTTCTCATGCATAAATGCATAAATCACATCACTTTTAGTGCAATGCCTGTTATGTAATTTCACATTGTCTAATCATGAAATCATAAGGACAGATAGCAGCCATGAGGAACCAAAGACAGCACATTTGGAGAGATTCAGAGCCTGACACCCGAAGAAAGGACTGTGGCAGGAGCTCTGTGGAATGTCACAGTTTTACGAGAACAATACTGTGTATTGAGAGAATCAACAGCACATCGAGCATTCCTAAATTGTTGTCATTCAGCAAACGCCACTGAGAAAAGAAAAAAAATGAGACCCAAGACATCTTAGGTTGGGAATCAGAGCCATCAGATGACTACTATGTACAACCTTTGGAACGAAAGAGAGCCAGAGAGAACAAAAGACACGTAGCATCATTGGGAAGCTGACAGACCACACAGGACACTTACAATGGGGCGATTGTGTGTGCGTGTGTGTATGTGTGTGAGTGTATGTGTGTGTGTATGTGTGTATGTGTGTGCAAGACCTACTAGGTAATACCATGAGAAAAGCATGAAGGGGCTCTCCTGTCCAACAGCATTTGGAGGAGAGCACAGGAGGAGGGCAAATTTAACCACTTCCGAGCATCTTTGTTGCGCGTTGGTTGGCTTCATCGATTCTGGTTTTGTTGGAATCAGCCTAGAAAAGAGGAGAGAAGTTTTAGATTACTCCTTAGGAAGTCCCGTTCACTGCCTGAGTCCACTCAAATTCTTGTTTTGTGAAACAACCTTAAAACTTCCCCATTCAGAACCATCACCTTTTTCTTACCTCTCCTCCCCCACTTCTCCCACCCTGCTGAGATCATTGCTATGGCCTTAAGTGGACAAGATCAGGTGGAAACTTGACTTGCATTTCTGACCACTTCCCTCACTGAATAGCATCTGCTTTTTGAGGACAGGGTTATATTATTTATCTTTCTACGCGGGAAAGGTACTCAACACTCAATGACTTCTGTGGAAGCAGTCCTGTCTGTTCAACTGAACTGAACTGCCACCCTTCGTTAGATCCTTCTTGGCCTACTTATCCAGCAGAGTCTGTCTGTGCCAATCGCATCTTAGGTCTCAACTTTCTTGTTTACAAGAAGGGCATGGTAAAGAATAGTGCTAATGAGCGTGGCCTCAACAGCGTTTTACTCGTTAAACCTGGATGACATTAGCCATTGGGTGCATATGATTATTTGCTGCTTTTTCCAAGTAAAGAAGCAAAGCAGATAGAAATATTGTCTAGAGTCTTAGTAATTTAGGGAAAGCCAAAATGTAAGCAACCTGGATTCAGAAACCACACTCTTACTTACTCCACTACAGAAGTTTTCTGTGATGTATTAATTGAGCATACATATATAATGTATAATGGACCTTAAAAATGTTAGCCCTAAGATTAAATACTTATTGTATCATATCTTACGGTTATTGTTATTGAGTTGAAATTTGGCATGTTCTGGTTATTTACTGGCCTTTAATCCCATTTTCCTTTTGTAAAAAATATAATTTAAGCAAATCGATTCAATATTCCTTTGGCATTCTTGTTGGGGCAGCCCTACATAAGAGAGTGTTGTCATCAAAGACAGCAATGTTCAAGGGCCCCTTTTGAAGGCTCACTTCCATGAGTTTGGTAACCAGTTTATGTTTAACAAAAGCAAAATTGCCATAATTTTGTACCATGCTTCCTTCAGCCTGGGGATTAACCTATTCACAGGAATGCTACAAGGTTAGACCATTAAACCCTAGGACATTAGCTGTTCCCATAACCATGGAGAAAGGTAAGTCAGCGAGTAGAGGCTGTGTTCTTTCCTGTCACAGGTGGTCATGTTGTTTGTAACTCCATAGTCTCGCAAAGGAGAAAGCCACCAGGTGGTCCAGGGACACCGGAGTTAGTTTTCTGATGAGCTTTATCACTCACTGACCACAGGCTCTGCACCTACTTCTCCACTTTCCAATCTCTACTACGTAGGGTCTTTTACATTCAATTTAAAATTGTAAATTCCTAGGATACTGGAGTCATCCATATTCAAACAGAGAGTTGGAAAGCTGAACATATTTCCAGATTATTCACAACTGAATTATCTGGCTAGGGTTCTCTGCCATCTGTTTGGTTAATCAGGAGTTGGCTTCAAGATGAGTATTTACATCCTAAGAGAGAACACTGATTTGTCCTGATTATTCTGAACTATAGACACCTATATCAGATTCCCAGGAGCCTCATTTGGAAAATGGATAATCTCTTCAATTTTATTTAGTTTTCAAATCCTTCTTCTGTACCTACAAACGGTGTCAGGAATAATCATATGTTGGTGCAAAGGAAAATTACTAGCTTAGACTAATTTGAAATGCTCCATTAGATTGATTTGTGTTGTTTCTAGACTGAAGACAGAAAAGCTAAAGTGAGAACATAATCCATTTTAAAAGAAATGTCCTTTCTGAAGGTAAATGGAGACCGTTTTGTAGGGTTAAGACAGCCCCCTTTAGAGGGCGGGGTTTGCCTCAGGCGAATGCCTGCCAATAAATGGTGCACGGAGAGGCGGCTTGCTCCCTTTTTCCTCCCTACCTGTACTACGCTGGAACTTTGGTTCTGTAAGTTTATCATTAAAGTGGTAAATATTCTTTGATATCTGCATTGCATTTATTTTGCGCGGGTACACCGTTTTGTTTATGAAAACAAAATCAAAACAAACAAGAACAAAACCCCCAAAAACAATAACAACAAAAACAATGGAATCTCTGTTCAGATATGTCCTTTGGAAAATGCTTCTACGTTCACTGTACTTATGTGCTTGAGGATTTTTTTTTTTTAAATGGAGGATACCCCACCCCAGTTTTCATGTTTGATTTTAGAGGATCCTAAGCTTGCTAACATTTTCAATATGTGCTACATGATTTCCCCTTTATAAAAAAGGCCACAGTATTTACCAGGGAACCCAGACATTGTTAGAAGGAGTCCATCATACTGAGTCCTCAACTTCATGGCGGGCGGTGTACTGGCCCAGATCAGCCGTCTAGAACTGTGTGCTTACTATTTACACCCGATAATTCACATTCCAGGGTGAAACTGTTCTCTAGTCTTTCAGGTTACAGAGCTGGTGAACAGTAAATCTCTTTTAGAAGTAACCGCCTTAGTTCTCTGGTGCTGTGTTTCCCACTGACAGAAGACGTCAAGGGCTGCCCAGCCTGCACCTCACACATCTACTTCCAAGGGCTTTACCTTGAAGTTGGAACATCTCCATTATTCCCTTAGCACCAGGTTGCAGAAAGCTTGGGCTAGAAACTTACTTCTAGTTTCTAGTTTTCTGGAACAACTGGGTGTTTGTAACTTTGGAAGACTGTATATATAAGCACCCATCAGCAAGAACATGAAGCAATTTCTTAAAAATCCCCAAGAATATCTGAAAACTCTTATTATTTGGAACTCCCCAGACATCACTCTTGGCCCAAATGCTGACAGGAAAAGATAGTGATGCTGGAAATGGGGTGGAGATCATTGATGGGGTTAGGAGAAAGGAAATTTCTCTTCGCTTTGCATACTGTGTGGTTTTTAACTCAATCCTATACATGCAGAACCTTTTGAATATAGTTAGCAGAGACTCGAGATTCCTTGAGAAGGGGAAAATGTATTAATGACGGTGCAGAACAGTAACATAATGGGATGGGCTCTGTTTTAATGGTGTCCAGACTGTAATTATGGGGGGAAAAAAGGAAGAATTTCTATTTCAAATATTGATCAAACTAATTACTAAAAGGAATTATGCCCCTTTCTCTTTAACTCATTGACTCAGCGGTCTAGGGTTGATGCAAACCAGAGAAGCTATTTTTCATTTGCAGTGCCCGGCTTCATACAGAAAGTCCTCGCCATACTAGAGAGTTACACCTGCAGAGGGAGCAGAAGATGGACTCTGCTGCTTTTCCCGGAGCAATAAATATTTCTCTCTTTCAACTTTCAGTAACTCAAAGGTTGACCCCATTATCTGAGTAAAACTCTTTTCTCTGGAAGCCTGCTTTCTTTGTTGCTTGCTTCTGAGTCACTCTGGTCCACAGATAAACAACAAGCACTTCTTGTTTTCTCAGATTGTTTTCCTTCTGGAAAACAGCTCAGCAATTATTTCTTTGTTCATTTTTCCTTTGGGGCTATAATGGCTTTGGTCAGGCTGCATGGGCTCCAGCATTTCTTGAACTTTTCAATACGATTCTAAAATCCATTGGCTCTCACTGCATTAAAAGCTTTATCGTAGCTAAAGCTGCTTAGCCATGGCAAGCACGTTGTAACTTGCCGACAAAAGCAAAGCACAAATATTTTGCCAGCCAGCTCTGACATTTGTGAGGCTCATTACTGATTAGGTCGTGTTTGGTGCTCAGATATTGCTTATCTGGGGCATATATGAAGCAATATTGTCTATTCATCCCTCCAAGGTATGGAAGGGTGCTTGGGGACCAAGAAACCACTACTTAGCTTTGTGAGTTAAAAGATCTAAAAATTAAGCCACTTTGCTCCTGGCAATGAAAAAAATAATATAAAGAGGTTCAAGATCTCATATTAAGAACTTCAGGGTCTCACAAAGAATAAACACACAACTTAAGAGTAGCTGGATAGAAATGACACCCATAAAATCATTATTAAACACTTAAAGCACCCATCTTCCCCTTTTGGTATTTGGGCAGTTTTAAAGATTATAATTAATATTCACCGTGCTACTATTGGGGATGAGGAGAATGCAAGGAAAGAGAATTAATGTCTGATTTCTATGGTGAGCAGTTTTCTGGTTTAGACTTGGCAGTGGGAATATGATTTGTCTCATTTTCATGTGTTCTAGGTGCCTAGCATATGCTTGACATGGGAGAGATTTAGATAAACCTTGACTGCAACTAATTGTATGCTCGAGAGGACTATTTTAGCACACCCAAGACCCTGTACTCAATCCCCAGCACTGCAATAAATCAAAATCCAAACTATATTCTAATCTTCATTCTAGTTCTGTTGCTGAATCCCATGTTTTTGCCTTGAAATATTCAGGGCAAAATATCCAGCAACCAGTGCACCTGGAGATCCCCGTCCTAGTGGTAACTGGTAGTTACCACCTGATAGCTGTGGGCTCACCTTCTCCATGATCCTGTCGATCTGGCGATTCTGGGTATCGATCTCATTGCCCATGTCTAGGGCCATATGACGAAGATTGCCAATGATGCCGCTCACCTGCTCCAGGTTCTCATCCATTTCATTTTCCCGGGCATCATTTGTTACCCTGGGAGCCAAAAAGAGCAAGTTTGAAAGACAGAGAGTGAGAAGAAAGTTGGTATTAAGGAATAGAGCATGTGGAAAGTCTGCAGTTACCTCTAAAGAGGTATCTTATTCTTATTCAATATACCAACATGCCTTAACATCAAATGTAATTTTCAAATCTGTGTTTTGAGCATATTTTGCATAAATATGCAAAAATATATTTGGTAGCCTTGAATTCTCTCTATCTTTCTCTGATAACATTTGGCTATGAAGCTAAGACAGGTGGAGATCTTGATTCATCCTCCTCATTCTTCCTAGTATTAATCTTGTAGGTATGCACCTCTACACTTGCTTTGACTTCATAGTTTTAAAGAAGGCACTAAATTAAATATATCTATTTAATTTTATGATTTCTGAAACTACATCATTTCCTCATTCTTCCATGTTTAGTGTTTCATATTTATTTATTTACTTACTTACTTACTTACTTTTATTTTTCCAGACAGGGTTTCTCTGTGCATCCCGGGCTGTTTTTCCTAGAACTTTCTCTGTAGGCCAGGCTGGTCTCAAACTCAGAGACCTGCCTGGCTCTTCCTTCTGAGTGCTGGGATTAAAAGCATGACCTACAATCACCCAGCCTATTTTGCTTATTTTTAATGTGTGTTTATGTTGTGTGTGTGTGTGTATGAGAGGGAGAGAAAGAAATAGAGAGAGAAAGAGAGAGAGATGTGTATGTGTGTGTTCATGTGTGAGACCTGGTATGTGCCATGGTACCCATGTAAAATTCAGAGGACAGCCTCTTCTAGCATGTCTACTAGAGCATCTTGCTCATCACCATGTATGCCATGTATGAGCTTTCGGGATTTCTCCAGCTCACTTCCCATGTCAGCACAGGTACACTAGAAGAATAGATGTGCACTAACATCTGGTTCTCACATGGCTTCTGGGCATCTTAACTTACTTGAGTGACAAAGGTTTTATCCACTGAGCCATTTCTGAGCCGCCCCATACCTTAATTTTATTTTTGTGAAGATAAAATCATTTATTCTGAGGGACTCCAGGTCAGAGGATAGAGGCAGAATTATGTAGAGATTATGTTTTGTTGTTTTTGAAACATAAATCTCCAAGATTCAACTTGTAAATGGAAAAAAGAAAGTGATGTATAGAACCACAGTATTTGATCACTTTGTTGCCTTGGGACATACATTAGTGTGAACATCATGGTTAACCTGTCTGCTCCTGATCCTGGGAACTCCCGGAAGATTCAAAGAGAACTGGTTTTCAGATGATTCTTAATATGCGCGTATATGAGGTCATAGGTTGGATAGGGGCATTGGAACAGGTGCTTTCAGAGCAGAGAAATGTGTATCTGCTGGCTTCCGTTGAAGGGGTGGGAAAGGAAGGGCAGGAGCTGGTTCACAAAGCATTTGACCACCTTTCCACAGGCCAACTTGAAGGTTAAGAAGGTACTCTATTGCCAACAGCAGGCATCTCACTGCAAATAGAAGGCACTAATTACAGAATCCTCCTACTAGTTACAGGAATGAGCTAAAAACTGGAGGGGTAAACGCCTTTCCACATGGCAACTCCCAGAGTGCACTGGCCTATTTTTTCTTTTGTTCAATTTGTATTGCTTGAAGCCTTGTTTCAATATATAGCCCAAACTGGATTTGAGCCCCCGGACCTCTTGAATGCTGGGATTATGCATGGCTTCACTAAAATATATATTAGCACGAGCCAGAGAACATTTAAAAAAGTTAAAAAAGCACCTCCTACCATTTACATTTCATTTGAATGGTCATCAACAATGAACAAATTCCTGTGTGTAATCATTTCCGGTCCCAATGCACAGCAAAATCCCCCGAGCTTTACAGATCATAGGCGCTTGCTTATGTCAGTGTTAAGCCATGTGGATTCAGTTGCTGTGTACTCGCTACAGGCACTAGTCCCTCCATTGCTCCTCCTTCCCTTTCTCCATTTCTTTCTTCTGCATTCCTCTAGTTGATACTAATATAGCGACTGACTTCAAAATCATTTAGAGGCAGAACTGGACTTGGAATCTCTAGGGCTACAGGTGCGAATCGAGGCCCTACACCTTATGAATCACATTTCAATCACGGAAGTATTTGCTGGTCAACAGCTACAATGACTTGGGGGTAGACAGTTATGAGGACATATACATACTCTTACCTATGTTGAGTCTACACCAGTGATTCTCAGCCTTCCTAATGCTGTGACATTTTAATACAGTTCCTCATGTTATAGCAACCCCAACCATAGAACTCTTTTTGTTGCTACTTCATAACTCTAATTTTGCTACTGTTATGATTCATAGTGTAAATACTTTTGGAGACAGAGGTTTGCCTAAGGAGTTGCTATCCACAGATTGAGAGTCGCTGGCCTATGTATGTAGTCATCTAAATATGTCTTAATTGTTATAGTTTATGCTTTCTTTGACAAAATTAAGCTGTTTGGGTTAAGACAAAGGGTTGATAGTATGGAATAAACTGGGGTTGGGAACCCCCAAAATATAAGTTCTATGACCTTTTCCTTTTCATTGAAAATATTTGGCTGGTTTTCTGCTTGGTTGTTTCCTCAGAGCTGAGGTATTGGCTGATATATGTAACTTGAAATTTTAAAAATAGGTATTTAAGTTTAAATAGATACTAAAAAGATACTCAAATTGGTGTTTGCTTCTAGATCTCAAAAGAAGTGGCTAATGTACATCTAATTTTCTCTCTCTCTCTCACACACACTTTTTTTTCACTCAGATCAGTTCTTTGACTTTCTGTGTTCTGTGCCCTGTGAAGCTGATATTTTTGTTTTCTCTGACTTCCAATGGGCTTTGGACTGAGGGAGACTGGAGGATAAGAGAAGCAAGGCTTGGGGAATTTCCTTACCTTTCTCATTCTAGCCAACTCTGGCTATGACTACCTTTCACTACTATAGTGTTTTTTTGTAGTCATAATTTTTGGGTTCTGGTAATAGCTCTTGCTCTTATCTCTTGAGGACTGAATGGTAACAGTTTCCTGTTACTACTAGGCTATAAATGCTGCATCACACACGCTGTTAACATGCCTCTGTAACAGTCTCTTTAATCAGCTTGCCTAAAATAAACCCATGTCATCCAGTGCCTTTCCACAACCACTCTGATTCTGGATGTGGTCATGGGATTTGCTTTGGCTAGCACCCAAACCATAATTCGGAAGGACATTGTGCCTTGGATCTTGTCTTCTTGACACACTACAATCACCATGAAGAAATCCAAGCTCTTTGTTGGAAGACCTCATGGAGGTGGATGGATGTGCCTTGAGTGATAACCCAACCCAAAACTAGGGAAATCAGTGAGGGTATCACAAATCTAGTCCTAGCCCCGCGAGGGAGCCCAAAAATTCTGTGTGGAAGAAGGTAAAATAGTTCAGTGCTGGTTATCCATCCAGAGAGAAATGAAGGAAACTCACCTGCGGATGAAGCCACCACTGATGGCCATCTGCTCCCGTTCATCCACCACACGGGCAGGCTGGCTGGCCACTACTCCATCCTGATTATTGCCCCAGGCTTTTTTATAAGCATCACTGGATTTAAGCCTATGCAAAAAATTGGGTGAGTGACAAAGCACAGGGTGGAGCAGCAAGCTCACAGAAATTACCAATTCTTTAAGCAAAGAACCGAACCAAGCAAATGAGTTTTAAATTGAGGCATTAGAGAATACCGATATATCATAATCTGGACCCAAACAGTTGGCCACCACCACGCCTCAGCTATTCAGTATTTTATTTTCAGTTGAGCCAATTTCAGTGGTCAAAACTTATCTTTGGTTTGTTTTATAGTTTAATTGGATAAGGCTTAAGATAGCTGGAGAACATTCAGTTCTATTTCAGTGACATGGTTATAATTTGAGACACAAAACACAGAAAAACATACTGGCAGACAGACACAAAACAAGACTGCCAAGTAGAGGGTGTTCATTACACCACAGTAACACAGAATCATGAAGAAAAACATACTTGACCAAGTTTTTAACACATTATCATGCAACGATCTCTGCTTGATATATTTTCCCCCAACGAATGTGTGAACTACATTTCCAACGCTTCATGAAAGACACAAAGGATTGGTGGTTGGCCAAGGGTGATGGTCTTTGGGCTGCCTCTATAGTGCTTCGAATTTGATAATATATCGGTACTTCCAAACAGTCACCATACATCCAGGGTTGATGTACAAACCTTTGTCCACAGAGACAAAAAGTAAAAGAAGCATAGTGAAATGAATGCAGGAAAATAGAAGAGAGAACAAGCCATCTAGCACCGAAAAGGAACCCCCAGCCCACCCTGTGTCTTCTTCATGCACCAGCTACAGGCATGAGTAGAAAGTGAAGCATTCTCATTTAAGCCAAACTACTCCAGAAGTTGACCATTCTCGAAATAGGCACTAGCAGGACAGTAATAGCCTTCATGACGATTTGAAACGCAGTTCGTTAGCTTCTTGGTTGGGCCAAAGGGCAGGGTAGTGTACGTACAGATTCCTACTTTAAACTATCCTGGGTTATGACCGGGGAAAGTGGTTTGGAACTAGTGTGATCTCCATGGGCTACATTTCTCTGACCTGCCTTGGAACAAAACTTAAAATCCAGGCATACCTATTGTGCCCAATAGAAACATATAGAGCATATTTTGGTGGGTGTGTTGTAATTTAAGGCAATCAAAGATGTTTCTAGGTTCTTTGCATAGTAGAAACCACATGCTGTTGAGTCCAAGAACAACATACATCCTTTGGTCCCATTTCACAGTTTTCATTCTAAGGCACCAAGATTTAATTCTTTTTTCCCCTTCTTTCTCTCACTAGAGGGCCAAAGCCATTTCTTAAATTGGCTTTAATCCTTGTGGATGGAGGACCAGGAAACCATGGTGACAAACTGGGAAATGCACCAATGCAATTTCAGCAGCTCCCACAATTTACTGTCACAACTTAACTGCACCAAAGGGCCATGGGCCCACTCCGTGAATGGTACAAGGTCACCAAACAAAGTTTCAATATAGTGACAAGAGTTTGTCTCTCCAGCCCACCTCCCCATTGGCTCCCTTTTGGGTTGCAAGAAGCTGTTTGGACTTTGTGATGCTTTCTGCTATGTAAAATGTCTGCTATACCATCTTTGGCAAGGTCAAAGGAAAGGGAAATATGCGTTTCCAAAGAGAAGGCAAACCACTGCACCAACAACGCTGCACAGACTCACATTACGGCCGTACATCTACCATAGTCCTTCGAAACATGCCGAGACAGGGCAAAGCCCCCAGAGAGTCCAGGGCACCACCAGCCACTGCGTTGTGACACATGGTTTTTAAAGCATTATTTACACACATTAGGGAACACTTCACTCAAGCTTTGAAGCTCAAATAGGGTCTCTTTAGAATTAAGGTATTAAGGACCACTTATATATGGATTTAGTATGGGGTCATGTTTCTTCAGAACATGAGGAGTTTCCTCAAGGAGCCCTACCTCCCCCCTTTCTTCACACACAATGAAGGGGGTGGGGGTATGTCTGTTGAAATTCACTCCAAATATGGGGTAAGTTGGCTCTGAAAAGGGTTTACAGTCAAATCTTGACTAACTGGAATGCTTGCTCATAAGTCACTTTGGAGAATTCTATGGCTTTACTAGTGAACAGTAGACTCTGGGGGGGGGGAAATTTTGTATTAAAGGTAATTGGTAAATATCTTTCTTAAGTTCTTGAGCTAATTCTCTCTTTAGGAGTCTTTGGGTATGGGCACAATCTAATCTTCCCACAGTTATGGCTTATATTGATGTGTCTGATGACCTTTTAAAATCAGGTCTAATTTGTCACTTATGAATTTCCTCATAGTTAGGGATTGTGGAATAGAGACTACGTGAGACACTGCAAATGAGCTAGATGCCCCAGAAAACAAAACATTTTGAATCTGGGCTGACTGCTCCCTGCTCCCTCCCACTACTCCTGTACCACTTTTCTTTGGCTAAAATCAGAAAAGAAGCAAAAGTGTTGGGCAGCTGAGGGTTCCTGTGAGCTGGATTCCAGTTAGCCAGGCTTTACTGTAGAGAATTCTTTTAGTCATTCATTTTTTTAAAAAAAAATGTTTTTTATTTATTGGTAAAGTGAGCCCCTCCCCTCCTAAGCAGGAAGTGGGATATTTCAAATCAGCCTCAAAGTTTAAAGGATGTGAATGGTCATATAATCTGCTCAAAAATGACATCAATTTCTATTTCTAAAAGCCAGGGTCAGGAGAGCTTTGAGGTAAAAGGCTTCTTTTAAGAGGGAAAGGGGGAGGGGAGAGGGAGATCAGGTAACGAGTTTAATTTTCCAAATGCATGTTGGGCAATCCACTCATGCATTTTCCCCCCACTGCTAGCCAAATGAAACTATCTTCTAGAACCCTTGAGTTTTGGGTTCTTTCTGTTGCAAACCTTTATAACCACATGTCACATTTCTGCTACATTCCAAAAAAGCGTTGCAGAACCTTGAGAACAGTTAAATGTTTTGTGATGTCGTGCATGCAAAATCTACACATTTCAACATTTCAGCCAGTGTACAGGCAGATCTTCCAAGAGGAAGAGTTGGAGGAGCTGGGTCCAATTTGGGACGGGCACTACTGCATCTCACTCAGGAGGATGCCTTTGCACCGGGTGAGGCTATAGCACCTCATGACCAAATGCAGGGGCTGTGTGGGCAGTCAGGAGGGAATCTGCCAGACACTTTGATTTGCAGAGGCTTACTTGGGTCAAATTAGCCTGTCTCTTTTACTTCTGAGAAAGAAAAGAAAATCAAACCTTGGTACATGCATTTCTAACTCTCCACACTTACCCCAAGTCTTTTCTAAATCTATAGTTTTCATTCTTGGGACTGAGGAAAACAATGTGCCCTGAGTGCCTCTGTCTCAAAGTACACTTTCTGAAAAATGTTGAAATGTTCATCAATAAAAATTGCTGATAGTGAGGCTTCCACTGTAGTATGCCTGATTTTTAATGCATCAACAGTAACTCCCACTAGTATTATCTATGCTATGAGATGAATGCATTGGAGACGGTATTGATCTGTTCTGCATGCCACATGCTCATCCTGCCTATGAGCCTGCAGGAATGAGCTAGTCAAGGCTTGGAGATGAGCCTTGGGAAAACCAAAGCTTCAGGCAGGCAGGCAGCACCTACTTGTTACAGGGACACACACAAAGCCCGCAGAATTTTCCTAGGTCCGTCAAATTCTTTTCTGCTTCTTTCATGTCCTTATTGATTTGGTCCATCCCTTCCTCAATGCGTTCCAGTTGTTCTGATTAAACACAAGTATTTTATCCCCACAGAATGAAGCAGATGGAAAAGGACAAAGAAAAAAAAGACAAAACTTCAGACATTCACTTTGACATTAAAAAAGAAAAACCAAAAAAAGAAAAGAAAAGAAAGAAAGAAAGAAAACTGGACGCCACAGATTAGAGCTGGTACCCAGTACCTACTTGTTACAAGGACATATGAAAAGGCCACAGCATTTCCCTAAATCTTTTAAATTTTTCTCGGCCTCCTTCATGTCTTGGTTGATATGGTTCATGCCTTCTTCGACACGATCGAGTTGTTCTGGTTAGGACAAAGGGATGATAGTGTGGAATGAATTTTTTTTGGGTTTCCAACAGAACATGAGAAATGACTATGTGAAACAGAATTAGAGAGAAAGAGAGAGGGAGAGGGAGAAAGAGAGAGAGAGAAAGAGAGGGAGAGAGAAAGAGATTGAGATTACAATGCATTATCCAGGAGGATGCATTGCTGTAGACGGCTGCTGCTGCCCTAAGTAGACATGGGTGGAAGGAAATGAACAAGAACGATGCTCAAAATAGTTTGCAGTTCAGACATGATGGGATGGGATCAAAAGGTCTGTTTGATTTTGCGTATCCAAGGAAACAGCAGTGTATTGATTCAGACACCAGTGAAAACCAAGAGAAAGAAAAACAAGGTGTTAATTTATGTTTAAGGGGCTCCCATTCAATGCTTCGAGAAAGATTATCTGCTCCAATTTCAAAATATCCATATCTTTTGGTTTTTAAGTATCCCCAGTCAGATAAAAAGAGAAAATAGAACGTGTTTACTTCTTTGTGGCAAACGACAAAACAGTAAGCAGGAATAGACATAGTTATGTTTCTGCTCTTTCCCCAGCGGTAGCTGTCTAGCCAAAGGTGGCCAATGGTCTGTTCTTAGTTTTCCTTATTTAATTCATAGGAGCTGGAAAAGAAGGCAAGATCAGCATAGCAATACTGTAAGCAAAACATTTCAATTCATTTCTTACCCTGTCAGTGACTTGCTACAAAAGCTGGGAAAGACATTTCATTCTACCCTGGTTCCCTGGTGTCTACGATGTGGACCTGCTAACAACTGACCTGGTCAGAGAACAAGGAGAATGTACATCTCTTGGGAGGAGGGGCAACGGATTGGCACACAGAATGGCACTGTGTCATTGCTGCAAGGAAAGCTGTCCCCAGTGCATGTGAAACACAGCTCGATACTCATAAAAAATGAATCCGTTCTAGGTTGCCAGGGTTACATAAACCAAATTGATTGATTTCTCAAAAGTGTCACCAAATTAGGGTAACTGCAAGTTTAATGAAGGGGACTTGTCAAGTAGCTTTTAAGACCATTAAAGGAGAAGTGCAATATGATGTCTTGGCTGTCTAATTATAACACCCAGTTACACCCTGCTCCTCTTTCTGTCTATATTCTCATGCATGCATTGATGATTGTGCCTCTAGAAGCAACGGCATGCCTAGGGTATAACACATGAGCACAGTTTTTGCCCAAGGGGCTAAACAATCATCTAAAAACCATTTCACATAAGTGTATGATGTGGACATTGTCACTGTGAGACCTAAACGATGCTCACTGGGGACTCAAGTAGGGACAGCATGAATCTGGGTACGGAAAGATTATTTTTGACTCTCTTCACTAAAGCAAAAGAAGAAATTGTCACTGATTAAGTCTCTGCCACCTCTACTATGTTTTGCAGAAGCTGATGGAAACACTACAGTGTTTGGTCAATGTGGAGGGGCAGTGGTACCGTTCTCCTGTCAAGAGCACAGAGACAGGGATGGCCCAGAAGTCTTTACATGCAAGAATTTTCTCCCTTCCTCCTTCCTCATATTTGAGAGAATGCCCCTTTCTCTTGCCTGCTTCCTTTCCTGGTTTGTTTATTTGCCTTTTTGACACAGGATCTCCCTCTGTAGCCCAGCATCCTTAGCACATGATCAGATGCCAAACTTGATTATTTGTTTTAAACTAATGACTTAACTCCAGTTTCCTTTTTAAGAACATAATAAATCGGTTTGTGAATCAAATTTAATACTCAAGTGAGAGGACTAAAGCATAAGGGAAAGGGCACAGTGTTTTCATGAAACTTAAATTGTTCTTCGTTTCCTATGTGTCTTGGTTGACACGGTTCATGCCTTTATCAATGCGTCATTAAATGAAGGACCATGATGCATACAGATAGAATAAGGATGCTGGTTCAAATAAAAGAATTGCTGGTAGCTTGAAGAGCGCTGTGTTAGGGTGGATTTAAGGGGGTACCTGAGATCAAAGGGCAAATTCCCTGTAGGGCACAAATGATGGCAGCAATACACATTCAGAAGGGGTACATCTTCAGATGTCTGGACCACCTGACTCATTTCTCTTAACTTAGAAAACAATTTATGCTTTTTTTTTTGTTTCTGCAAAAATCCTGACATTCTGCCAAGATTTCAGATGCCTTATTTCTGGTGCCTCTAGAGAATAAGAGGTAATGTATTTATGTGGACTGACCAGAAGGGTTAGACCTATGAGTTAGGTTATTGAAAGATAAAAATGAACACATCCTTATTCAAACTTCTGAAAACTGCATTCTGCCATGGTTTGCAGTTTTGTTAGCAAATGTTTGACTGAAAGAGAAAAATCTGATGTTGAATTTGATTTGAAAAAACAAAAAGCCTAGAACTATTTTGTCCAGGTATTCTAGCTACAGTATGAACTTTACTGTGCTGAGTTGCCAATGCTTGTGGGCATGTTTGACGCATTAAGACTTGGTAGCCTTAGAATGATTCCCATGATGCACTCTTCAGGAAGTTCATGAGAGCATCCATGTCTTCATTTCATTCCTGTGTAGAGTGCATCTGTGAGGGTCTTATAGTATATTGTGCAGAGTTGACTATGTTTTCTCTCCCTAAGCTTTGTGTTTATTCTTGGAGGTTGAGAAGAGAACAGTTTTGTTTTTTTGTCATGAGTATCTTCCAGTCTTCTAATAGCCAATACTGCATGTTGTTAGCAGAGAATGAAACAATTATGTTTCTGCCATGATATCTCTGCGATAGATTCACCAGTAGAAGATAGATTCCTGAGGATTTGTTTAGACATCTTTTCTTCTACTATCATCTAAGTAGAGGAATATAAGACCCTAGAATACTTAGTCTGGTCCTAAAGTAAAAGACAGTAAGTGTTTTACCTAGTATGCACACCTTCATACTAATATCCAAGTAAAAGATACTACCATTTTCGTTAATACTGATGAACGATATGAAATTCATTTAAACAAAGTGAAATAACCACATATCCACATTGGCTACCACAATGAACAACCTGAGTCATTCTGAACTGAGGTTGAGAGTGAATTAGCGAAGGGGTGGGGTATTTTGTCAAACACTGTTTTGTAGTGCTATTAACTTTAAGATAGTTGGATGGCCTTCTAGATTGACCTTCATTTTGTCTTTTTTTTTCTGCCAGCAGTGGTCAGAGATTTTACTATTTAATTTAGAGCTCATCACAGGTGCATTCTCAGAGATCCTGGACTGAGTCATCAAAACAAACAACCCAGAAAAGACTAACAAAGGAAAGAAGAGAAATGGAAATGAAAGATAAGAGTACTCAAGTTAATATAGAGCCATTCAGGCTTTATATTATATGATGTCTTGAGAGACATCATTTTTAGGGGAACAAAAGTCCCAGGGCTCTATATGCCTCCAGAGTTGTCTGTCATGCCTGATGCTCCTTGGTGCCCCTGATAGCTAGGTCTAAAACAAGAATCCTATAAAGACCTTCCCAGGGTAACTGTTCAGTTGGAGAACCTGCAGAGGTCTGGCCTGCCTCCACAGCAGGTGCAATAGTTTCCAGGAGGATGGTTGTTGCTTGCCGTTCCTTGAGCAGCTGCGAGGTAGAAATGGTTAATACTCTGGATGTCAGGCATAGACAAAATTAGTACAGCATAAGTTGGAGAGAAATCAAAAAGCAGTTACTGACCTAAGCAAGTACATATTGCACAAACAGAATTAAATATTATTAATTTAATGTTTATTAAATTAAATAAATAAATTGGCTTATTAAGATGCAAGGAAGATGTGGTTGGCACACCCATCTGTCACTTGCAAAGGCCCTAAGTTCCTAATAAAAATGGAATGTGTACCCCGTCAGACAAGCCCCAGATCACCCACTTTTGAAGATTTACACCTGTAGTTTTTAATTATCTATTTTTTGTCAGAATGATCTGTTTGCCACACATCTGCTATAACACAAACTCTCATGGGAAATATGCTTACTGGAGGACCGCAAAATGTTTCAGCTGAAAACGTTCGCTATCCTGAAGTGGGAATCTGTTCTTTGCTTTTTTTTAAGGTAATAATAGCTAGATGCTTATGGGAATTATCATATTTAAGAATTATAAATTTTTGCATATGTATGGGGATTTTGCACACTGTACTTCTAGATTTTCTTTATCAAAGTACAAGGATATTTTCAATTCAGGTAAGCAAAAGGCTGTTCATGTTCTACCTTTCTTCCTCTCTCTTCATCTGTGATGCTGGGGCTTTAAGCAAGGACCTCACTGTAGCTCTACAGCTGAGCTACATCCTCAGCCTTTCTCTCTAGGGCTCCATGTTTCCGTCTATTGTTTTTCATATCATGTCTTTTTTTCAGTACTTTATAGAGAAGGAAGAAGACATTATCCCAAGTCTTTATTCTGCTGTAAAGCTCCTTTCCCCACACTGTTGACTACTAATGGAGAGAGCTGGTTATCTATGTGGGCACCTTTGTTCCACTACTTTTCATGCAATGGCTTGCTGCACCCCACATTTCAGAGCTGAGACATTGTGACACAGATGAAACCAGAAAGTAATTAGAGCAATCCTTAATACCTTTAGAACAGAACTCAACTGGATTCCTAATTTTAGAGATTTCAACCAACTCTAATTTGAACAGTGGAAGAAAAGTGATGAGGTTGGTGTATAACTGTTTTTGTTCCCTAGTTTTACAATTATTTGATGTATATTTTGAAAAGAGTTTAATGCAACTAAATATTACAAAAACAAAAGCAATGGAGGGAACCTGTCAGAGAAGTAGAGTGTAGCTTTGCATTGATTGGTTGCATAGCATTCATACTAAGGTCATGCTTTCTCGAGATGTTACAGGTTAATACCCAAGTATAGTGGGACTGCCAGGTTTGTGGCATTTCTGCCCAACAAGGTCTTCTCTTCTCTACTTAGGGGTGGCAATCTTAGCTTCTGGGTTCCCCATTAGCTTGGCTGAGACCTTCTCGGAATAGTTTTTTAGTCTGGGGTTCCTCCCACTCTATCCTCCTTTTCTTTCCAGCTCCCTTTCTAGGTGTTAGACCCATATCACATTCCAAAGGCTCTTACTATCACAACCATACTTTCTATATCCATCCATCATAGGCATTCCCTAAATAAATCTCTAATGCTTCTAATTACTTCTCAGGACACCTCAAATGCTATGGCTTTTTGTCTTCTCTTCTTACTCCAACCTTAACCCTCCAGAAATCATTAAACACTTATGTACTGTGTTGAGGGCAGAACATCTCTTCACAGGCATACCCTAGCTGACTTAGTTGATCTTTCCACAGAGAGATATTTAGATCATTCCTAGTCTTAAAAAACTACAAGTAAGGCATGTTCATTTTTCTTTACATAATTGTTAGTGTTTAACTACAGTGCAAAAGTCTTAGGAATGGGATATTTTGGTCAAGGATAGGTGCACTTCAAAACTGAAGATATTAATATTAAATTGTTCCTTATAACATGTGTATCAGACCACAGCATCCATTGGAAATTAAGTGTTTCTATTTTCAATTTTTTATGTTTTGGGTCAATTTGCCAAAACTTGGCCTGCCATTATCTCTGATGCTTGAGACAATATTTTACATGTCTACTTGCAAAGTGAAGTTTTATATCTTATTTCTATTTTTCTTCTTGTTATTTTCCCTTTGATGATATGCATAGGCTCTCTATATTTTAGGAAAAGTATTTTATGCCAGGCTCTCAGCATGGCAATTTTTCTCTCAGCTTGACATTTGTGCTTGGAGTTTATTACGGACCTGTTGGAATGAGTTTTACATTCTTATATTTGCCACTGGAAAAAAAATCACAGTCGCAATGTTTTTCTAATGTCTTTGCAAAGTATAAAAATGTCCAATTATCTCATTGTTATAAGAACACAAACTGGAATTTTTGTGGTTAGAATTATGTACATTATATTACCATATTTTTAGACATTTTGAGTCCATTTAAAACATGGGATTACCTTTATAGTTTCTACCTCAGTGTGTAGAGATGATCTATTAACATCCTGACTCTCTGACTTTTGTTACTCCTAGCCTTTCCAAAAATGTTTTTAAAATAGATAAAATATTATGATTGGTTAAAATTTCTACTTTCTAAATACCCCATGAGAAAATGATTTTCAGTTATTCTGGGGAAACCTCTGTAATGATTTGAAAACCAAAACTTTCAGATACTAAATTTGGATGGTCAGAGGAAATGCATAACCTCATATACTATATCCCATAGCTTGGACATTAGTGGGAAGAAACCAATTGGGAAAGCTTGGTGGTAAGAAGAATAGGCAAATTCTCAACATTGTCTAAAATATTGTCTTTTAAGAGACATACATAGATTTTGCTTTTAAAATCTCTTATCTCGATGTGTATAGCAGAGACAGCAGTATCATTAATTCAGTCATGAAGAAGGTCTTGACATCTCCACATTTAATATATTCAACAGAAAAAGAAAATTAGCAAGGCGAGCTTTCTAGAACCCTTACACTTATATATACACGTAACACATGCAGATGGCCATTGAGGGTGCACAAAAATTAAAATCTGTAACTTTATTCAGTTGCAGAATTGTTCTTACTGAAGAAATCTGAACTTACCTCCTTGTTCATCCAACATAACCAAAGTCCTGATACCAGCATCTTTACTCTACATTCCAATAATGGTAGCAAAGTTGAAAAGGAGTTAGAGAGAGAAAAGAGAAAGAGAAATCAGTAAGGAGACAATTATTCCTCAATATGGAAAATGAAGAAGGACCAACGGGAAACAAAGGGAAGACACATGACGAGAGCATTAAGGGGCTAGGTAGGGAACAGAGGAATCGGGTAAAGGGTGAACCTCATCCATCAGTGACTCTCAGGGCCACGTGGAGACAGGTAGTAGTCCTTCCCCATCGGGTGGACCTGTGTCCTTCAATACAGTGAGGACATATTGGAATGCATGTACTTAATACTATCTAACAATTCTATACCTGAAAAGTTAAATATCTATAGTTCTCACAACACAGAAAGCAACATTTTCACAGTCTTCTAGGTTGATTTTTTTTTTCCTCTGGCAAGTTTGACCAAAAAGTGCCCATTAATGGCCAGGGGAGGGATGCCCCATGGGAGATACATATGGATGTTGGAATCCTGGTGCTTAGGTTTATCATAGAACAGTATGGCTTTCCGGAGGCTGAGAAGCACAGCTCAAAAGAAAACGGACTCTCTGACTTTTCTCTATGGAGAGAAGTTCTTCAAGATCTGGAAGATGCAGTGAGATCAGAAAATATTTTTCTCTGAAATCCCCAGTTCTGTACAATGATGCAGTGTGAAAAAACTGTTCCTCTCCTGGGTTGCTACACGTTTGTACAGCGACCTCTAGAAACACACTTCATCTCACTGCTTTTGCCCCACACAAACCAAGACTACCTAGGTTATTGGGACAAAGGGAATGGGAGTGGATGGGAGAAGAAGAAGTGAACATAATGCCTTATTTGATTTGGGAGTTTCCGTGTCTAGGAATCTAACCTGCTCTATTGCATGCTACAGGGTGATACACACTAACCAGAAAGATTATGGACCACAAAAGGCATCTTGAAGTCTTTCTTTTAGTATATTTTGAGTGGACTTCCATCTCACATTTTAATGAGCCCTTTTTGCACTTCTTAGCCATTAAGTATGAGACAGTAGAATGAAAAGCAAGTAGCTTATTTAGGCCTAATGGATCTGACAGTGCAGAAGCATGTTAGAGAACATTTTCTGCTCGAAGATCCTGTTCCATTCTGTTGTTGATGGGAGATGGAGAAAAGCTGTTGACTTTTTATCAGCCCAGTTCTTATCTATTTGTATGTCATAGCATTCTATGATATATTTTGACTCTCACTTATGTTTGTATGATGCCCTAGAAGTATAATTTTGCATTTTTCCAATAGGTGCTGCGTGTTTCAAAACTAGAACTGAACTAGTTGGAAGGAGCAAGAGTGTTTGACATTGTCTCAGTTGAGGAGAACATAAACAGGAAGTGTTAGAACAGGAAGCCTGGGAGTCAGGAAAGCTGGACTGTGCTGGAAGGTTAGCTGATTCTTTCAGTCTCACCATTTCCCACACTGAGAGTAGAGCCAATGATACAAAGTAAGAGGGTGTGGTTAGTAGGTTGGTTTATTTATCTTTTTTAATCCTCTTTTCTTCCATACTCTATTATTATTTCATTTATGTGCTTTTTTTCATTCACTTATTCAATAAATGTGTACTGGATAGCTACTCTGTCCTAGACATTAAGGATAAGGGATAGAAAAATGTATAGCTTGTCTCTCAATGGTGCTTCTCAATGTGAGAAACAACTTGGTCAACAGGACTGGATTCAGTAAATGATTCTAAATTCTAGATCTCTCTTTGACATCTTACTGCTCCAATCTCAACTGTTCTATATCTCAAGCCACCCTGTGGTCAGACAGGAACAGTAAGAGCTCTCTTACTTCCCACTGTAATAATAAGGATGAAATGAGCTGTACACTGCTGTGCTCTTGTACCCTGTAGAGATTTGTTACTTGTATTGATTCAATAAAATGTCGATTGGCCAGTAGCCAGGCAGGAAGTATAGGGAGGGCAACCAGACAAGGAGAATTCTGGGAAGAGGAAAGGCTCAGTCTGCAGTCACCAGCCAGATAGAGAGGAAGCAAGATGAGAATGCCTCACTGAGTAAGGTACCAAGCTACATGGCTAAACATAAATAAGAATTTTGGGTTCATTTAAGTTGTAAGAGCTAGTTAATAATAAGCTTGAGCTAATAGGCCAACCAGTTTATAATTAGTATAGGCCTCTGTGTGTTTTGTTGGGACTGAAGGGTTGTGGGACCTGGCAGGACAGAAACTTCCATCTACACTATACAGTATATCTATCTCAAAACCAGTTCAGCTCATGGGTGTCTGAGTGGGATTCAAGGAGGAATACATTCCAATGTCGTATTTGATCTGAAGGGAATTTCAGCATGCTTAGGATGATCTACTACCCTAAGATCATTTCGCTTGATGTGGAAATCTTAAAGAAAAAGAAACTTAAGACAGAATGAAACTGAAGTACTATATTTAGAAACCCATACTCTGCAATGGGTTTCATGCTCATGAATATCGTAGCTACCATTTCCTACAATGTATTTTAAGCAATTTACTTAACCACGGAATGTCTCAAAGTCCTCTGAATTAAAGAGGGGAATCAAGGTATTAGTAAAATGTGGCTATAAGAGTTAAATTAGCTAACATATATTTGATTATGATGGTGATACTGCTGGCTCTAAGCTCAGTAGCTGGCACATGGTAGGTTCTTAATAAAGGTTTAAACTTAAATTTGGTTCCATCATTTTACTAATGGATTTATTAAAATAGCTGGGTTGTGCTTATGAGATCTAAAAGATAGAGGGGGAAGGGATGGGGAAAATACTGTGAAGGAGGCAGAATTGGAAAGAATACTCTTTCCAATTGCTGGAAGAGTTGTGAGCTTTAATGCCTAGATTGAGAGTGAGAGGAAGTGGCTCTAGTTTTACCTGAGCTCAATTCTTCATTTGTGTTTGAATTTGCTGGAGAAATAGACCATCTAAAAGGAGTTGGAAATGCCTCTTTTCATTTCTTTCTTTTGTGAAATCTATTTTTCTATTTTTATTTTTAAAATATGTTGATGAATTTATTTAGTCAACGAACCAAGCCAGTGTTTATAGAATATTTTGTTGCTGTCCTTTTGGGGGGGTTTTCCCAAATTCCAGGACATCTTCCCTAAAGCCTGAACACCCAGACATTTTCTTAAACTCTGAAGGACGTCACATCAGCTTATTAAAAAGAACTGGCAACTTGATTTGATAACATTTTTATCCGAAAGTCTCACATCTACAACAGTGGTTTTTACAAGGTTCTCTCTTTTTTATTGCCAAAGCGTTATGAAAGATAAGCTGGTATAGAAAGAGATATGACACTGAGGCATTTATGAAATATTAGTGTTTCAGTAACTATTTCAGGAAGGCTCTGTAGTGCTTTCAAATATGCCTGCCTAAAGTAGTCTGGTCTATTCTAGCTCAGGCTTCATAGCCCATGACACTGATATGCAGACTTCACATCTGCATTTAGTATCAGCAGAATTGACTTTTTCTTCTCAAATATTTTCCCCTGGAGAACACCTTAATGATTCTTCTTCTAGATTTAATCCTTCTCTCTCTCTCTCTCTCTCTTTTTTTTTTGCTCCCAAGGCACATATGATCTTGAATTTGGACAGCTGTTCACATGTTGGTTTCCCTGCAGTAAATCAATTTGCATTTCTGTCTTAACTCCAACGTTAGGTATTGTATAAACATTTGTTGAAAAGTATCCACCCAACTTAAGTTCCCAACTCCAGGTTGTGAACCAAGTGCCATCGAGTCTCTAACCGTTTGTACCTGTCTATAATATTCAGTTTTTCTTCTCCATTGACCTCTGAGTAACTTTAGATCAGCCCTGAGATGTTGGTGTTGACTTCTATTAAAAGTTAGTCCTCAGCCTCCTCTGTTCTTATGCTCTGGCATTTATTAGAAATAGCATAAAGCTGTGCTTTCATAGGAAGTTGACTATTTGCCTTTGGGAGACTTCTCAATTCTAGTAACCTTTCCTGTCTTTGAAATTGAATTCAATAAAAATTCGGTTCAATTCAAATTATGTAGCACTGACAGACTTTGGGGTTGTGAATAAGATCCTGGCATTTCAAAGCCCATATCTTCCAAATAATTTCTGCCATTGATGAATATTTAATACCGATTCTCTTTAAAGAGAATTCCCTTTTTGATTGAAAATCAGAACATCATCTGAATAGCCAATACCCTAGACATGAGGAATGTTTCACTATAAATAGACAATGGCCCAGGAGGAAGTAAGAGCAAGCCAGTCTGCTCTAATAATGCCTTGCTCACAATTTCCTAAGGATGGAATGTCTAACAGCCTCCTCTTACTTATTAAATAGAAGAGATTGCACCCATCTCTTTCATTCCTTGATCTAAGATTCAACTTCATGCTTGATCGAGAAACAATTTAGGAGAAACAAAAACATATAATTTGAGAATCCTACTTCAATCAATGGAGCTTTTATTCTTAGAATAAATTAGAGCACTCAGATTTTTGCAAGACAGGCTGATACTACTTTCATTTTTAGAAGACATACATGAGTGAAGGGTTCAGGTTCGCAAGACTCTGAAGGACAAAGGGCCAGTTTAATGGGGCGAATTCCACTGCACTTATTCTACTAATTTCCAAGTCTGGGCAATGTTACAGCATTGCACAACTGAGAAAATTGGAGACAGCTTGAGAAATGTGCACCTTATGTATTTACACAAGCAAGTGATGAGTGAGTTTGGAGGCTCTCGTTGTAGGTCATGAAGTATACTGTGATAATACTATAGAGTACAATAAAATAATTTATAACTGTTAACTAGTGCGCTCCCTTCATGTTAATCTCAATTCATGTAAGAATGTTCCAAGCTCTTGCCACTTTTGTGTTTTGCTTGCAACAAATTGGATAACGGTACATTAATGCCAAATGGCCAGCACTCCCGGATTTAGGTTATCTGCCTCCTTCTTGGCATTTAAGCATTTTTACATGAGCAGTGTCCCTAGAACAAAGCAAAACAGACATTTCCCTTCATTTAGAGTAGCAGGCTGCTCTCCTATGCTGCTGAGGCCCTGTGGGGCCTTTCTTTGGGGGCCAATGTGTGCTGCATTGCAAGTTCAGTTTGTCATTTTTGAAATAACAGATCTTTTTTATTTTATTCAGAGAACACATCATTACTTCTCCCAACACTTCCTGTTGTCTTTAACCTTTAGCCACACTTTACTCCTAGGTGAGAAGCTTCGGCATCAGAAATAAAGGATGACAGTATTTGCTTCCATGGTGTAAGAGGCAGCTGCCTTTTCTCTAAGCCTTTGTAAAATTTATCTTTTTTTTCTCCTTCCCTTTCATGTCACTGCATAAGCAATTTATAGTAGCATAGGGTGGGTGAATAGGCTCATTTAATCATTCTGCCAGAGAAAGCCCAAGATCTCTAGAAAAGATAATCACACATGAATTTATACATTGATAAGCAGTCACATTCAAACCGTGGCTAAAGCAGCATCTTGCCGAATAAAGACCATTAGGCTTGTTTTATTAGGTTAAGATAAATATAGTTCAAGCCATTCTTTTTCTACTCCATCCTTCCCAACGGGCAAGTTCAATTAATCCATTTATCCTGGTTGACTGCTGTTCTATCAAATTGGAATGAGTAGGTTTTATTGCAAATGCTCTTTTGATTCCATTATTGCTATCTGCCCTATTTTACCCATTTAAAAATAGTTTGGGATTCATTAAACCATGAATTACAAATGCTTTACAAATGGATGTGCAATCCAGAGCCAGTAATATAAAAGAACTTTTATATTTACTTAATTGGACTAGGTTTTTCTCTTTGTTTAGGATTTTTCTTATTTTTTCATAAATTTTAGTGTCTGATACTAAATACAATAATTTCAAAAGATGACATGTCTGCATAAATACATATTTTTCAAAGTTATAAATATAGTTGGAGTTAGAAAAGAATTTTAGATTAGCGTAATTTGTTACAACAAAATCATTACAAATGAAGATTTTAGGTAAGTAATTACTTCATAGGTTAAGCACTTGTCTGCTTACTGGGAACCCCTCCCCCCCTTTGATGATTTTTGGGAACAGGAGCTTAGAAATGGTAGGCTTCTCTATACTATGGACTGTAGAGGATACCTGGGCTGGAGGATGGGGAGGTCACCTTGATAACTAGTTAACATTTCCAGTATTTTCTGGCTTTCTGATAGGCTACATTAGCATTGGAAGCAAGAGAGCCATGTCTCAGGCAAAAGCAATAGGAGATAGGAATAAACACGTCAGGGGCCTAGTTTATATTAATAGAATCCACGCCTTACCTCTTCAACCAGCTGCAGCATGCGACGGGTGCTTTCCAGGGACTAAGACAGAAAAACATAAACATTGTTAAGGCAGTAAGTAATAGAGCACCAGGAAAGTCAGAAGTAGTTTCTTCACGTGAGAAACGCAAAGGTTCCTATCACATGGGACTTCAACTTTGCAACCAAAACACAAAATGTCTTCCCAGCTTCAATCTCTTTCCTATTGGGCTTTCTACATGATCAGATTTCCCGAAGCAATCATAGGAAAACTTATCTTCACTAAACCAAAACCATATGAGGCTGATCTTGATATCAAAGACAAAGTAATCTGAAAAAATAATTTTGTATGCTCCAATGCATGGGAAACCATCTCATTACTCCAAGGACTGCTTTGGTCTCCCTGGACTAGGAAGAGTGAATTTTAAACACAGGCATAATATTTCATGAGTAGAGATGAGTGTAACAAGTTCTTTAAAGCTCCTAGAAACACAACTGGAAGTTGTTATCAATACAAATTAAGCTGTCGCCTTAGGGTGAAAAAAAATCAAGCAAGTTTGAAATGACTTGCCCATTGGAGACAGCTATAATTACCTTCGTTCTTAGATAAGAGAAAGAATGGAGAAAGCTCTGAGCTTCACGGCTGGTCCCTCAGGCACAGCATCACCACTTTGTTCTCAGTTCCTTTAACATAGTTCCAATCCAACAACCAAGGTGATTTCTCAAAACCATGCTTTTAAGTAACAAACTTATGTTGGACATGTCTCTGCAGGAACTTGAAGGAGGTGGATTTTTGCTGCAAAGGACTTAAGTGGACTCCTTTTTGAATAAAATGGCTACTAGCAATAGCATGCTGCCAAATGTTTAACAACTGACTCTCTGGAAAAACTATGGATACCTTTATGTATTTTCGCATTTATTGCACTGATATGAAACAGGAAGGGCACAGAAGTGACACATAATACAACACAGCGTGCATGGTTATAAATTCTGTGTAGCAGGTTGATTCTCACAAAAAGCTCCTGTCTGTTTTTAGTGCAGTCTGTCAATGGCTCATCAGATTGCTAGTGTAATTCCAATGCGCTCACTGGAACTGAATAACTTCACGTATGTTGACGAATAAGAAGAAAATGAAGCAGCGAAGACTTCACATTAGAATGAAACTTATGAGTAAAGAAAGTGATGTTTTTGTTGGAAAAGTTTCCAATTAATGGAGGACTTCCTCAAATTTTTTATATTCTAAAAAGTCTTTTCATTATTTGAGAATTTCATACGATGTATTTTAGTCATTTTCACCTCCTCCACCCTTCCCCCAGCTCCTCCCAGATCCAACCTTAAATCCCTACACCCCAACTTTGTATATTGCCTTCTTAATGTAATAGCTACAGACATGCATGCTTTAAAAGTTTTATGTAGATTATTAATATTTTCCCTTCCGTCTTAACTATACATAATTATCAAAACAATAGAGCAAGCCGTGATTGGTGGTATTTGTCAATGAGTGGCTCTAAATGATTGCTTTCTATGTTATTTCCGAGTGTAGCGTGGTACATTGACCCTATATTTGAAATGTGCACCAACAGTGTTCTATGGGATTTCTGTGTCTTACGAACAGCAAATGTAAATGTCTCAAGGGCACAGATATCAGAAAAATGTGCTAAACTAACTAGAAGCAATGAATTTTAAGCACATTGATTTTAATATATATGTTATATATTTCACTTAATTTTCAAATTATGTACTTCAATTTTAATAACCGGCATGCTTAGCAAACTTCCTGGAAAGTCCCTTAAAGTGTTGTTAACCTTCATTGCTGAGTTACATACAGCGTACTGCAAGACATCCAAAGATAAAGCTTTTAGAGGATCCTGCCCTCTCAAGTGCATAGGAGTCCAGAGTATTTGGGCTGTCTAGCCTGCAGGCATCTTAGAGAAAAAGAAAGTTGTTTTTTTTTTTAAATGAGACATTAGAAGAAGTCTTTTCTCAGAATCTGAATTCAAACCACCCATCTTCCAGTTTTTTGGCTTACTTCCTAGGTCTCTCCCCCTTACCTCATCAGCCAGCTGGTCAGCCCTCCTCTGCATCTCTTCCAGCTCATTGCGCATATCTGCATCTTCGGCCATGGTAGTGGTTGGGGGTTGCTGGGCGCCTGGGCCAGCAAGTCAGCAATGGGTTTGGCTGCAGAACCTGAGCAGAAGCAGATTGGAAACTATGAGAGCTCATATGAATGCGTGCACACTGGGAAGTCTAAAAGTCACAGTGTTCTCGTGGTTCAGATAACTTCTGAACTGGAAGCCAAAGTCAGCAAGAATCAATAGAATTGTGTTATTTCTCCCATAAATACCAGGAATGAATCTTTTATCAACTCTATCATGGAAACAGACACATGTTTACATATGTTTGTGATAGTCTTGCATTGTAGCCCAGGCTGGCCTTGGGATCACTATTTCTCTGCTTCGGACTCCAAGTGTTCCAATATTACAGGTTTACAGGAACATATATGACTTCATCTAAATTATTCTTAAAGGTGCAAACTATACAAGACATGGGAATGATGGAGTGGACAATACAGGCCAATGTTGGTCTAATTTTTAAGGCCACATATATTCAGTTATATTTTGACAGTTTTACTGAGATACATTTCATAAACTATCAACTCCACATATTTAAATTAGATAGTTTGAGAAGTTTTGTCACATGCAATATACTCGGTAACCCATTGCCCTGATAAAGAAAATGAACCAGAGCATTTATCCTCCAATTTTTTTTTATTGTTATTCTATCTGCTATTCTCTATACCCTCCTGTGTCCAGGAAGCTGTTGACCTCCTTTTTGTCATTATAGTTGGTATTTCTTAGGAGTACGTATAAATGAAATGCCTGGCTTTTGCACTGGGTATAATTCTTTTGAAATTTACCCACATGATAGCACAATTACTAGACCATCCCCATTTGCTTGTGTGTAGCATCCCATTGTATTTAGAGGCATCCAGCATTGTCGTTAGAGGTTGCCAAGGTTGTGCACAGGTGAACAGCCCTTATTCCAAAGTGGAATGTGTCCAGAACCTTCAAATGTGACCAGCCCACTTCGTGGCTACTCATATGAAACAAATATAGAAAGGAGGAACCTGGTTCTTCCAGAACACACTTCTCTCTTTACTTCCGATCGTTCTCCATTCTCAAATACTTATTAAACATCCCTGGCATCATTGTGTCAGGGGTACATCGATGAAGAAGAATGATGAGTTTACCACCACAGAACTACAGTCTAGTTGGGAAGAAGAAAGTGAAGGAATTCTGAGCATAGGAGTCAGGCATCATGCCTGTGAGGAATACTTAGTTTCTCTAAGGGAGTAATGCCCCCAGAAGGCCCCTGAAGCAGAGTTTGAGACAAGTCTTTGATGTTCGGCCAGGGCTTGTGTCTTGTATTTGAGATGATCCAGCATGCAATAGAATTTGCCTTTTCTCTTGCAGAGCAGAATATGGTCTCTGAAGAATGGGTGGTAGGCTAGAAATTACATTTCTAGTATTCGCCAGGAGATGGCCATGTAGCTTGAGATGGTCCCTAAAGGGAGATGGCGTGTGTCCCTGGCAGACAGCGGGCATTCAGAAGTTGATATTGACTCCCACTATTCTCCTGCCAGCAAAACAGGACAACAGAGGATGTTGAGCCACAGGGTAACAGGAACTTGGGTCCTCCAAATCTTCCAAAGAGAAGAAAGCTGGCTGCTGACCAGACACACCTGTGATTCCATGGTTACCAACACACATCTCATGAGCTATGTGACTGAATTGTATGCCACTGTCAAGCCACTTTCCCAGCTGCTCAGATGGAATTCTTTTGGGGTGCGGGAGCGGTGCATATTATCAGCATCCTGCATTAACCAGCCCCGTGAAGAAAGTCTTCTAATTGAGGGACCTTAAACAGGAAGGATGTTAATGTGAACTAGAAGTTGGGTGACTGTGGGCAAGATCATCACCCTTCCTGAGCTTTATTCCTTAGAGCTCATTTCTGAGCTTTTATATCACAGGCACGCTGATAATAGAAAATTCTGATCATCTTTGTTTGCTAAGGATGCCGGGATTTAATATTCAGACAGCCTGTCTGTGCAAAATATCCTTAAACCCTTTGTCATAATCTAGGCTCCTTTACCTCTTCTTCCTTTAGTGATCGTTGGCATCAGGCATGCTGCCGAGGAGCTAAGTGCTGGTGGAGGCAGAAACCAAGGAAACCAGCTGAGTGTGGAGGTGCTGGTTTCTAAGCAGCAACTCCCTCAGGATTGCCCCCAGGGAACAAGCAAGGGCGCGCCTGACCTGGGTTGTCTTTGTGTTGTGCTGTTTGTTCTTTCTTGGGTCATCTCCTCTTTCAACTAGCTACTGACTTTTGCTCATAGTTAGGCAGTGTATTAGAAAGCAGGGTCCCCATGCTTTCAGCCCTACAGTAACTGCCATTTCCCACTCTTCTGGGCTTAATCAAGGGTAAGTTTTTGTTCTCTCTCTCTCTCTCTCTCTCTCTCTCTCTCTCTCTCTCTCTCTCTCTCTCAACACACACACACACACACACACACACACACACACACACACACAAACAAACATACACACACACTCACTCACTCACTCTTCCTGTCTACGGTGTTTCCTTGGTGATCTCTCAAAGTTGCTATTCTCAGCAGGAGAAGAACAGCTGTATGCTCCTGGCTCCAGGCTGCCAGCAACCTGCCAGGGCCTGGTTGATGGGCAGGTGGCAGACTGGCAGAGAAGCCATGTGGTAGATGCTCTTGTATTCCTCGCTTTCATGCTCTTCCCCACCCTCACACCCACCAGGAGTTCCCATACCTTTGTCTCACTCTCAAACGCATGATTATCTGTGTCTTGGATGGATGGATGGTTGAGTGACAGATCTCAGACACACAGTATTTTAAAGCAGAGAAAGCAATGACTGCCCTCCTGATGAGAACCATGAGAACAGCCAGACAACAGGCCGCTTGCTGGGACGTTTGTCGCGACCATTTGATAAATTGTCCCTACAAACTCCAAGCCCATGCATGATTGCATTCTAGGAGACAGGCATCATGGTAACTAGCAGCCATTTCAATGGCTGAGAGGATGTTAATAATGAAATGAAATCACCCAGGTAGTGTAGAACAAGTGTTACTTCTGCACATTCATTGCCTAAGCTGGTGGTGTGGCCCAAAGGAACAAATCTCACATTGCAAAAGATGGTACAGAGAAACTGCCTCTCAAAAGGCTTCTTCCCTGGAGCTCAGATGTAAGATACCCCCTAGTCATTAATCACCCATGCAAAATCTGGCCCTTACTAGGTGTTCACTTCCTATTAGCTGATTTTGGAATGAAGGATTGATTGTATTATCGTGGCAGTCTCGGCCCTTTTCAGCTTCAAGTTTTAGATAATGCTTCTGTAACTCCTGCAGAAGTAAGCATCACAGAAAGCTCTTAAATGATGGTCGAGTCACTAAAACTGCAGAGGTTCCAGTTTGCTGGGTTTGAGATGCAGTCCCTGATTTTTTGTCTCTACAAACACGCAGGAGGTATGAACACTGCTGCTCTGCAGACCTCATCTGGCCTACTTCCTGCTAGAGCATCAGTAAGTGTCACTGGATAAAGTCAGGAAATGGCTTTGTAGTAACACAAATGGGACACTAACCCAAATAAATCAGTCAAGGGTTCTGTAGCAACACAGCTCCTGCCCCAAAGAGAATAAGAGACAATTGATTCTGAACCTAAATTTGAGTGACCATGGCTCAAGGACACAGGCTTAGATTACTGTGAGATCCATAGTTCAGATGTGGAAGTAGTTTCAGAAAGTTTTTACTGGTCACGGAACAAAAAAAAATTATATATCAAGGCATTGCTAAGTTCTATTGGAGGAAACATCAGAGATGTGGTTACATCCGATGGAGGAATCTTAAGTATAGGCCTCAGATGTTATTTGATACCATTCTTAGTTCTGATTGGTGGAGAATAGAGTTTCCTTAAACTAATACATTCCAAAGGTTTATTTTTTTTAACTATTTATTAGGATGTTATATCTGATAGGGAGGTGTATAATAAACAAGTCTTTAGAGGAATATAGAGAGTTGAGAGAAATCTAATTAGTCTCTGGACATACATCATTCCAACATCTCCATATTCCTTATAGTCTAATCAGTTAATCAGCCTGTGCAGACCACGTCTTTCCAGGAATTCTCATTCCTTCACAGTCCTCTGGACCAAAACCAGCTTACTGTTTGTTTTTGCACTGGACTTAGGCTAATCCCCACCCCTATTCTTACATGGTTGAAAGATTTGAGATGAAATAATTATAAAATGAAAATTATTATTATCAAATCTCAGGGTCTGTAAATAAAGTTTTATTTGAGCATATTTTTGTCTATTCCTGGATTCACCATTAGTGGCTTCTTCAATGCCATAAGGGTCTACAAAGCTGAACATACTTTCTAGCTGGGTCTGCAAAAACATTAATTTGTAGATCCAAGCAAATAAACATACAAACAAACCCAGAAATCCTTAAACGTTCATTCTCAGCTTTTAAAGTCTCCAGTGCATTGCGTATTTTCTACAGATGAGCACCGAGTAGGGTTATTTGTTTTTCTGTTCAATTTTGCCTGCAAAATCCATTCGATGAAGCTCCCCATGGTGTTTCTTTGGAACACACTCTAAAAGAAGAATGATGCATGGAGCAAAACTACAAAATATGAAAATGAATTTGCCTTTGAATGACTATGCCTATAGAATTTCAGGATCGCAAATCAGATTTAGCCCTTGCAATTAATTGTGAGGTGATGGGGTGTCTTCACAACCTCATAAAGATTCTAATTTCCATGGTCAGCTGCAGACAAAGGCTCCCAACCTCAGCAGCAGTACTGGGCTGTCCATATCAGAAACAGACATATCTGAGCGCCTACCACTGCTTTGGTACATTGGGCAAAGCTAGCAAGCTGCTGTAGTTATTCTTTAGTGTCAGGGGAAATTTGCATTTGTTACCACAGACAAGCATGCCTGGAATTCATTACAAGGGAGGGAGGCTGCCAGTTGGCATCCTGAATGCTCCTCAAAACTCTTGAGTTAGGGGTTTGACCTTCAGCTTGGCACAAGTGGGATTTGGTAGGCCATTTAAAAGGTAGGACCTATAGGAAGAAAGTTAGGTCATTGGGAATGTGCACTTAAAGAGAATACTCTCTCTCTCTCTCTCTCTCTCTCTCTCTCTCTTCCTCCCTCCCTCCTTTACCTCCTCCCCCTTTTGATTCCTAGCTTCTATGAGGTAAAAAAGCTTCTGCTGTGTGCTCTCAACATAAGGCTTCACCATATCCCCAACCAACAGGACCAATTAATTGTGGGCAGAAATCTCCAAAACTAAAGATCAAAAAAATCTTCTCTCTAAATTGATAGTGTCAGAGACTTTCTCATAGTGGCTGTACACTAAGACAAGAGGCAGATGAACTGGGGAGAGCTTCCTCATCTGTTGAAGGACTTAGTTAATTGCAATAGCATAAAACTGCTTTCCACCTCTGGGTCTATTCTCAGAGACGCTAGGTCAGGGAGAAAGAGCTGAGTGTGAATATTGGGGTCTGTGGCTTGATCTGTGTGGTGGACAGAGGTGTGGCTAACATGCTATGAACATCAGGCCATGGGAAAAGAACATCTTGAGGACAGGGTAAGGAGCCAGCAAGTGGTTTCTTTCTCTCTATGTATCCTCTTCATTAATAAAACAAACCGACACATTTATAAAAATCAATGCCTAGTATTTGAATATCACAGAGAGCTACATGTATTTGATGTCTGCCTCTGCTAACTACTTGAATGGAGGATCTCGTTTGTAAGGATGGCTTGTTTCTAAAATCAGTGCATTTATGACGAGAAAGCAGGAGGAAGAACAAAGGAACTTTAATCATGCTGACTAGCACTCTCAGAGGGTTCTCTGTACTTGCGGCCTATTTAAATCTTACACAAACCTTATGGTGATGTACATATGAAGAGCATACTGTGGCTTAGAAGGAAAGACTGGCCCTCACATCAGATGTAGGTCAGGAGTATGGATCAGTTTCAATATAGATACTCTCAAAGCATGTTTATTCTCAGAGCAAGTGGTATGGATATTTTTCCTTTAGACTAAAGCCTGAACAGCATCTTATTTTTAGTTCCACTGGCATATTGGGGAGTATGTAATGACTAAACCAGGCCATCCTTCTTTTGAGTTGCTCAGTTTTCATAGCCTCCAGAGTTCTAGCATCATTTGCTTCACGTGGACTTAAAAGTCTTTGGGAAAGGATTCTTAGAGTTCGGAGAGGGGCCAAACTACCTAGTTTCCACAAGAAAAGCTTTTCTTGGGAAAGCTAAAACAAGATAGTTAATAAGAAATACGCCTGGCACTGTCCCTCTGCACAAAAGATAGAGGGCAAAGGCAGCGCATTCTGATGCCGGAGGCTAGGGGTGGTCTGCTGATTATCTTTTTAGTCACGTGAAAATGATTACATGAAGCTTATGTTTTAACTCTAAAGCAAAAATCAGAGCAAAGAGTACTTTTGACAAATAGTATATGGCAACTCTCTGTGTACATGTCAATGCTGGTTACCTTTAAATGTAAGGTCGTGCTCACCCACCAACCTTACAGAACAAAGCCAAACCAATTTCATGCTTAATGGCCATTTCTCTTGGGTATGTGGGTGCACACTTTTAATCCCCAAACTTAGGAATCAGAGGCAGGTGGATCTTTGTGAATTCCAGGTCAGCCTAATCTACATAATAAGTTTTAGGTCATCCGAGGCTACATAGTAAGACCTTGTCTCAAAAATAAAAATAAAATAGGCATTTCTTAAATCTGCTGTAACTAAGATTTTAAATTTTTAATGTGTGTCCAGATTTGTGTCTCTGTAAATAGATTTTGAACATTCTTATGAATAAAATTCTAATTTATTTTTTCTGGTGGGTCCTGCTGGTATCAATTTATTTCTTAGTTTAATCTAAAGGCTGTATCTCAGATATGATGGATACATGACTCGTGAATAAATTATTAACCCCTATGCATCTATTTTACGTGCAGGAGCTGGCTAAAGGATAGGTCACAACTGCTCACGGCAGGACCCTTAGTAGCACAGTCTGAGAGTTCCTGGCCTCAAAACCTTTTCTAGTAACTTGTTAAATTGCATATTTCCAGTTACACCAATTAGAGAAATTAATCTGTGTAAGTGGGGCTAGCATCTGCACTTCCAACAACAATAAGTTCTTCTAATTTCCCTCCCCCATCACCATCACCTGCTAATGGTAGTAGCATGTGTGTGTAGCTGAAGGTAACTGCAAGCATCCAATGGGACATTCTGGTAGCCCTGAGATAAAATGATCTAGGAAACATGCGGTTCTCCAGCATGTTGTTACATGTTATCTGAGGTGCTGGCATCCTTATTTTTCAACGTTTTTTTCAATATGATGATGTATATTCATGCTTTGTTACCATGAACACACAAGTACAGAAGAGCCTGGCTGAAGAACCATCTCAAGTGACAGATACTTTAACCATCTCATAAAATGCCCCCATCCCCACCCCCCCCCCCCCGCTTCCTCAGAATCTCCCAGGCACCGAACATTCGCAGAGACCTACTTCCTATTCAAGCCTGGCTTCTTTATTTGCCAGACTATCCTACTACATGCCATCACATACATGGATTTGGATTCCATCTGTATACCCGATCTAAACACAGTTCTGTTCTCCTTTCTTCTGAGAAGGTAAGACTGCATCTCTCATGAGCCCTGTCTTGGGCCTAGCTGACAGGTAACTTTGGTTTGGGTTTGTTCTGTAAGCGTGCTGGGTATGGGTGGCCTTACATTTAAATGCAATCAGCATTGGAATTCCTTAATTGCAACAGGGCAGTCAGCCACAACTAGTACTGAGTAGGACTAAATGTCTCTTTTTCAAAAATGCCAATGTTTCTTTGTCTGTTTTGCAAATGTGGCTAAGTGAGAATTTAGTGCAATAGTTTGTATTCTGCAGTGGCTCCGAATTGTTTACTTGCGAGCCAAAGCATGGCAGACTAATTTGACTAGGAGAAAGGGGCAGACGGAACTGAACCCGGTCTCACTTATCCTGATCATAGTTTAAACAAACCACAGTTCATTCACTGAGCTACTTCTGCCATGAGGCCAGCATGAGGACAGCCACATCCAGCATGCAGCTGGAGACACATCACTGCCTCTTAGGGATGACTCTGAATGCTCTAGCAAGACGCATTTTGGTCCAAGTATCTGTCCTCCGCCATGCCTGTGAAAAGCCATTGAAAATGCTCCTTTTCTAAATATTAGGTAGGTTCTTGGAAACCAACATTTTGTAGAATGTTGCTATAAAATAAATAAATAAATCCACAAGTCTTGCTAAGTCTTAAATAAAAGGATTCCACTCAAGAGTCATGAATGAACTGCATCCAAGATTAAAGAGAAAGGATCCCCATGGTCTTTCAAGCTAGATCATTTCTGTTGCCACATGAAGTTCCATGTATTCGGCCTCACAGATTTTGGCTTCAGCTATGGAAGTTGTCTGGTGCAGGGTTCAGCTCCCCTACTGGGTCACTGTGGCTGCCTCTGCCATCACCCTCCCGTGGCTACACCTGTGACCCTTTTTTATAAAGACTACCCAGCTTTGTATCATCTCATTCACTGAGGACTTCCAGGTCATTAACTGGGGCAGGATATATAACACAAAAGCCCAGCCTTAAAACATGAATTCCAGAGAATCCTGCAGCCTGCACCAGGGCTGGAACTGCAGCTTGTATCAATGACTCCTTTGTTTGGCTACCTGTTCCTTTCTCCAAGTGTACTCCTAGAATACTTCCTTAATATATCACTGGCATATCAATCTTTGTTGAGGAGAGTGCTTCCATTGAACTCAATCTAGAGACAACTTCCCTTTATTTATGAACTGTATTTTATTACATATTCCAGGCACTTAACGGTATCAATAAATCATCCCATCAGGAAAAAAATGGGGAAGAAGAAAATTTTCATTCTAGCCATGTTAAGAAATATGGTAAATCTGGGTTGGACTTCCTTGGATTTGAAGATTCCACGTGCAGAATGTCACAGAATGGCCAGCATTGGAAGGGTATAAGCTGGTCACTACCCATAGGAAGAAAGGAAGTTCAGAGAGGTGGAAGAATTTGGTTGAAGTTACAGGTCATCCAAAGCATGATTGTTTTAATGCTCAGTCTTGGGCCCAACTTCAAGGCATTGTTTAATGCAAATATGAGGAATCTCAGAAGGAAAGGACCTGTCTGCTCTCGCTGATGTTATCTTCAGAATGTGACAGAAAACAATGACTGATGTGTTCAGTGCCTTTCCTATTGCTATACTCATCTTGCCATGATGTCCTGTCTACTACTGGCCCAGAATTGAAGGGATTGAGACATCTTACAATGGAACTTTCAAAAACAGTAAGTCAAAATCAACCATCTCTTTTTGTAAGTTGTTTGTTTCTGGTGTTTGTTACAGTAACAGAAATCTAATTAACATGGTGGGGTTTCATTGGGTTTTAGACTATGATTGGATCTGCTATTTAATAAATATTTGAATAAAAGCGAGAGTCCACACATAATATTCTTCTCTATAAAATCATTTATAGATTCAAAGTCATGAAGGAGGAGACCATAACCTTTGCCTGCTTTAGCTACATGTACTGTAATAATTAATGGAATATTACCCGAATGGTAGAATAAAAATTTGCAATAGTGCCCAAGGAGAAAATCACCAGCATTCAGAAGAAGCAGTGTGTTGGAGAAGTGAGACCCTTATTGCTGGAAGTACTCAAAGAAAGACTGGCTGATTTTAGTGGACATGATTTATTTATGGGATGGTATATGATATTGTGTCACATTCCCTTCTAACCTGGGTATTCGGCTCCATGAAGAAAGTCAAAGCATCACCCTTGATGGTGATCCCATAATCCCACATTCCTTCATAAGTGTGGGCTCTTATGTCACTCCCATTAGCTAGAACAAATTCAGTTCTTTGATAGCAAGTTCTTCCACAAAACTACATGGAGATTAGAGCTTGAGGGATTGAATTCTTTCTGCTTACTCATTCTTTTCAGGGCTGACAAATTTGGGGCCAGGGACAGAAACAAAAGTGGCACCCCTAATTGATATTTTTCAGAGAAATTGTTTCAG